>NC_133897.1:21718824-22056232 GCF_964199755.1 Larus michahellis | reverse complement strand
TTGGGTAATTCTAAGTAGGATATCCCATAGGGAAATGCTAGATTAGTGCCTCAGACTGTATGTCATTCTCAGAGACCAGGGAACATTTTGGGAGCCTGAATCACAGAAACTCCAGTAATTTATTTTTTTTCTTCAAAATTTCAGCACTTTTTTTTAACACATTCTGTGATTAATTTCTTTGGCTTTGAGAAGAGTATTACAGCACACAAAATCTTTCCTTAATGATTGCCTGTCACTGTGTTATGACATATATTTATCTTAAGTTTCAGGAACTCTCTTAAGCTGTCTTCAGATTTTTGTGCTGTTCTAGAGGCTGGCAGAACATAGGTCAGCTGTACAAGAGTGAGGTTTTCAGTACGTGTAGTATTTAATAGCTGATGCTCAATTTAAAAGGGCATTGGTAATTCTGACTTTAGGATGTACAAAAAATTCCCATCAAAATTACGTTACTTTGCATCTAGATTGCAACATATTTCTTCTCTCATGTTTAAGCCTTGGCTTTATTTTTCTTTTTGCTTTTATTTCTCTCTTCTTTGAGAGAATTGAATCCAGTAAAACGCTGCCACTTTTAAGCCGACTGAAGCTAGTTGTGATCACTGATGCTCAGAAATGATGCACCATCATTTCACTGCTTAGCACTGAGCAGAATAGGCTCCCCTGCATGTGCTAAATCTCCTCATGGACTATTTAATCTGCAAACAGAGCTGTTATCTTTCAGCAGGAGTTTTCTCTAGGTTCCATTTCTGAAAGCAACTGCGAGAACAGATAAGGAGTGATACCAGAGAGAAATAAGAAATGGAAAAAGAGAGAAATGAGAACAAAAAATGGGATATGTTATAGAAGAGCAGGCAAATATTTGAAAGAGAGTCATTATAAAACATTAAATTTGACATTCTTGTTCTCCTAACTCTTACAATCACAGGAGATCTTATGCATTCCTGTTATTTTAACGTATAAATTAATACGTACAGTGACTTCAAATGAGCTGAAGATCTTGCTACTTCAGCCAACGTGCAAACATGCGAGATGTAGTATTTACCCTGAAGAGCTTGCAAGCTAGACGGAGAATCCATCGGAGAAGGTGGCTGTTTAAAAAATTGATTTGTTTTGGTTTATTTTATTTTGTTTTATTTTGAAGTGGAATAACAATGGATGCTTCCAAGTGCATTTTTTTTTTAAATTGTAACAGCAGGCGTCCTAACACCTTTGGCTTTTCAAGTTGGTAAGATCAGAAACGAGGTATCACACCAGATAACCTGCTATGGGCAGATCAGAGTAGGTCTTTCATGGCCTTGGTTGGCACTTTCATGTTCACGTCCTGTTCAGAACCTGCAACCCTGGAGCTAAACACAGCTCTGAGCCTGCAGCCTGCCTGAAGCTCCTTTTCACTGGCCTGTGGTACTAAGGTGTGACTTAACGTGAAGCTCATCAAAACGGTTTTAATTTTGTTTTCTTTTACTTTTTTAGTTGTTTTACACTTCAAAAAATTCTTTTTCCTCACCAGGAAAATGTTCCCCATGTGGGGCTTTTGGGGATGATGAGATGGCTGGTCTGTTGTTTCATATTTTCCTGGTTTCCCATCTGATGTTGGGATTCCTCCCTCAAAAGCCTGTGATTCAAGGACCAATTCAAGGTGAATTGATACACAAATTTGTTGTGATGACATGAAATTTGGTCATGATTATTCCCAAGCAACATTACTGAAGGTAGTGTGGAGGAAATGTCGTTTAACTTCTCATTGGTTTTGCCTGTTAATTTTAAGGAAAAATATTACTTCTAGCAGTACAAGCAACATTTTCTGTATCAGGGAATTAAAATACTGCCATATTTGTGTGTTTTATGGAGTAAATTTTTAGGTCAGTTTGGCATTCCAAAATTACCCAAGAGTTTTGTTGTTAATTTCAGTGTAACGAGATTGAAGAGTTAAAGGACAGATATTCCTACCGGCAAATTGCTACCTAGAGAAGTGTTTTTGGAGGCTGAAATTGCACTGTATTGATTTACTGATCTATAGATTTACATTTCTATAACTCTGGACACTCTTTACTTCGAAGGCATGATACATGATTTAGAAAGTACTCTGCTATACTTAATCCTCTGTAGGAAGGAATAATGCAAGTCACTAAAAGTAAATTAGTAAGGTACAGTCCTAGTTCAGCATCAGATCTGCTCTGTGTCGTAACAGGTGAATAATGAGGAAGATCAAGGCAGCATTTAAAAAAAATTATGAAGACAAAAAAGACACTTGGCAAAATTAATCTAGGGAAGAAAAGCAAAGTACAGGAGAAGGGTTTGGAAGAGGAGATCAGTGTAAGTACAAAAATATTTTATTTTTCTGTACTTTTTAAAGACTGCTTAAATGTTTATAGGCTTCTTGTATGTGAGTGTTAGGTTTAAAGAGAAGCTACTCTGTGTTTCCTTCATAACACGGAATAAAATACAAAATTTCCAAAATTTTACCCAATTTAAAGCGTCTTTACTCAGGTAGAGCTCTTATGCTTTGGCTTTTCTAGAACAATTGGTTGTGAAACTAAATCTGTTGCTTTCCTCTTCCCCAAGCTCAGTGCTGGAGGCAGAGGGGTATTTCGTGATAGACGCTGCTGTTCTCATGTCGGTTCTGTTCACTAGCATAAGACGGCTAAAACCATGTTATCATCTTGCGTGTAGATGCTTGTTAAAAGGAATGTGAACTCCTGATTCAAGCTGTCGTATTTGCTCAGCTTGATGAGGAGCCTGTTGCAAAAGGGGCCATGCCAGAGTTATGGAATGGAACAGTCTGCTCAGAACAACTTTCCTGACACTTTCCAGTCTTCGGGAAAAAAAATAATTTCTTGTCTCATTGCCACGCTTGGATGTCTGCAGTCTCATCGCCGCCCTTGGATGTCTGAAGTCTCATCTTGAGATGGAGATGTCATCTGAACATTATTTACTTTCCTGATGAAAGATTAATACTTCAGATGATGAAGTCTGAATGCAAGCTTTGTATGCTGTTATCACAAAAATAATCTGTTGATTGGCTCCCTTTCTTTTTATTCCTTTATTTTTTAAATAACTGTGATTTTTCTACAATTTGTGGCTTTAGGTGCAGTGTCAGAGAACACAAGGTAGCTGTATTTTTAAGTCTTTTCTGTGGCGTGTTTGTTGTTTGCAATATGCTACAGTTTTTGCTACCACTTACTTTGCATTGTAAGCAAAAATCTATTCTTCATAAAACTGCAACCATGTTAAATATTTTGATAGATGATTCTTTGCATCGTGGCAGAAGAGGCTAAGCACCTGACCTGCTGGCCATTGTTCTTAGCACGTTGTCAACAGAGTCCCTCATGATGTGTACATTCTGTTCAAAATCTGTCTTCTGATTTAATAATGAAAGAATTTTGTTAATATGTACTCTGTTCCCTGAGGAAACAAAGTATGTGATGATTAATAACCTCAAACTTCTATAAATATTTCCTCTGAGTATTTTGCATTGTTTTGCAAATCGTAAGTTCCACAACATTTTTCTAACATACTTTCTGTTAAGTATCTTCTACTTATCTTTTGTATTTGAATCCTTTGTTTTGTAGTTTACGTGTTGCTAAAACAAATCGCCTAACACTATGTGTCAACCTAAACCCCCTGCATTAGGCTTTGAATATGTCCAGGCATAAGACGAAGATGACTGCCCTATGCATGGGCACGGACAACTTTAATTTTATCCCACTAACTCCCATGCCGGCAGAAGTGCTAGTGCAGCAAATGCTTTCTGATCCAAGAATGCATCAATCCCAAGCACACCTCCATAACTACCTTGCCTTTGGCAACCAGGCCAGCTAGATTAAACCTATCATCTTCCACAACTGTAGACAAAAAAACTTCATGCTCAGGATTTATTTTCTGGGTAGACATTTTACCCAGGTCAGCTCACATGCACCATTAACCCATACACAGGAAAAGTCGTTCAGATGCTAATGTTTTCCTGTCTATTTGGTTGGTTGGTTGGTTGGTTGGTTGGTTGGTTGGTTGGTTTGGGGTATTTTTACAGTGCAATCTTTATCATTAATTTAATACATCTGTCTCACAAGCATTTTTGGACACCAAATAGGTTTTCGACCTTAATACAACTTACATAGTAGTGTGAAAGTATTCAAATCAGTGACAGAAACACAATTTCTAGCCTTTTTGAGGACAGACCTAGAAATTAAGAAGATAACATAGAATCTTGAACAAAATACTTTTAAATCGATGTGCAAGTGAAATCAGAGCTTACCCTCCAGCATCTAAATGGTGATTCTAGATTTTAAATTCAAGTTTAATAAAATTTGGACATTAAAAATGTGACCGGTTTTAGAGCATTTGTAATAAAGGCAATTATATTTTTCACATTTTTAAAAATACTCTGGCCATGCTTTACTTCATAAATCTCAAAGTGATATTCCTGAAAACAGATAATTTTTTTTAATAGTTTGGATTGCAGTACCCAAACTGGAAAAAAAAAACAGCGTGGGGGGAAAGGAACGAGAGCGGCACATTTATTTAAACATCACCTTTGTATTAGAAAAATACGGTATCCGTGCTGAGATGTATGTGGCAGATGAGCCATTCAGGTGTTAACCTTGGCAGCACGTAGGAGTGTTTAAATGGTATAGATTAACAGCTCAGAAACCTTCTCTTGATTTACACTCTTTCCTTCCTCCCTCCCTCCCTCCCTCCCTTCCATCCATCCATCCATCCATCCGTCCATCCATCCATCCATCCATCCATCACAGAGGCTTTATGGTTGCATTTGTTGCTAACTGAAGGGTAGAGTGTGGCGCTCCAAGACAGGGAAATGGATATCCTAGTTTTTAATGCTTGGGTCCTGCATATGCCGTGAAGATCAGAGCTTTAGATGTCCATGGTGCTGGGTCAGGGCGACTGCAAACAGTAATCTAGGAAGAGGCCTAGTCAATGTTCAGCATCTTAGGTAAACTCAGGTAATTAAATTTACTTACCTAACATATTTCTTTCACTTTGCCCAGAAATCTGCAATATTAATGTCTTAGAAACTATTTCCCTTTACTTTTATTTTTTAAAATACAAACATTTTAATAAAATGTATTTTTGTATCTAGTTCTCTTGCTGTCAGTGGAAAATATAATTCCACTGTAAAGAAAATAGGCAAAATAGAAAGAGATGACTTACCAGCCTTGCTGTTGCTAAAAGCAGCGTGCAGTGGATAGGCGCCAGGGAACGTTGTGAAGGTCTCAGAGCTGTTGCCAAGGGAACTCCAAGTTGCACATTTTAAACGTTTTTTTTTTTCCTGAAAAGAGAACAAATGTCTCTTGGGCACTTTGGCTGGATCCTTTGCTCAGCGTCATGGTGAAGTCTTAAACTGGAGAAGTCAAGACCAAGCATGCTCTCGTGTCAGCCCCGCAGTTAGCGTGTTTGATTCAGGATTGGGTTTACTGCAGATGCCAGGTAATAGCATTTCCAGTTCCTGTCACCAATGTCAGTCTTAGTTTTATGCCTCTGAACAGGGATTAATTATTATTGATAATTAGAGCTGATTAGAAATCCTGAAAGATGCATTATTTCTCTCCATGTGGTTTGGTTTTGTTTTACTGCTTCTATGCCCAAGTATTTTCATGTTTATCATTCTTGTATAGATCTATTTCTCCTTCTGCTCTTTTAAGTTTCATTTAGGATGTTCTTATTAACTTTCAACATTTCAAACATTCATTCACCTTTTGGATGAGACTTTTTAAAAATTTGTGTCGCTAGGTTGCTGGAGACCGTTCCTTGAAATAATCACGGTAAAATAAAAAGTGGTTACTGCATTTATTTGACCACAGCTTCAGTTTATACTAATGAGGGAGGCTCTGTCTTAAGCTAACGAGGAGAGAGTGAGCCCTGCCTTGTTTCAGATAGTTGCATTAGGGTGGCCTGGGTCACCAGCTAGTGACAGACAGGCAGACCCGGGACTTGAACCCAGCCTGCAGCTCCCAGGTGTGCTTTCCTAATGGAGGTGTCACCTTCAGTGCCTGAAACCACATGCAAATCTTTGCACGTACCTGGCGCTAATTGCTCACATCCTCTTAGTTTTGGTTGAATTGTCTAACTAATTTAGTTGAGTTGTCAAAGGTGGCAGTCCCTGTGAACGGCAAACAGTTTGCTATTTGCTCCTTCCAAAGAATAAATTCTTTGGGGAAGGAAGAAAAAAAAAAAAGAAAGGAATAGGCACAGCTCTGTAACAGCAGCTGAGAAGGCTTTAGATTTGCATGGGAAAGAAGTTCTTGGTGATGTTAGGGAGTCTTCGGTCAGTTGTTTGCTAGGGAAAATGACTCCCCACTGCTGCAGCGGTTGCTGCCTGGGAGTGAAAGGGGAAACTTCATTTTTAAGAGGCATTTGTGTCGTTGATAGGTCAGGGAAGGTAAGAATGTAGATAAGAGACTTTAGCTACAGACTTGCCCCTCTTCCTTTCACCGTATCCCTGTCCCACAACCTCTCTTCACTGATTTACAGAGGGAGAGCTGCATTTTCTCAGAGCAGCCTGCAGCACGCAGAAAGGCAGTTCAGAGCTTGCAGAGATTGCTTAAAGGGGATTAGGGAACAAAGAAGGTTCCTCTCCATCTAGTGATTTTTTAGAAACTGCTGCGTTAGTACTGCCTCTTGCATGAGATGTTTTGCATGTGTCACCATGCAGTTTTCCTTCTGCACAAAGGGTTTTATTTTATCTTCCTTCGGAAAGATTCCTGAAATTGCCATATGCAGATAATCAGAAGAGACAGAGTGGCCGTAACATCCATATCTACTGATTTCCATTTGTGAAGTTACCCATTGACTGTTCAACTCTTATGCTTAAACAGTTTCACAGTTGAAGCCACTATGAGTGCAATCAATTTAATGGTGTTCTGTTAATTCAAGTGTTTTTTGTGCACTGCTGCATAGGCATTAGATGGAGAATTCTCCTTGAAATTAAATAATGTACTTAAAATCCACTGCGGTAACTGTTCTCAAGTGCAGTTGTATACCACACGTAGTGGTATGTCTCTTTGTTACCTCAGTTTTATAAAGATTACGGCATTTGAAAAGGTAATGGCTCTAACCGAAGATCTTCCGTGGCTGGACTTCATAATGTTCACATATGTACATAAACCTGACAGTACTGCTAGAATAAAACTGAAGATTCATAAGCTACTGCAATGGAGGGGCATTTGAGCATCACTTTGGAAATCAGATTTCATATCATCATTTAAGAATACGGGGCCAAGATTTCTCCCATGGTAAATATGGGCATTAATCATAAAGCTTTCACAAATGTGAGCTTCCTTTTTGCTCAAACATATTCTGCTCTAAAATTTTAATTTACTGACCATCTCTCCAACAGTAACCTTCAACAACCTAGTGAATTCATGTTGTCTGGGAGCAATTAAACGTTTCTTTGAGCTTATTAGTAATTCTTATATTCTAGATGTGACACTATATATGTAGGTCATTTTACACAGCTTTGTGTGTAAAATGTGGTTTCCCATATAATAAATAGAGAGATCGAGGTACCTCCAGAAGCAATGTACCCCATTCTAAAACAGCTAGGATAAACTTTTGCCACGCACACTGATTTTAGCAGAAGTCTAGATGACTAGCTTAGAATTCTAACTCTGACATGTTTCTGGGAGCAATTTTTGGAGAGCAGTTAGTAAAGGAAATCTAAATTAAAGTGAAGCTTTTCCTCAGGCGTACAAAAACCAACAAGTCTGCAAGAGTGCCTGCAGATCCAGTAGAATTAGAGTAGAGGAAGAGATGAAGATAAGACCATAACAGAAAAGCTAAATAATGTCTTTGTGTTGATGTTCACTGTAAAAAAGTAGATATAGAGATTTTCATGATGAAAATCTTGTGATTGAAGAACAATGAAATCTTGTGGGTTTCTTGATGGAGAACCTGTTGAAAATAAAAAGACTGTAGGTGTCATGGAACAAATTGGCAAAAAGTATCAAGTCTCATGGATGAGAGAGTGTTCAGCAAAAAAATTTCATAGAACTCATGGGTGAGTACAATGAGAGTACCTAACCTCTTGCTTAAAACTGCCTTGGGCTCTGAGGACTGGAGGGAAGCCAATTAGTGCTGTTATTTATAACAGGCTCTTGGGTACACGTAGGAAGCTATGGGCTTGATATCTCTGGTCGCACAGAGATCAAAGATGTAGATGAAGTTCAGTACAAGTAAACGTAAAGTGATGCTTACATGCAAAAAACCAATTCTAGCGTCACAAATACAATGGTGGACCTTGAGCTACTGACCATTACTGCTGAAAAACAAGATCTAAGGGTTATGGTGGCTAGTTCTATGGAAGCTTCAGATAAATGTGCAGGAGTGTAGGGCTTATTGGGAAAGTAATAGAAAACTAAACATGACAGCATCACTGTGCGATCGGAACATTACACAAGGCACTTTTGTATATTGAATAATGTGTGCTGTCCTGGTCTCCCTGTCCCAAAAAGGGTGTAGTAGAATTGGAAAAAGTTCAGAGAAATGCACCAAGGAGAATCCAAGGTTGTTATGCTCGTTATTATATTTTCATTTTCTAGTGTTATCACAGTGTCTACAACAGGATAATAGATCAAAATGGACTACCTCAAAGCCAAGAAAGAGGTTATTTTCTAACTAGTGTTGTGACACATTAATTTTATGATAGGAATCCTTCTTCATGTGTTGTCTAGATAGAGCTGACAATAAATAACTTCTGCAGTAGCTTCTCAACTGAAGAATTCACAATTTCAGGTACTGTACACCAATTTTATTTTATCCAAAACATGTTATCACAGCCCTATCCTGCTTGAGCAGGATGTTTCTTTTAATCTTTTTCATAAAGATACGTTCTTTTTTTTTTTATTTTTATGTATGAGTAAAGGGCCTCTAAGATATTTCAACCATAAAGCTTAATTTTATTAATTTGGCTTACAAAAAGGGTTTCCTCTGAGAGCATGAGCTTTTAAATATCTGTGTTTGCACAACTCATGTGCCGACAGAGAGGTCTGGGGTGGGTAGGGGTGGTGGTGTGTGCTTTTAATAAGTCTGGTTTTCCTTTTAGCTGTAAATTTGCTGTGAAAAGAACAATCATCCAAACAGCACTTTATTGTCTACAGCAGCACACTGTTAGCAGAACACCTCAGGGCCAGGGAAGATGTGATTTTCTACTTAATAGAAGCACCAGCAGGTGGAATTCTCAATCTCTTTTTGTGTGGTTTTTTTTCTCCTATAGTGTTTTCATCAGGCATAGGAAATGTAATAAGCAATTACTAACAAACACTGTTTTAATTGTTCATTTTAAAGTTCTGAAATAGAGGTGAAAGACATGCTTTAGGTTTTTTCTTTCTTTGGATAGCCTACAAGAAATCTACCAATTTTTTGTTGTTGTTTTTATTTGTCTGTAATACTTTTCTCCCCAAGAAACATGTAAAAATTTTAAATATGTGGGTTTTAGATGAAACATTGTATAGTGAAGGTTGCAAAATGCTTATTTTAACTCTGGCTTATGTTCTTATAATGACAAACCATAAAATTATAATGAGCTGATATGGTCCTATGCATGAGTACTTTCTGAACATTTGTTTTGCCTAGAGCCGATTCCCAGCACGCGCACACACACACACACACCCCCACACCCACACCCACCCACCCACCCACCCCAGAAAAACAACAGAAAAACCTATAAAACCCCCATATTTAAGCATACTGTGTTTGAGTTCGACACTTTTTAGAAAGGTATCTGAGTGAACCACTGTGAATCATTGGCCAATCATCTGAAACAGAACTTTGCTGAAGTGCAAAATCAATTTCTGACAGAAATATCCTAATCTTCATGGGAAGTATTTTATTTCAGTTTATTCAGGGAGTTCTATTCAGTGATTTGTTCCCTAAAAGTTAAGAAACAATTTGAAATTAGAAAAGACTGAAAGTTGGTCGTATTTTAATTTTCATTCTATGGTTAAAATACAATATCAGAGAGGGTACTGCTTACTAGTTCTAAAATTTTAAAGACTGGGCTAACTAAAATCAATCTATTTAAATTCCAAAATATAGATAGTACGTCCTTTGCATTGAAATGATTTCACTTATTTAATAGTGTAAGTTTTAGTAGATTTTTTTCTTATGTCTCTAGAGCACTTAAGTGTTTAGATTAAATAATATGAGTCAGAATCATTCCACCTAGCATTAGTTGCTGAATTCCAATCAAAAAGTTTGCCTTCCCTTTTTATTCAGTGGGAGAAGATAGTCATTACAGATGACAAATCATCTCGTCATTAGAAAGAGAAATCACTCACCGAAGTTGCCTCTTATCTCCACTGACTACAAACAGAGCCTTGGTTACTGGCTGATACTGGGTGCTTAATTTTTAGATGGATGAAGTTAAGTGAGAGTACTTCCTGACTAAAATAGTATAATTTTTTTTTCTGTTTACTTAAACTGACATATAATTCACCATCCATATGCATAGACTAAAATAAAAGAATAAGATTTAACCGTTATCCAGTTAGTAAGACATACTCTATTCACTATTTTCATACTTAATAAAAAGTAAAAATTAAGAATTTCAATAAATTTGTACCAAGCAACACAATTATATTGGTCACTGTTTATGGGTACGTTGTATCTAATGCTCTTTGGCTGCAAGAAGAGATGAAAAATTATACCAGCCAAAGTGACTCAACTTTTCTTTAAAGAAAAAACCCTTCAAATGAAAAACAAGTTTAAACTTGAAGATTTAAGTCAAGATCTTCTGCTTACTGATTTAATTCCTGATTAAATTTGGTGATTCTAATCATTTTGATTTAAATCTGTACACTCTGACATACAGTGACTTGCCTCATTACTTTTAATGAGTCTATTTCATGTGCAAAGCAAAGCACCTGCGCAAGTCTTTGCAGGGAATAGTCCTTGGAGAATAAGATTTCTGTTTTAATTATTAGCTAGTCTTGGTTTTAGTGTTAATTTATAGTTTCATATTTTCTTTAAAGAGATGCTACGTATGTTAACCACTTCATCTACAAGTTACACCTCAGAAGTGGGATTGTTGAAGACTTTCCTTCTTTAAGGGACTGGAATCACAAGAAGATTTGGCTTGGTTCCTTCAACAGCTGGTCTGTGAACTAGGCAGAACTTGAAGAAAGATCAGAGTAAAGAAGCAGAATATTTGTACTTTTATAAAGCCACTTCTTCAACTTTAAGCCTGTTAACAGGAAAAGAAAGATTTTTTTTTTAATATTTCAATAACCAAAGTGCCAGTAAAAAATGGCTGTGGAAATTCAAGTTCAAGCTAGGACTGGAAGCCAAATTAATTGACAGGTTATTTGTATTGTATTTCTGATTCAAATGAATTCAGTAACGTAGTGCATTTTGCTAGACTTCCCACTGGATTTCAAAGGTCAAAGGACTAAACTGATGACAGCTGACAGAATTGTATGTTTCGTCAATATGCTTGCTGGTACTCCTAGCAAACCTGCTCAACTTGTAAGTGAGAATTCATCTTCGGAAAATGTCGACTCTTTTAAGAAACCTTGAACAAATGGATTCATTTGTGGCATTGTCCTGAAATATTTAAGGTTAGCTTTTTCATGTTGGCAGTGAATAATCTAACATGCTAGTTTATTATTCCTCTGAAAATAGGCACGTATGCCGTAGTAGGAATGAACAGATCAGTTTAGCAGAAGTCCAGACATCTGGTAGGCAAATGTAAGTGTAATAGTATTCCCAAAGCCTCATGTTTAAAAAGTAGGTCAGGAAAGGAGAAATAAGAATACAGAAGAAAAGATATCAGTGGTTCAGTGTATATGTAAAAAGTAAATGAAAAGCATCAGGTAAGGTTTGGCTAGACAGGCTTCCATTATTGGGCTGAGAAAGACTGCAGGGTGTACGTATTCAATGTGTCAGCATGACTTTATCGGGAAAAAGAAAAAGCGCCTTTAGCTCTTAAACTGATACAAAAGGGATGTTTTCATTATAGACAAACAGCATTTTACAAACTCGCTGATATCTTGGTGTGGCACCTGGCGTTCCAAATGTTAGAAAAAGTAGCTGGAGCTGTCAGGACTTTGAAGCAGAATACTTTTGAAAATGCAAGAAATGTAATGGAGATTTCATTTTCTTTCATTTTATTTATTTTATTTTATTCTGTTCCTGAAACTGTCATTTTTTTATGATACACCATGAGCAATTATTCTGAAAACAGCACTAACAAAAATTGATAATGTTGCATTTTCAGCCCGCCCATGTGATTGAATGGGTCTTTCTCAGTTCTTGGTAAAAAGGCAGCATCAGCTGATGTGAGGAGCTGTATTTTTGGCACCCAACTCTGCTCCGTGTGTGTCGCAGGAAGCAGTTATTCCCCTGCCTCTCCATCCCTCAGCAAGTTCAGGTCATGCAGCAGTGCTCTGCCCTGCTTATTTTTACTTTACTGACAGCACTTCAAGGGATTGAAAGAAAGAGGGGAGGGAAACGGTCCTCTTATTTATTTTCTTATAAATCCCCCCAAATGTTCAATAAAGGTAGTGTGACATTTAGAAAACGTGTGCTGTTGAAGCGTGGGAATGTATTTAATTACCAGTGCTGCGGGAGGAACCAGAGAGCTTCCGCCAGCAGCACTCCTGCACGCGAGGAGCAACCTCACCGCTCCTGTGTGTTACCAAAGGTCCTGATGTCGTGAGACATTTCTGTTCACATTTGTGCCTACTTTGCAACCTTCTAAGCCTTGTTGAAGGAACATAAGAGTTCCCTGCTAGTTAATCTCTGGCAGCTATAACCTGAATGTGTGTATGTATTTGTGCGGGTGCACTTGAAGTGCAAATCTGTTCTGTGTTTTTTGGAATCCAGAGCTTATTTTATGTGACCAGCATATAATCACTATCATGCTTGAGCTTCACTGAATTTGGCAGCATTACAGGTGTTATTTTATGTGACCTGCATTTAATCGCAGATGATCCGTGAGTCTTGTTGAACGTGGTAGCATTGCAGAGATCCTATTTTCACATTCTCTAATGTAGTAACAAGAAATCTTTGTGCCAGTGGGACATATACTTATGTTTCCCGATTTCCTACATCTAGCTAATTAGTTTATCCTGAAAATTTCAAGGAAAGTATGCTTCCATTCCCTGTCAAAGTCCTCCTATTTCAAAGAGCAGAATGAAAACATTTTACCTTCGGAGCTGATCTAGATGCAACAATCCTCTCTCCCTGTCCCTCCGCCTCTTCCTCTTCCTCTCTCTCCCCCCTCTTCTTCCCTTATATATGGCTGGAGTCTGAAAAATTCTGTTATATAAAATATTTTTTACATCTGACCTGTCTAAAAAGAAACACATTTTTTCTGAACGCTTCAGAAAATGCAGAAGTGTTTTTAGCTGTTTACTTTTCTTGTTATATTTTGTGGATTATTTTACAAATAATTTATTTTAACCAGGTATTTACTTTAGTTCATGATGGCAGAATAAACCACCATCTTCCTTTACAAAACGCCTTGTTACTTTTCCCTACTTAAATGACCCGAGGGTTGCAATAGGAATGTTATGATATTTACATGTTATACCGTACTGCTGAAGCTGTGGTTGGCAGCAAGATCCACTGGTTTTTTTTTTACAGTTCTCTGTCACAAGCCAAGCTTAATATTATCTCTGTAATTATCATGCTCCAAAGGTTTACACCAAAGAATCATTTAAAAAGTTCAGCAAGTCCTAGGGCCATGTTTACACTTGAGAAGAAGCCTGAATTCTTGGTGGCAGATGCCATTTAGGTGTATAGAGTAGGAGCTTTCACATGTTGGGGTCCTTAGTAGCTAATTTAACAGTGGTGAGTGGCTGTCAGCAACAAATTGTGATAAAGTTCTCTTTAAAAGCTCTCTTTCTCAGTTCAGAAAAGGTTGCTGAATTGTAGCTTACTCCTCTCGGCAAAGAGGTTGTTTAAACGCATTCACCAAATGTTTTTAGAATTACTCCATGATGTCGATCGACAGCACGTGTTGCAAAATCAGAATGTGTTGCTTATCTGTATTTGATCAGAGAACTTGCACAGCATTTAATCAGATCTGTGCCATGGTTTATATTCCTTAATATTTCTGCTCTAAGTGTGCACTGTATAAATATTTTATCAACCATATACTGCAAAGCTTTTAACATCTCTGGTCTGCGATTTTCAGCACAAAGAAAACATGCTTGAATTTTTGAGAATATTCCACATTCATGCACTGTCACACATTTTTAAGTCTCATCAGGAGAAAAAAGAATTGGTTTTAAGGGCATAATGATGAGCGCAACTTGAATTCTTTGGTGTCATGGAGCGGTCTTTCCTGGCAGTAAATGGTTTCATTTTTTTTTCACATTTCTTTCACTGTTGGGGGTGGAGGGGAAATGGTCAAGGCATGTTTCCAGAACCTGCTCCAATAATTAATCTTATTTATTTTTTCAATATTTTTCTACATATTTGACCTGACATACTTTACAGCTAATAAAAGCTTGTTTAATGGTGTTTGACAAGCTAACTCAAAGTTTCATCTGAGGTGTATGCAGAGTACTTCATATACACAGAGGAGTGTTGTTGAGAGTGGGAGCGTCCATCACCTGAGGCTCCACAGCCGGAGGTACTCCTCAGTGTGGGTGTGCACGAGGGCGCGTTTGCAGTATATCTAATATCTGAGAAATAAGAGTTATAATGACCCTTCCTAAAATGAGAAGAAGTGTTTGAAATTATGATAGATCTTTTCTTTTAAGCAAATTACTTGCCTCTGTTAAGGTATAAACTGTTTCAGAGTGGATAGTAACTTGGAGATTAAGTTGCTTCATCCTATGCTGTCTTCTTTCCCATTAGTTTATTGCCTTATTTTGTCTTAGTTGCCTCAATAATTGCCATGACTTATACCTGTATGGTCCTTTAGCAGTGGCTTTTTATTCCAGCTGGACACAAAAAGAGACGCTGCTTTTCATGAAGAAGTAAGAGAAGAAACAAGACCAGTACTTATTTCTTTTTTTGAGCTTCTTTTTCCACCAGGAACGCTCCATTTCACGTTCCAAAAAAGTTTCCAATGTGGCTTGTTGAAGTCATCAGGAGGACTCCATGACAAGAAGCATTTCTGTTCCTTAGTGGAGAAAACGAAGCAAAGGCATACAAACAGTAGAAAAAAATAGTAAGAAGGGGAAACAAGTGAGAAGGAGGGAAAAGAGAAGAAACAGAAAACAGTGAATAGGCTGCAAAAGAGGGATGAAGATGAATGAAAAGAAAATATGTCAGGAGTTCTGCTATATAAATGGTGGGCAGGGGCAGCCATCTATCAATCCACTGTCGTCAGAGGCTTCACTGGAGGATGAGACCGAACTCAGAACTTACAGGAGACAGTGTTCACTTTTGCTTTAAGTAATGCATATTGGGCAAAAAATACATCGTTTTGTTGCTGTTGTTGTATCACTCCTATTTAGGATTACTTTCCTGCTTGGTATTATTCAGCAGGATCGGTCAGAGTTGCAGACAAAGCTGTCCGGAAGACAACAGGACAGACACAGAACAGTTTCAAAGATGAGATGTTACCAAGAGAAACAGGAGGCCCTGTGAGAGAAGTGGGAGTGCTAATAAGGGGGAAATGTCAGCCTCAATCCAGGTGGGCTAACAAGGTCATAAGGTTTAGGATTGAAAGAGAGAGAAAGCTTAAAAGTGCCTCCTAACCCAGGAGAAACGAGAGCTAGCCAGAACTGGAAATGACAAATTGCTGAAAAACTGTTGCAGCAGGGTTTTGATTCTTTGACTCCGACTTTATCTCAGCTACCCTTGCAATGAAAGGACAATATTTAAATAAAAACTTTCAGCCTGAATCATTGACACGTTCCTCATTTCAGTGGGAGTTAGGGATGTTAAACACTGAATCTTCTAAATATTTCTGAGTTTCCAGACCAAGCTGCGTAGGCCACTTACTGTTTTAATCCTCATTGAGCAAATAACTAACGCATCATTTTCGTGAAACACTTTCAGTATTTTTAAAATTCTTTGTGTTTCAGAGAGAAGTTGTTTTGTTTTTTTTTTAAGTACAGTATCTGTGGGGCCCGTCTTATTTTCAGGAGTAGTGAACGGGAATTTTTCCTGATCCAGGCCAAGGAGAATCAGATCATAAGGGAACTTACCTTTGAGCGAGGCGATAGAGCTCAGGCTTACCAACTGAGATACGTGATAGGGAGAGAGTAAAGAGATCTAAATTAAAGTTGTGACATAGTGAACAAAGTGTGCTGTGATTTACATGTGAGTAAACTACAGAAGGACCAAGTGATCACCTCTAGAAAGGGATGGACAGTATGTCTGGAGAGAGAGAATGTCTTGAGAGAGACAGGACAAAATAAGGCGGCACTTGATTTCAAGCTCTCTTGATTTCAGCTGTTCGACATGTAACGTGTTGAACAAGCCTGTTCATAAATATTAAAGATCTTCTTTGTCCCAAATGGTTTTTAGCTTAGTTTAATAGCTAAAGCACAGCGTTCAGGAATCATCAAAGAGTAAGAGCACTGCACTTTGTTCGGGAAATATTAGATAAGACAAACCTGTCAGCGTGGCTACTTTCCTGTATCAACCCTGCTAATCTAATAGTGCTTCTGAATATTGGAAGCAAAATTTGTGTTTTCTTTGCTTTGGCTTAGTTCCATCCATCTAAGAAATGTAGTGCTTTTCTCTTTTAAGTGTATTAAACTATTCTTGTGGAGTGAATTATGTTGATAGCTTGTTTTCTTGGAGGAGAAGGCAGCGGTAAAAATTATTTGCGACCTTTTATTTGAAAAGATGGACTTCAGACATCCATGAAATCAGGATTTGTCCAACATAAGGCCTTTTCACTTGTTCAAGTAAACTGCTATTAACCCTTACCACGGTTTGTTTTTTGTTTTGTCATACGTTGTCCCTTTTTTATGGTCATTCTGAAGGTAAAAAAACAACAATAAACACCTGAAAAATACGCTAAGGACATCTGAATCACTGCTTATTCTTATAAACTGATCTTTGGGACTTGTGCAAAGGAGGAAAAAGCTGTTAATATATGTAGAATTAATTCTGATAAATTATTCAACATGTAGGAATACAGTGTATAATCTCTTTGAATAATCCTCCCATCTTAAAGCCTCCAGTTCTTTTGGGACTGAACAATGCTGGCTGATAGTACTGAGGGTTGTAATACATTCTGATATGTCCTGACTCATTCTAGTAAAGGTAAATTAAAAGCAAATTTATTTCTAATTAGCCAGATGGATTGCTCAAAGGACTAGGTCTCCTGGGTAGTGTTCAAGCTTTTAATTTCCTGTGATCTGAAGTTGAGGTTATATATCATTGATTATTTGAATATCTGAAAAATTAAGAAAGTCTTAAGCAAATGTAATGGACAGTCTGAGAAATGATGGTCGCTTGTGTTCAGAGCTGTTGTAAGATAGATGTTCCCCACAGCGTGCTATGGCGTAGAAACATAGGTTTTTCCCTATCTATTCGCAGCAAAAACTTAGTAAATGCCAGATTATCAGAGCTTTCAGAGCCTGGCATATGGTTCCTTGGAAAAATCTATTTTGTGTGTTACCTCTCTTGTTTGACTTTTTTTTTTTTACTTGACTTGACTTGAGAGCACGGCAATGCCATCTCACTGGGATACAAAACCTAGTTTGGTTTTGAGCAGCTCAGCACAGAAACCCAGTGCGGTATGTTAGGTTTTGGCTTCAGTTAATCTGCCACGGTTCATGAAGGAAATTTCACAAGGGTCACAGAAATAAATGTGCTCCAACAGTGATGTGATCATAAGGAGTGGTATTTGAGGCACTTCTGCTAAATGGAAACTAATTACATTGTGCAGAGAACTGGTAAGACTTTTTTTCTGCAGTGCTGCACAGAGCTTTAGTCTTCTGTCTTCTGGAGGGATTAACTAAAACTGGAACTGAAGGAAAAGCAAAATTAAATAGCTGTCGAAAGAGAGAAGACTAAGAGGCCTTGGCTTATTTAGCCTTCTAAAGTGAAGGCAGAGCTGGTTGATCTTTGTGCCCTATTTAGCAGGGTAAATAACATAGAGGAGAAGACCTGTTTAAGCTAAAGAATAGTATTGGCACAAGAATAAATACACATATACTACTTATTAATACATTCAAGTCAGAGTTTAGGAGAAATATATAAGATGGTTTTGGATAGCTTTCTGATGGGTTAGTAAGACCAAGCTACCGATCAACTATGATCAATTTATGAAGGAGCTTGTGAATCATGGAGGTATTAAGTTTTCTATATTAGTGAACAAGATAAAGAGACAGAATTATACCATCTTTATTTTTATTATGCGCTCAACTGGACATATTAGGCTTGAGATGTTTTCCTTAAGAGCTTACTCTTCTATCAAATTTACCACAGGTGTATTTTACTTGCGGGCTAAACTCTCTTTTATTCGTGCTATGAGCCATGTACACTTTAAAGGCACCCTTCTGTACTTATGCCATGCCTCTTCTTATAGTATCCGTGTGCTTTTCGGAAACATGTTGACTAATATGGTTATAATGCATCATACAAATGCTTCTTTCTCTCTTTCTTTCTCATAGTCTTGAGGAAAAAGAGCTGTGACATGCACACACACACAGGCACACAAAAATATATGGGAAGTCATGTTGAAAAAATTGACTTTCTCATAGCACGTGGGGGCGAGGTGCAGACTTCATCCCATGTTCTTGTATTGAGATCCGTTACAGGATCTCAAGTTATAGGAAGAGGAGTGTGGAGCATCCTGACTACATTGTGCCCTTGTGGCCAAAAAGGCCAATGGCATCCTGGGGTGCATCAAGAAGAGTGTGGCCAGCAGGTCGAGGGAGGTCATCCTCCCCCTCTACTCTGCCCTGGTGAGGCCACACCTGGAGTACTGTGTCCAGTTCTGGGCTCCCCAGTTCAAGAGGGACAGGGAACTGCTGGAGAGGGTGCAGCAAAGGGCTACCAAGATGATTAGGGGATTGGAACACCTCTCTTAGGAAGAAAGGCTGAGGGATTTAGGTCTCTTCAGTCTGGAAAAAAGACGACTGAGGGGGGATCTTGTCAAAACTTATGAATACTTAAAGGGTGGGTGTCAGGAGGATGGGGCCAGGCTCTTTTCAGTGGTGCCTGGGGACAGGACAAGAGGTAATGGGCACAAACTTGAGCATAGGAAGTTCCACCTAAACATGTGGAGGATCTTCTTTACTTTGAGGGTGGCAGAGCACTGGAACAGGCTGCCCAGAGAGGTGGTGGAGTCTCCAGCTCTGGAGCCATTCCAAACCCACCTGGACGCGTTCCTGTGCAACCTGCTCTAGGTGACCCTGCTCTGGCAGTGGGGTTGGACTAGGTGATCTCCAGAGGTCCCTTCCAACCCTATGATTCTATGATTCTATGATTCCTCAAACTAGTGCGTGAGGAAAGGTTTTAGACACTCCAGCAATCATTAAGGGTCATGTTTTCAAAGGCAGAAGTGTCAGAGGATGCAAGCAGGCATAGTGGGACTTTCAGAACCATTTCTGTAAGCATTTCATTTCAATCAGCTGGAACTGAGCACTGAAAATCGAGCCAGTGATCTGCATCATTTGATATGTACCTAACTTGGCAAATTTCTTACTGAGATCCTTGAAGGCAAAGAACAAAATCAGTCTGACATGATATTTCATAAGGAATTAGCATCATAAAAGGATTAATGCTTGCAGACTTCTGAATGGTTAGGTTTTTTAAAATTATATGCTTGCATATAGTTTAGCTCGATATTGCTTGTGTAACTGTAGTCTAAAGGAAGGTGTTTGCAGCAACCCATACTGTGGAGAAAATGCAATGTTTGAGTTCATAATGGCTGTAATCTCTTGAGACTGCATCGTTTCGTGTTTCTGTGGGTTGCAGTGCAAAGCAGAAATACTAAATGCATATATTGCTAAATCCAAAAGATTATTTGTCAAGATGGAGAATAGTCTCCTAGGCAGCATTAGTGGTAGGACATTTAGCTTCCAGAAGGCAGTATCGAAAAATGTGGCACATTAAGAGTCAGGTATATGCTTAAATTCCACACTGACTCAACCAGTTTTTTTAAAGGATAGTGACAGTACTTAAAAACATATGTCAGAAAAGCAAACTGATTGAGAGCACAGTGTCTCAGACGATCACAACTGAAATTGTCGTTCCTGGTTTCTGAATCTTTTGGGCATATATTCCACAGTCATCTGTAGCTTAGGGCAGCAGCCTGAGAGTTAATTTTCTAAAAGGCAGGTTGAAACAAACTGATGTAGCGATAGGAAAAATCCAACTGCAATAACCACCAATATGATAAAGATTTTATAATGTACAAGGCTTCCTGTAGGATGCTAACTCTTCTGTAATGTTCAAAGTTAACTAGTACAGCTGGCAGCAGCTTCATCCCGAGCTCAAAGACATCTGCATGTCTAACTGCAATGGCATCTGCATATCTTCTGGGAGCATGCAGGGTTAGACTGCGAGAGACAGTAAGTGCTGGTACTTAAAACAGTAATTTGGATAACACTAGAGAGATATAATACTCATTGAATGAAATTAACTGAGGGGCAAAGTGGAAAAAAATGCTAACTCTCTTCCCAAAATATGAATCATTCTGTCCAAATCTGACCAGTGACAGCCTAAGCTGAAGTGCTTGTGTTTCATTAACTGTGCATTAATTGGTTTTATATTTGGTGTGTGGTGAATATAACTGCAATTATTTCAGTTGGGCTTGGCAAAACTTCTACTGTAACAGGTACTAATTGTCATCCTTTTTTAGCTTACTCTGTTAAATTGCCAAAATTAAATGGATGTAAACTGAACTATCTTCCACTTCTAAATCTGTGATCGCTACGTCAAGATATTTTGGTAGGTAAACTTGCTTTTCTGCTTCTCCTCCCTTAAATAAAGCACACTTAAATTTCTAATGCTGTCAAACTAGAAATGCCCCCTCCACTGGAATTTGGAGAAAATAATTCAAAGTGGTCAAGAAAGTCAAAAGTGCCAAGAGACGAAAATCTGCTAGATGTGAGGTGAGGTTCCCTCCCAGTCTGTAGTTTCTGCTTGCTGTTTTTAAAAAGTAGAATAAAATAAAATCAGACAGGTTATCACATTGCCTTTAATGTGAAATTCTGTGAATCTGCTGGATAAACTCCTGCTTGGGCAAGGCTTAGCAATTGTGTGCAAATGTAAGTCAGCTCAGCCAAAAGAAGTGATAATTGAAACCTTGGTTGTTCTGCAGATGGTGTTTAAGCAGCATTACAAGCCTGGCTCAAAACATGAAATAAAGGAAAACATTCTTTTTTTCTCTTCAAAAAAAATACCCACCAAAAAAATTTATCTTCCATGCAGCTCAGCAGCGCATCTTTGAAGCAAGAGGAATTACACTGTTTTCCCAAAGTGATACAAAGCAGTCACAAATTAATCCCCAAAGTGTCTGTCCACCCTCATCTTTCCAAACGTGTTTAGTAGGTGATATCTTGGCACAGTCAGGTAGCTAATATATGTGCTTCATTAGGTTAGAACAACACATGGAAGACAAATCCAGGTCTTACTAAATTAATTGAAAATTCTCATTAACTTCAATGAAACCAGTGTATGGCACTTCAGGGTAAATTGTCAATGGAGCAGCAGTTGTGGATCCAAATTTGTGTCTACAGATTGCCCACAGATTTGAATCTATTTCGTAATTTACAGAATCCCTGTAAAATCCAAGGGGATGGATATACCTAGTATAGCATTCAAGCTCTGGAAGGACATTGGTGCTGGGTAGCCCACTACACTAGTCAGATAGTGTTCTGGTTAACTGAAAAAGCAGCAGAGCCCCTTACGCTCTGATCTTGAAAAGCAACATTGCGTAGCTGAAATACTTCACACGAAACTAAATCATCTGTGTATGTAATCGTTTTATAAGTTGTGTTATCTTAATCCCTTTACGCCTATTATACTCGGGTTAATCACTCCAAGAAAATGCCCCACATTACAATAAAGGCCTCTTCAAACTATTCATCTTCCTTCCACCTCAGTCAGCAGCTATTTTGAGGTTTGAAATAAGCTTTTTTCCTCAGTTGTATGTCCACTAATGTCAATAACAAAATTACTGCTGACCTCATGGAAAGTAAAACAGAGTCCTTAAGACTTTCCAAACACTGGATTCCTGTTGCAGCAGTCACAGATGTTATTTTATCTCTGTTTTATTATGTTACATAATTGACAACGGATAAGTGTTAAGGCAGATGTCACCGCTACACATGTGCTTCCAAGTTCTTTTCCTTCATGTGCAATGTAGTGCACGGTCTTGGGAAGCACACGCTGCAGCATTTGTCTCCTGTTTCATTAGACTTGGCAGAAATAACGGAGACAAAGTTATATGACCAGTGCTAGAACCTGCTGTTGGCACTGGGCTTTCATCAGAGCCTGTTTTAGAAGCAGAATTTCTCCTGGAGAATGGTCTACTTCTGTTGAGAGAAAAGAAGAAATCATTCTGCCTGCCTTTGGTTCAGTCAGATGCGCTTAGAATATACTTACGGAGCAGCAGCTGTTCACAGCAGAGTGCATCGGGCAAATTAGTGCCTGGGTTAGACTAGTCTAGATATGAAATTCCTGTATAAAAAGCTATATTAGTGCTGCTTTGTTCAAACAGGCATTGCATTCTCTCCTATGAAACAGTGAGGTGTGTAAGAGACTATATCCCATCGTTCTCAGAGCTGCATTTGACTGCATGCCTTTGATTTAATTATTTCCTCATATAAAGTGGAAAAGAGATTCTACTCTTTCCATACCCTAGAAGAGGTGAGCTTAGCCCATCACTGCAGTCAAACCATTTCCTTCGAGTCTGTAATGCTTGAGATTTCTGTCTGCAGCCTGTCTTCCCACCAGTAAGTGGAATATCAGTGTTGACTGCTATTTTGGGAAACACAGTCTTTTATCTTCTGCCTCTTACTAATACTGCAAGTTGCTCTTTGAAAAGTTGTAATCATATGTGTACGAGTTACAGTATGATGGCAGATCATAAACTTCATGTCTGGAAGCAAAAAAGCTTGTTAGACACCAGCAATTACATTGCCATTTCTGGGATTGCAGCATGCTGGGATGATAAAGGGCAAAAGCAAGAAAATAAAACACTTGAAGAACCTGAAAGTGCACCTTTGGTTACTTGGGCATGGTCCAGAAGATCTGAAAACGGGTTGCATACCTATATCTTCAGTGTGAAGACACCTGTATTGAGAATGTGGTTGTGACCACAGGTATGGAGCGCAGCCGTGGTGCACTGTGTGAGTTTGCATTTGAGACAAGCAGTTCTATATGTTCTTAATTTGAGACTCATTAAACCCTTTGGTTTGAAATTTCTTTCTTCTCTCTCAAAGATTTCTCCTCTGAGAGGCTGAATGGGAAAACACTTTATTAAAAGTCAAAATGACAGGCAGCTCAGAGAACATAGAGCCTGTAGTGCAATGTCCTCGTAGGTGACCTCGCACCGTCGCTGCAGTTACGTACAGGCTGTGGCAGAACGGGGCTCGGGGGCTTGCCCCAGCTGCCTCTCCCCCAACCACGGTTGTCCAGGGCTGTGAGGAATGCTAGCAGCAAGGGCAGCCATCCTAACAGGCTGGGTCTTGACCAGGACAAGCATCCGCAGTGCTGGGTCCCACTGCCTCCTGCCCGCTGCACGCACACAGCTGTCTGCGGACTTTGCGATGCCAATGGCACTTCTACTCCTTTATCACCCCGTCCAGCTCAGGGTAGGCTGTTATTAGCTTTCCTGTGTTAAGCATGGTTTGTGCTGCAGCCTCTGGTGCTTTTTACTTGCAAAGTCCTTCAACTCCTCAGGTCACCTTTATTTTTGTGCAAATAGAAGAGATACGTGCAGCCTGCAAATGCATTGTTTTCACTGTATGAGAAAAGAGAGGGAGCAAGAGGAACTTGCTCGAAAGGAAACTTCAAGTTTTACCCCTGTAGTCATGAATTCCGTAGTTTTTTCCAGCTCTGCTCCTCCTTCTTCTCAACCTTTTAGGCAGTAAGAATGTACTATGTGATTTATACTAAAGAAAAAACAATACAATAAAGGTGGGGTATTAGGTACTTTGATATATAGCCTGAAGAAGTCAAGGTCCTCTATTATTTGTGGTTGTGTTGGCAATAGAAAATAGGAACTTGCTGGGAGATCCTGGAGTAGAGACTGCAGTAGAAGGTCATCTGTCTGTGCCATAACGTTCTTCATCCTGTGGTGTATAATTACCAGGTTAAAGCAGAAGGGGCTCTTGAGCTGCAAGGAGAAAATGGAACACCTGCTTTGCTGGAAATTTGGTTGCGTGCTCAGAGTTCCTGCTTCGTCAGCTGATCTCTTGCATCATTACCCAGCAATGAGCTAAAATTAAGGCCAGGATAAACAGGATGTTAAACTAAAATGCTGCAGCACACCAGCATTACAGATGTCTGTGCAACCCCTCTTCTCTCCCAGCAGCTGGACACAGGATCTTTAGGGCCAAGAGTATTCTGGACCTAAGGCTGCCTCAATGGTCTTAGTGCCTAATATCTCTATTGCTTCTGGTAATCCTCTAGGGCCGATATCAGGGAGAAGGGAAAGTGTGTTGACTTTTGTGTGTGCCTGAATGGCCCTGGGTAGTACTAATAGTACTATAGTACTTCTCTGCGTGCAGAAGTGAGTACCAAAATAAAGCCCTGGTTGCAGCTGTGCCTCAGCCCCTCTTTGGATCACAGCTGTGTGCAGGGAGGGGAGCAGGAGAAAGGCAGGGCTCCAGGAGGCAGCAGATCTTCTCATCTCAACTGAAGCGGTACGTTAAAAACGTCATCTCACAAACCTTCTGGATTACAGCGTTCCATGCATACTTAGAGGTGGGTTTAGTAAATGAGTAAAATTTACACTAGATTATTATTTCTGCCTAATCCAGAAGTTACTATGAGCCAAGTTGCTATTTAATGAGCCAATATTACTGGCTCTCGCTGTTAGTAACACCGTCTTTGTTTACAAAAGGCTCCATTACTTTTGAATTAGGATCATTATTTTCTTTTAATTTCTTGAATCACTGGTATTATTACATTCCATGCACTACCTTTTAATGTAAAAAGCTGAAAGAGATTAGTTCAAAATTTATTTATTAAAAGATGCCTTCAGGCTGAGCAAAAATACAGTCTATTCCAAGAGAAGAAAATGGTTATGGTCAAGTTAGACTCTTCTGCAGGTAGGAGATAACAGGAAAAAATTGCTTCCCAAAGTACAGAAATTCAAGTAAGACAACCGGGTGAAAAATAAAATAGTAATAATAGGGCTGTAAGATTGCGCTATTTTGATGATATTTTCTGTGTGAACCTAGAAAAATATTGCTTACCTTTAGAAATTCATTAAAATTAATCATAAATCAAATGGGGGGACGGGAAACTTTCCTGATTTTACAAATACAAAGAGACATTTCCATTTTACGTTTTAGAATGATTACCATCCTGAGGAACCTTTTTACAGGTCAGTCTGGGCATTCTTAGTGTGAAGATCTCCAGATATTTGAAACTATAATTGTTTTCTATCAGTGGTCAGTGCACCCACGGTAAATGCACTACATTTATTGAGGCAGTGTATACTTTTCCCCTTTCTATCCCAGTTGGTAAAACTCCGCTGGCTTTCTTTGAAGTACTTTTCCTGTCAGTGAATCACTGTCTCCATTTGTCCCTGGTTCATTCTTTGATATTTCTTCATGAAACAGCAATTAATGCTGGCAGCGCGACCCAGCAGAGGCCTTCCCATGTTCTTAACATATCCTTTGGGCATGAATGAAAGAGGCAGCAACCTTACTTGCAAGGCTGCATTCTTGTTTTGAGAGCATAGCACGGTTCCTTTTAGAGTGAGAAATTTGCTTAATTTTCTCTTGTAGAGATATTTTGAAGAGATAGGGAAATGTCTGTAATCTGTAGCCTCGCATCTGAGTCACACCAGGGATTTACTTGACTCGGAATCTAGTGCATAAAGACACCATTATTTCAGCAATCAGAGGAACTAAGGTGCTTTAGAAAACACTGCTGCTCTTAAACCATCACCAAGAAGTAGTTTGTTAACAACAATTCACTGTATTGGATCTCACAATGTATATTTGCTTTTCAGTCGGTTGCATTTAGAAATTAAGATTTACAGCACTTTCCAGAGCGCTCCATATAGCTCTTGACAGCGCTGCCAGTCTACCTGCAGGACTGAACTTCACAGTCTGACACTTCTTAAAAAATGCTATCTCCAGGTAAAATTGGGAAGAAAAATGCAGCGCTCACATCCCGAAAAAATAATAAAACCTGGGTGATAAAACGTGGAGCATATTTTGTACAACCACAGGATTATTTTTTTGTGCATTTATTTACTTTTACACCTATAGTCTCTATAAATATTTTATCGGGAAGGAAGTGCTTATGCACTTATTCCCTGGAGCATTAAGAAAGTTGCCACATGCTCATGAGAACGTTGTCCTCAGATTGCAGTTCCTTTTGCAGAGTGTTGTCCACTTTTTTGAGGTGGGGGGAGCATCCAATCCGTTGAGATTCTACTGTCAGGCAAGTTTGGCCGTGTTTTTTGACACCGTTTGCATTCCTGTTGTAGCTGGGTAGACTACAGCACATGTGAGCACATGCAGAGCTGATAAATTTCCAGAGATTTGCTATGTGTTTTCATTATTCAGACTTGTGGATGTGTCACGGGAGGGTGAAGGTTATGCACTTGGTGCTTTGCCTATCTGCATTTTCATATGCTGAAGCACAAGCCTATTTTGAAAGCTAGAAAATGACAGGGTGTAGATAAAATGCTTCCCTTATGTTATCTAAAATAATTTTGCTCTTTTTTTTCCCCAACTAATGTGAGAATTAATTAATGTTCATGTCAGATGCTGTTAGTCTCAATGCGCGTCCAAGATGCTTCACCTTCATTACAGTACACTTGTACATGTGCTGCTGCTGGCTCAAATTCACGCCATTGGAAGAAAATGGAAATATCTGGAGTTCAGATACTTTCAGTATCCCTCACCCTTATTCTTCAGGGCATAAAATGCCTCCTAACAGCTTCACACTTCCACGAGGCCAGGGGACTTTCCTGCCCCAAAATTAGACAAGGCAAACACATAGTAACTTGTCTGTCTGCAGAGTAAATGACTGAGAACAGAGAGAAAACGGGTTTAAAGTAATGTTAGGATTATACGCAGCTGTCCATTAAAGCAACGATTTCCCTGAAAATTTGTAATGGTAACAAAGTGCTTGGTGGAGTTCATGGAGTTTCACTGTCTTTGCTTTTAAAGTATCAAAATCTCTGTATTAACTTGTCACCCTTTTTTCGTATATTACTCCTAATGGCCTGGCTGCATTTTGAGTACATTTGAGTTTTAAGACTGCGATGGTAGTTGTCATGTAAAATCTCCTCTTCTGCCTCTGGAAATCTAGAGAGTAAATCTTACGTTGATACTCCGCTTGCACTGAATTTTCCCTCTGCCGTGGCAGATCTTTGTTTCTAATTCAGTATTTTACAACATTAAAGAGGCTAATTTATAAATATAATTATCCTTTTCGACACTTGTAGAATTTACAAAATCACTGAAGTCACGCTGAAGATTAATACCATAATTACTGGTAAAACTTGCTTAGCTGGCTGAAGAGGTTTTGCAACCTGGAGAATATTGTTTGAAGCATTTTCTAAAACACAGCTGAGCAACTAGATATTAACCTGAAATATTTTCCCATGCATTCTTGAGCTAATTTAACAGGCAGTCAATTTACATTCATCTAGATTAATTACTTTAGCAAAGTAGGGAGAAAATATTTTAAAACAGGCAAAATGTTACTTGATAAAAATTCAGCTAACAGACGTGAATGATGATTAGATTTCATACTCTCAATGTATTTTGAAAAGGCAACCAAACCTCTACCTTTCACAAGGAAGAAAATGTACATAAAAAGCAGTTAAATATAATAAAGAAGAGATTTACAAAAAGCTTGGTTTGTGTTACCCTGTTATAGAACTCTTAATATGTTTGCAATTTCCTCAGATTGAAGCAAAATCTAAAAGATTTAAGTTCTTTATTTGTTGTTCTGTCCGGTCACAAGCTTTCTATTTCGAGATGATCTGTACATCACTATATCCTTGTATCCAGGTCTCCTTAAGAAGGTGAAGTTAGCTGCTTGGTGTATTTTTTTAAGTTATTTATTTGCTGAAATCTAAAGTTTAAAGGAATAGTCGAGGTTATTACATTGTATAATTTTTGCAGGGATGGTTTGTATATGAAAGGAATTAGCCCTCCAGCTCTGTTTGTACCTTTGCTTTTTTTGAAGCAGAGCATGAACAAGGCTGTTTTGTGGAAGCCCTCTGTCACAGTCACTGGTCTTGTCCTGCAGGCCTCCGCTGTGCAAATGGCATAAATCTCACTCTGAATTAGGGAAATACAACTGAAATTAGTGACTTTATTCACGAATTAACTCTTTTATGTTAGACCAGACTGTTTTCAATGTGGTCACCTTTCTGTTCCACATTCTGGTAGAGAGCATTAGAGCTCACAGTTAGATAATTTATGTTTTTAAACTAGGTGTCTACCTCTGTCCAGCTGTGTTTTAAATCTTAGCTTGTTTTTTAAGACTCTCTTGTTTTTTCCATTTGATACCACTTGGCCAATGAAAATAAGCGCGTCGTCCATGTATCTGTTACAATCTTTTTCGTTATCTGTGTTTTTCTAACCCAGAGCTGCAGCGTGGAGGTGCAAAACTGTATAAATCCTAACAGCTCGAACTGAAAAAACCCAACATTTTTTACATCTACATTAATAGTATGGCTGTCTGAACTCTGAGAAAACTTATCCAACCAGTAGACAAAAGGGACAACCCTAGATAAAACCACATTAAGGAGGTAGAACCCCACAGAAGTAAATCCTTGGAGGCTGGTAATGTGAAACTCTGCAAGCAGTTTTATAACTTAGAATTGATTTAATATCCAGATACGGGGCTGGTGATGAGATATTTGCCTGAGCTCTTCCCCCCTGCATGCCATTTACCAGAGGGTGCTAGCTGATGCTCAGACAAAAAACATCCTTCATCCTGGCATCTGCTGTTACCCAATTTACTTTCTAAACTTGGTGGCTCAATCCAGCTCCTGAGTTTCCTAATCTTGACCCATGGTTATCCGTATCAACATTCGTATTCACATTTCTTACTTCAGGGACAGAGGCAGAACCCTCAATTTATCAGAAACACATGCGTACCTTTATAGACTACAGAAGCTTCGTGCAGAAATTATTTTCATCCAAGCAGAAGAGTACGTTCTTGATTTGAAAATAAATAAATAAATAGGCAGAACTATGTTCAAAGAAGAAAATAATCCAGTACAATTCTAGAGGATGCTCTACACGCAAGTTCTTCCTTGTTGCTCCAAAATTTTGCCTGGTTAATGGAGACAGCAAATTAGTTTCATTCACCCCGGGCTGGTACATGCAAAACCGTAGGTCAAAAGAGGGTTTTAAGCACTTTGGAAGGATTGTGAGGAATTCTTTGCTGGGTTGTGAGCGGGCTGCTTAGTTCGCTTGCTTCTCCTGCAGTGGTATCACTGCATGGTGTGGAATCCCTAACTTGTGAAAGGGAGTTCTGTGGAACAGGAGGTAGAGCTTTTGTTTTAAAATTTCGAACAATAAAAGACATGTCAAATTTCCCTTTAGAAAAAGAAATAGAAGGGAAGAGACCTGTCTGCAAAACATCAGCTATGCTAGCAAAAATGTGACGTATATCTGCATTTTTGCTGTGACTTTTAGCCTTTTTCTCTCCTGGAAAAGAAAAAGAAGAATGGACGATCCTTTGCTTTACCATGTTGACTAAAATGAAAAATAAACACAAAATAGTCGCCATGTGGAATGATACAAAATGTCCCTGTGGATGCAGTAGCTATACTGGTCTGTATGGTGAGAATGTTTCTCCCATATTAGACCACATGTACGTATTTTTGCAGTTTTGAAGGTGTCTGAAAAATAGTGTGGCAAATGCAAGAGTCTCTCCTTGACATCAGGCGCTGTACCCATTTCTAACCCTCCAGCAGACCCAGTCCACCAGGTGGACAGGTCTGACGTGGGCAGGTGGGGAGCAGCTGGAGCAAGGCAGCCCCACAGCAGGTGTGGACGTGGGCGCAGGCAGCCCCCTCGTGACCCACAACCTCTCCTTGCCCACAGCTTGCTGCTCCGGACTCACAGCTCAGGCTTCTGCTAGTGGGTCCAGCCAGGCTCTGTGGTTTCCCTCTGAAAGCGTGGGAGCTTACGGAGAACTTGCACAGTGATCCAGATAAGCCAAAGCCCTGGTAAAAGTGAGACTTTATTGGCCTTGTTAGGGGCTGGCCCAGAGCTCACCAAAGTCAGCAAAAGTCCAAATACTGGGTCTGTTCTTGAATCTGTGTGGGTGTCATCTTTTTGTCCAAAAGCTTAGCTGCCATTGTATCAGTGTATTTTATTTAGCCAAATCCCAGAAACAAAAGTAAATGCAAAGATTTATTTTTCTGGCAGGGATCTTTTTTTTTGTTGTTTGTTTCTAATTAAAATGTTTAGTCTTCGGAAACTTCCTTATTTGTGTTATACAATTATACTGCTGAGTGAGAAACAGGGGGTCTTTGCAAAGAACGAAGTGAATTAGTTTTAGCTAACTGCATCTGAAAAGCAGAGCACGTGATCTTTTGGCCTTGCTCTGAGAGTAACTCAGCTAGCGTTTTGGACAGCAAGCTCTCTGAATATCAGACCCAGGAAAAAAATGTCACAGATTATTAGAAATGGGATGGATGGGAGCAGGCTTTACTGGAAACATTGGCTAAGCTTACATCGTAATTGCTGTGCTGAAGCAGTAAACAGCTGCTGATCCTGTGATCTTTCTGGTGAAAAACAAGCATTTGTTGTAGTTATTTTTCAGATGTATGTTGTTGTTTGCATGGTATTTCAAGTGTCCTACTTGGTATTTATATTATTAGCTCAGTGTTCTACATTACAATAAATGTGTTTACTTATTACAGAAGTACTGACCCTTAAAACATCTGCTTCTCAGCTGAACATCCACGGCTCAGTGGGTGTGGGTAGCTTCTGTTAGCCATTCTTTCATAATATTTTGCAGTCTTTGGCAAGCAGTTTGAGTCAGATTCTGACCTCAGATGCACTCCCATACAAAGGGAATAGCTGCGCTCTAGTCAACAGCATTCTTCTAGTTTTATGTCAGTGTTAACTGAGGTCGTAGGACGTTGCAGTGAGTGGGCCACAATCCTGTCTAATTTTTGCCTGGTGGAGTTCTTTAAGCAAAAGACGTAAAAACTCTAGTGGCTTCAGACTGATGCCAAAGTCGCCCTCACTCTTCTAGAGATGGAGCAAGAGCAAATGATATGGCAGAAGGTTAATCAAATTGTTATGAGGAGTAAAGGGTTCTGTGTCTGTCACCATCAGCACGAGAGCAGTAAGCGCAGTCTGATGGACTTGGAAGAGCAGTGGCTGGCTGGAGCACGCCTTTTGGTCTTGTGCTGTCTCTTGCCTCTACCAATACTGGACCTGAGGGGAACATCTCAGCACCTTCTTTTGGAGAGGAGGAAAGAGCTTCAATTGCCTCATGATCTGGGGGATGGGATGGGGACACTCGTCATTTCCTGCAGCAGGAAGAAAACTCTATTGAAATCTCTGTGGTTGGCGCTGAAATGGGGAAATAATCATTTTAAGGACTTTGGTGTCTTAGCAAAAAGTTATCATCTCCCCCCTTCCCCTTATTCCCAGCCTTGGGTCAATATTTCTCAGCCCAGTCTCCCTTTTTGCCATCCCAAAGGGGATTTTCCATGCTCTGCGATCCATGCCCACTCTGCCCTTCGTGCCTGTGGCTGCCCCTTCCACCCCTGATAACCTGCTCCAAAGCTGTGAAAAGAGCGCCCATCTCAGACCTCCCCTCTCCCAGAGCCCTGCTGCCCCCTCTGCCTCTGGACCACCTGAGGAGAGGGAAGAGGCCCAGCAGTTGAGAAAACACTGCGTTTGCAGGGAAGATGCCTTCAGTCTTGTACTGGCTGTGGTTAAATCTGATTAAAATGTTACAAGGAATCAGTTGTCCTCTAGAGCTTATCTCAGAGCGCAGCCTTTAGCACGTGCTTAACTCTTTGTGCAGCAACAGGAAGGCTGGGACAGTCTTTTTCTTCTGCGTTTGCAGGGCATCTACCATCCTGGGTCTTGTCAACAGCGAGGGAACTTAGCCATTATGATCATACAAGCAAAAAATAATGTCAGCCAACTATAGGCCGTGTGGGTTGGTATCAGCTGGGACTTCCATAGTGGAAAGAGTCCAGAAGTGAAAATGTGGTATGCATTTAATATACACAGCATCCTCTAGAGGTTTGTGCTGCAACTTACAGACTGGATAATTGAACGGTCCTTTTCCATAATTGGCTGCTCTCACAGATACCATCTAGTAATCATTATAATAAGAATAGATGTTGGAATCAGTTTGTAAGATGAGTCATGGCTTAAACAATATTGGTGATACATTTTGGAAAACGACTCTCACTCGTGAAATAGAAAAATGTTTTACAAAACTATTTAGCAACATATCCTTTGGAGGCTGGTGGAAAAATTGAGCTATTCTGTATTTCTGTTCGTTGCTTTATCACCACCAAACTCTGTTTATTGCCTAAGTGTATTTATTACCCTTTTAAAATGGCTTAAACTGTTATGTTTTCTAGTAAATAGATTTAATGTTGACAGCACTGTTTCCATGAATTGAATTGGCCCTCCTAAAGAACTTCAGGCTATACAAAGTGTTTATGCTAGATAATGGATATCCAAATCAAAATGCAGTGAAAGTTGGCCCGCACAACACCCGGAAACATCTTGATATGGTTAGTTTGACATATAAATAAACCCTATTCACACCCTAAATGAAACTACTTACTAAAGAAAAGTAATCCGTGTTTCATCAGAAGCTTCTTTTTGATATGGGAGACAGTTTTGATATTTCCAGGCTGTAGCATTTAGTATGCCTCCTTGTGCAAAGGAGGAAAACTCCCGATAAAGCTATTCTTATGTCATTGATGTCCTGTGGAAACTGGTGATTGAGCATGGAGAATACAGCAACAGATGGTACAGCCCCGCACGAGGTCAGTAAGCTGTGGAAATACAAAACTGCCAATCCTGAAATTGAAAACAGGTGGCAAAAATTTCACTTGGAGACTTGGCATCTGTAAGTAATCAGTTACTGTAAGAGCTTTGGTCAGACACAAATTAACTTCATTGCTGATTGCATTTTCAATAAGTAAAGGAGAAAGCAGCTGCATTTGGTTAGAATCACAATACAGGGTAGAAATACATAGAAAGTGTTTAAAAGCACTTAATTTATTATTTTTTTTAGCTGTTTTGAGTACATGGTTCATTAGGGTTTTTTTCCTTTCCCCCCCCCCCCCCAAGTATTTTGGTTGAGAAAAAAACATGTTTTACAACAGTTTTAGCAGTGCTTCTGGGATCAAGGTTTTTCCTCAGAGCTTTCAAACTGCTTCTCACCATTCCTACATCACTTTCTGCTTCTAAAATGTAAATACATGAATAAATAAATAAACACAGGACATCTGGATTTGATTTGAGGGGATTTAATTTCAAATAAGGAAATAAAGAAGCTATTTTGACTAGAATTGAACTATGCTAATGGGGGATGTTGTGTTCTTGAACTTTGTCCTTTCTGGCAAGCCTTCCTTCTCCCCACAAATAGTCGTTACCTAACTGAAAATGCAGATGCCTGACAGTGACCTGATGGTGACTGTCCTAGCAACGACAGGGAATTTCAGAGCAGGCAATGTTAGTGGGTGCTAGTTTGAGAAAAATTAGTTACTTATATGCCAAATTGAAATTTAGAACACTGTCAAAACATCAAAACAGTTATTATTGTATAGGCAGCAAGCCTACCTGAAACATCTTCAAAACACAAAGAGAAAAATCTTTGGAGTTGATAACCTAGAATATTCCAGATTTAAAGGATTTCGAGTTAGTTAAGACAAAAAAGATTTGGTCCATGGAGGAAAACTAATACAGTAACACTAGAGCCAGGATAACCTTTAGAATTGCAGTATTCAAGAGGATTTAAAAGTTAGGGAGATGATCTCCTCTACCCCATGTTGCATGAGGCATATACATTGGCAAGAAGGTAGCAGTACCTGTTTCCAGAAATTTGAGAGTCTATAACATCTGGGTTCAACTCAGTTTTCCATAGACAGGTGTTTCAGAGAGGCTACTGCCTCCAGTCATACACCATGCCATACTGGAAGCAGCTTGACATTAAAGTGACTCTGAGCATCCACAACTCCACTGAAATTAGTAGATCTTCAGGAGGTCGCACATTTGCATTTACCTATCCCAGAAGTGATTATAATTCTAAGTCTGAACTCTGTGGGGATAGCGCTAACATAAGGAAGACACTGAGCTTACTAACGAGAAGAACCAGAAGATCAAGAGTTGGTGGATGTCTGTGGGGACATGTTTCTGGATAGAACGATGTTCAGAAAGTACTGATAAGTCACCCTGCAAAAATTATGCCTCTTTAAGGTGCTTCAGCCAGGGACCTGCAAAATGTGAAATGCTCAGTCATGTCGAGCAATGCCGGCCAAAGGGTTTGTTAATGCAAAACATTCACAAGTTCATGTTTCAACAGAGATGTTGCCTCATGGGCTTACTTCCCAACCTATTTGCCATCGCATAGATCATTTCTTTCTGGCAACATTCCTGTGGCAATTGCTTACATGGAACAATAAATATCAGATAACTTTTTAATATGAGTTTAACTTTTTAAATGTTGCTTAGTAGCTGAATATAGAGGAAGCAGCATGCTGTCACTAATAAGCTCTCTGCAGAACACCAGCAAATACTCCTAATCACCGTAATGCATAATGTTTGGCTTCCAGATCACTTTGTGAGATTTAAAGATGTCCGTTTCTTGGATATATGCTGCATCTTGCAGTAGAAGAATACTAGAATTCAGTCTCTTTCAGACTTTTCTATTATCTGAGTTTTAGTTCTAAGAGAGGCAAGACAAGCCTACTCCATGACTAGCAGTTTTATGGTGTTGCTGTATGTTAGACATCATCAGTAAATTACTTTCTTCTTTTTCCTGGAATCCAAACATCCTAATGGACTCAATGTGCAAAGTCCTTTCATTCTAGTCCCTATGTGCATGCAAACCACTTCCCTTTTTTGCCACTGCCTTGACGTAGTGATTTTCTTAGTGCTTTATGTCAGATTTATTCATGGAACAGTAAGTAACAAATTATAATATGTATATAGACTGTTCTGTAAATTAAAACATGTAAGTTCATTGTCCACAAGTTTGAAGAGTGTGAAATAAGCCCAGTGCTGTTGCTATGCACTCATAATATAATGCATTTCTGATATTAAGTCCAGGTATGAAAGGTCCTAATTTTAAAATTTTAAAACCAGAAATAAGATTCCTTTTGTGATACTGAGAAAATATATGATAGCAAAAGAGAGTTCAGGCTTGTCATGTTGCTTATCGGAGCAGTGATTTTCTGACTCTGTGCAGAGCTCCACACAGCCTTACTCTCCCCTCTGCTGCTTTATCTTCCTCTGACAGGTCACTGAAGAGGATAACATCTAATTTCAGACAATAAAGTTGGGAAGAGGTAGCAGGCAAGTGGCGCCAAAGCCTGTGGCTGAGGCTACGAGACAGTCTCTGCATGCAACATCACCTTTTCCTCTCCGCTCTGCTCTTCCTCCTCACTGGCAGCCAGGCTAAAGGAAAGGGATGCAACATCATGCCCCTTCCTTGGAGAGCGCAGGCTGACCCAGAGCGACCTAGAGCTGGCGAAAAGGGAGGAGACGATCAGGGTAGGGCCACAAAGTGCTGATTTAGTGGAGGCAGAAGGGAACCTGAGGAAACAGCTAAAAGGAGGATTTCCCTGTGTAGGTCTGTAGCTGAGTGGGATAGAACTGCCAGGGCTCTGTGGGGTGGAGCCTCTAATAAAAGCCGGGATTCAGGATATGGGAAGGATAACTTAGGTTGCATGGGGAGAGGCTTGCTTTGGAGTCCAAGGACGTTGGAGGGAATAGTCAGTCTGGGTTAATACACCCTACAGCGGGGAGGGAGGGGGTGTCTGGGGGCAGGGCACACAGTGAGGAGTGGGCACACATGCACAGGTAGGGGAAGCTAGAGAAACACAAGAAAAGGAGATTCACTTTGCAGATATTTGAGTACCAGTGCTTTACAGACTTAAAAGACATTGTTTGAGCTGGTGCTTGTGAAAGTCACTCGTATTTAAAGCTTAATCTGAAAACAATCTATTGATGAGCCCATGTTTCCTGTGGAGAAGCTGTATTAATGACTCAGAAAGTTTTATCCCACAGCTTTCAGTCTCCTTGCTTCAGCAAAACTGATGGGAGTAATAAAGTAAGTTGTTGCTTTTTCCCTTCTTACTGCATTTATATGAGAGGAGGAGGCTGAATGTGCTGTTTTTTATTACTTTTCTCATCCAGGAGTAGGTAAAAAGTGATATATGCTTCATCCTTTTTTTACAAACAGATGATAGTAGACAGATGCTTAGAAACAGCCAGGCTAAATCATGTGAAGGGAAGCATACACTATGTGGAAATTCTGCAGCTTTTGGCATAACCAGGCGGAAGTGGAGATTAATTTGGGGCACAAGAGGTTGTGAGTTTTTGGTTTACCCTTGATGGAAAAGAGGGAAAATGGCCACTAGGAGTTATGGAATAGAGTTCAGTAAAATAACAGGCCTTTGAAAGGCCCTGGTTCATGGAAGTGTCAGTGGTTTTGGGGGCTCATTTAGAGCCAAAACAGTGTGCCCAAATGTACCAAACTATGAGAAACTTCCACATGACTAACATGAAACCAGAAAACTTGGATGTGATACATGGGCTGAAGAAGCAGATTTAGTCTTTGAAAAAAGTGGGCATTTGCAGTCAACACTGATTAGTGTTCAACAAACTCTTCCTCCCGAATTTGTTTAAGGTTACAAATGTCATAAAGGACTAAATCACCTACAAACTCAGTGTTTTTATGACAAATTTGTAGCTTTCTAATTCCCAAGTGGAATTAAAGCCTTATGATAGTTGCATAGTGTTAATACTTAAATTGTAATCCCAAACACCCATTTGCATATCTGGGAGTTACCTGAAAATGAGAAACAGAAACAAGCAAGGCCCATCGTGTGTCTGAAATCCTGCTTCTTTCTGAGGATTAGCTGCTTAGTTAAGGGCTGCAAGAAGAGACCTAATTGCCTCAGGATCCAGCATGTGCAATGCACTTCTGAGAGCAGCACCTGCAGTTGGTCTTTGTAAGAAACGAGAAAATCTTTCAGTTTCTTTTTTAAGCCCGAGTACTGCTGTCTTGTATTTGCATAGCATCCTAATGGTTATGCGCTCTCCAGGGAAGTGGGACAGACAGTTCAAGGCTCCCTTTACCCTGGAGGAGGTCTTCCATCTCCTAGCAAGGTGTCCTGCTTTTGAAGTTTTGCCAGAAAATATTGAAGACTAATTGAAACAAAAGAGACGGGGCGGGATGGGCAGTTTAGAAAATCCATGGGGAATGTCAATAGCTCTGATTTAAGAAGAAAAGAGTTTACTCGGCATTTTCAGAGACAGTTCTGTCACAATGACCATGTGCTTTCCAAAACTGGGAAGCAGGAGCAGGTGAGTTGCTCAGGCAGGGCAGAAAGGTGGCCAAGCCAGCTCTTAGTAAGATGGGGACATGTAGTCTGCCAGAGTCTTTTATTGACTGAGCCTGACTGCGTCCTTTACTGCTAGATACCCCAGTCCTTACATTTATCTGAAGAGAAAATATGATAGACCAGGCCTGTTAACTGTAGTGGGTTTGGAATTGACAGGTCTGTGGGACATACTGCACAAGGAGAGCCAACCTCCACAAGCTTAGCAGTCGCTTGTCCAGGACACCTAGACATCCAGGAGTTGGTAATTTATCCCTCTGTAATTGAGACACGGAATGACGCATCTGTAGTGACCAAGCCTTTTCTCTGCATGAGTAAGTGAGGTGTACATGTTGAGGAAGGCAGGCCACATTCAGCAAGAAGAGAGATTAACTCCTCAGTGGAGTAGACCTGACAGTCCTGCAGAAGGTGAGCAGCTCTAGGGACTGTTAAAGTCCCATTCAAGTTCAGCAGGTTGAGACTTGCATGAGATGTAAGTGATTTGACAGTGTGAATATAGGTGTTATGGAGGCAAAGTTTGTGCCCTGCTGCTTCTCTGCGTTGAGCTAATTAGGAACAAACCCCAAATGACTATGAATATGTTCTTAAGAAATGTAAATATGATTCCTAGGGTGATATTCTATTGAGGAATCAGGTTAATCTTTGCATTTTACTCTTACAACGCTGAATGAAGTCTAGCTGTTTTTGAATCAGTTCCCTATTGCAAGATGTAAAAAGTTGGTTTCCAAAGCTGACTGTGGCTGCTGTGGCTCTGGGTGGGCTGTCAGCCAGTCTGTGGGTTAAAACCTTGGCAGCAAGATGCATTAACATAGAAATGTAAGACTGCTCTAAAATCTCTTTTCGTGCAACTGGCTAGTGCTTTACTGTCGTTGAGTCTCAAGGACAGGGTATGGGGAGTCATAGCCGACTGCTGGCACTGTGCTTCATTTGAAAGGAAAAAAAATAGCATGTTGAGGCAGCGTTAATATGTGTTTGTTAGGAATAAAATCCGTAGTGGGTGGAATGAGAAGAAGCAGGGGTGATTTTTCAAGTATATTTTACGGATATATCAGTCTCTGTCTAACAAAATAGGCCACATTTCAGCTGACTTACTTTCACAAATTGTTCTATACATGGAGTAATACTGTCTTTGATTAATAAGCCAGGAGGAGGTAAACATTCGAGTGTCCTTGTGTCAAAAAACTTTTGAAACGCACTATAGTCACTCTTATTTCCAGACATTTTCCCCTTTGAATTTGCCTTCTAACCAGTAATAATATAGAACCTGAGCAACAGCTTGAGGAAGTCGCTGAATAGAAGTGTAAGTGCTCTGGACCATAGTGATTACCCAAGAGGAGCACAAACCTTCTCGTGAAGAAGGTCTCTTCCTCATAGCTCTCTTAATGCATTGGCTGGTGTTTGCATGCATCTCAGTCAGATGCATCTCAGTCATCTCATACCAAGTCTGAGCCCCTATAAGCTGAGCTCTATTTACCAAATAAGCCCCTCCAAAGCACTTAAGCACACTTGTGTTTTTTTATGAAACATACTGAACTGCCTTGTTCTCTGTGTTGCCTCTATTCTTTTTTACGCTCTGAAAAGTGAAATAACATACTCTTCATGTGATGATCAATGTGTAAGGATCTTCACACATTACATAATGTCCTATTCTCCACTTAGAAAACCACAGCAGAGTTGTAAATCTGTCATAAGGGTAGAGGGATATCATTTGAGCTGGCTCATCCCTGCACCGTTTCCAAAGCACCGTGTGCTCTGCAGCACAGTGGTATCCATCTCCGCCTCCTCATTAAGAAAATGCACAGATGAAACGCACGTACACGGCATGCTAGCAAAGCCACCCCAGCAGGAGTGCTGCAAAGCTGTTAATGTTTTTTCTTGAGAATGTTGTGGTAGAATTGGAAGGTGTATAACAAAAAAAACACCCAACCCACACTTATTCTCTCTTTTTCCAGAACCTGTCTATCCAAATAGCTAAGTTCCATGTAAGTTCCATGTATTATGGTGCAATGGAATTTTATTTAGGTGCAATGGAAATGCATGTAAACAGTGTCAAATGTAATATATATAAAAAACTACACTTTATTTCTAGGTTCTAAAACCCCTTTATAGGACTTGAGTCCTTCCAGTCCTGTTTGTTAGTTAAAAACTGTGAAAACATGACCTCCCTGCACTTTACTCCCCATATCTGCACAGTCCACAATACTAGTTTGTCTGTCTTTTGGGAGAAGAGTAAAGCAATACTCAATACACCATATGTCGGGCAGTCCAATTAAACATTTGCTAGATAATTTCATTGCTTTGACAAGTTTCAAGATTGATGCAATATTTTGTCTTCTGTTTCCCCAGTATCTCTGCCAATTTTCAAATGGATTATTTCTTTTCTGCCAAACAAATAATGTCTTTCTATCATTCATATCTCTAACTGGCTTAATTCTTATTTTTATGTCTCTGCTTCTTGATAGCTTTAATACAGCTGTTCTTTGACTCTAAATACATATCTCTAACAATTCCTCCTTAATGTATGATTTATTTATTTTTTTGTTCCCACATCAAGTCTAGCAATGCAGATTTTGTGCCAGAGCTTAAGAACAGTCTCCGCTCTAATTTCCTCCCATTAGTGTGCTAGAAACATGATGTTTTTCTTCAGCAGATCTCCTGATGAAGCTAAAATGAGAATTTTTCCTGAAAAGAAGCTGAAGGCATTTAGACCCATTTTAATTTCAGTGAAAAATGTAATCTTCTTTTGATAAGACAGAAAATGGTTTGCCCCTGCACAGCAACAGAGAGTCTGGAAGAAATAAACACTGGCATTTCAGTAATAAAATAGTACATAGCTATTATCTAGTGCTTGTCATCAGTAACACAGAATATATTTAACAGACAAAGCCAGTATCATTATCTGCATCTTACAGATACCAAAAGTGAAGCATCCATTGAGCTGTTATGCCATTGAGCTATTATGCAAAAATGTACTATAAAAAGTTAAGTAATGCAGGCCTTCACAGTACCATTTTTTATTCCTTTTATAGAATCCGTCTCTACACCATATATATTTACTATAGCTACTTCGTTTTCTCTTGTGTTTCCTGGAAAGTTGAAAGGTTCTGACCTCTCTGGTGGCTGGTCTTACAGAGGGCCATATCTACAGTACTGACTTACTGCACTGGGCCAGCCTGGAGCCCTTATTGTTTAAAATCATTTCTAAGTTTTCTTAAGTCCTGAAAATACCTACTTAATGCATACGGTTGAAAATGGAAGGCAAGAGATCTTGCTTTTAAAGTTTTGTATTATTCTTCTGGAGCAAAAGGTAAAGAAGTGAGGGAACAGGGTAAATGTATAGAGAAATTCAAGTTGAACAGCAATTGTGGGTTGAGGGTGAAGAGACATTGAAACAAACTTAAAACTCATCTTCTAAAAACATTATCATTGTCATTTCTTGACCATCCCATATCTACAGAAAAAGCCTAAAGAATAAAAAAAAGAAAGCCTAATTCAGTGTATCTGTAAAGCCAAGAAAATTAGGTCAAAAACATCTTGAGACTTTTAGAGTACTAACATTTAATGTATTTCTCATTCATTGCTGACCTAAACATATAACCCCACCACATAAGCTCAGTGAGACCATCTTTATTTCTCCTGACCCGTGGAGCAATGCCATGTTTGAACGTGCCAATTTACCGCTTTTACTTTTTGCAGGATGTTTTATGAAACGCCTGTCTTGACACCACAGTGTAGTGAGTTCTGGCACTAAGCCTTCACTTTTTATTAAATGAATTCATTAATTCCACAAATGATCAATCTATTTACTTGGAGCTGGCATAATCTTTCTAAATCCTGCATCACTATTGGTCTCAGAAACCTTCGTGTGCAGAAAATGAAAGAAAATATAAATTTCCTTGTTTAATCCATAATGAAAATGAATTTTAAAGTTTTGAGTTCTGTGTGAAATCACTTTGTTCATTTTAGCATTGAGCTGAAGGAAAGCCCACGTTACATCTCCACAAACAGTTGTAAATTTTAACCTTCCCATCTTTGAAAACTTTCCTTTACCAGCACAGTGGAAGAAAAGTCATGCAGTTTTTTTCTTCAGCTTTTATAATGCCAGATACTATTGCATTCCCCGCTACGCATTTCTGGGCAAAGGCAATTGCTTGTTCATTTTCCAGTTTTCCAAATCCTGAGCTCTGAGAAACGTTTAATACTGCAAACCGCTTCCTTTCTACCCCTGTGAGGGGGGCAGAGGGAACTGAGGACACGGCAGGAGAAATGTGTTGTGTTTCAGTCGCGCCGGGGTTACGATGCGTGATCTGCCTTGTTTGAAGGTGTCCAGGCTGGTTTGAGTTCTGAGCGGTGGCACTCGTGATGTAGGCTGTATTTTGGCCCACTGCCACAGGCTCAGTAAGAAATGAGTTAGGAGTGAGTAAGGGGCTTAGCAGTTTGTCCCTGTTTGCAGACAAACCTGTTAACAAGGTGATGACAGTCTGCTGGGCACTTCTGACAAGGGAGGAGACTTGGTCTGTGTGTCCAACAGTGTTTGTTGTGCCAGGTGAAGTGTTATGTTGCCTTTCTTCTCTTATTTCATAGAATCATAGAATGGTTCGGGTTAGAAGGGACCTTAAAGATCATTTAGTTCCAACCCCCCTCCCATGGGCAGGGACACCTCCCACTAGACCAGGCTGCTCAAGGCCCCATCCAGCCTGGCCTTGAACACTTCCAGGGATGGGGCATCCACAACTTCTCTGGGCAACCTGTTCCAGCGCCTCACCACCCTCACAGTAAAGAATTTCTTCCTGATATCCAATCTAAATCTACCCTCTTTCATTTTAAAACCATTACCCCTTGTCCTATCACTCCAGTCCCTGATAAAGGGTCCCTCCCCATCTTTCCTGTAGGCCCCCTTTAGGTACTGGAAGGCTGCTATAAGATCTCCTCGGAGCCTTCTCTTCTCCAGGCTGAAACCCACTGTGGCGGGTTGCTCAGATTTTAATCTATGCCTGCGAGGTGATGTTGCGTACATACATGTGTATGGGTAGCTCCATTGTGTTGATATGTGAGCTTTGTTTCCCTGTCTGTCTCTCTTTGCTTGAGCCACCAAACCCAGCGTGGTTGCCTTTGGTGTGAATGCTGACATTGATCCCTGTGCCTGACTCGAAGTCAGCCTGACAGGGCTACCCAGGAAGCCAATTACCCTCTGATGCTGCTCCAGCACCAGTGAGTGACAGGCCTGTGGAGAGCTAACCGATGTTGTCTCAGCCAGAGCAGTGTCCCTGGAATTGCTGCTCTTTGCCTCTGCACACTACAAAAAGACTAGCACTGTCTGTGCTAGTCCATTTTTCAGGCAATGAGCTTGCATCTGTCTTAGGCTCTGGCTTTTCCTCAGGCTAAACCTGAAGATCACCCTTCTACTAAAGTTGCATTTGCCACTAACTGCTGGGAAGGACATAAATTAGCCAAGCTAACACAGTTTGGTACATCCCAGGTATTTGCTGTCTTCTCCCTTGACAAGTCATGCAAAAGGAGTTCCAGACATATGATGCAGTTCAAAATATGAATAACTAGTTCATTTTTGTATGCTTTTCTCCGCTGCCCAGAGACAGAAATTAGCCCTAACAATATGACTGCAAAATTGTCCATCTAACCTTTTCACTGCATTTTATCATCTACCTATCTGTGCACATCTTCTAGCTGAAAGGATTGCTCGCTCATTCTGGTTAAGTGGATCTGGCAGAGAAGCTGACCCACCATGGGGCTGGCATCCTCGGGGTGTCCTACTGCACAGATTTGCTAGATCCTTCAGGAAAAGAAAGATGCTTTCAAATTGGAACTGTGAGGTGGACACGTTGCATACAGCTCTAAATGCTAGTGTCTGATATTGGCAATCGTACTGTAATCCAGTTATTGACTAGAAAAAAGCCTTTATAAACTTTTGCCTGATGCGTTTAAATAAGATACAGTTGGTATTAGTATTCTCTGGAAAACCTTTGAATCTGGGTTGGAAAAGCAAGAATTTGCATATAAATAGAATATTATAGAGAGATCTCCATTTCTCTTTGCAGGACAATTTTTTGTTGAATTTTGTATTTTTTTGTTGCTTTCTACTCAAATAATTTTGTGGCTTAGCAAGGGTTTGTGATATAGTGAGGTCTGGACAGAGGGTGCATAAATTACGCATGAATCAACATTTTGACATTATTGCTACAATGGTTAATCAGAAAACCTCAGGTGATTTAAAACATGTTAACTTCCTGCTTTTCTATGCTGTAGTTATATAATCCACAAGAAAATATGATTATGAATATTTTGAGTTGTGTGCCAGGGACACAAGAACATTACAGCTATGATTCCTTTTGCTTTAAGTGGAAACTTAGTGTGTGATAAATATTCATCTAGGTACGCTGGGTATCAACATTCCTAATAATTATTGGAAGTGCTACTGGGAATGTGAATATGAAACATTTTTGTGTGGCGCGCGAACATTAAGTGATGTTAACCATGCTCAATATGGGTAACTGCAAGTAAAAGGCCAAAAAGGAAGGAACCTGCTCTGGCAGGGGGTTTGGACTAGATGATCTCCAGAGGTCCCTTCCAATCCCTGTCATTCTGTGATTCTGTGAACCTCAGCAGTGTTCAATGTACGAGGAAGCACCTCCTTTCTACTAGTCAGGTGAGATTAGAGAGTCAGGCTTCCCTTCTATAATGCAAAATTTTGTGCTGGAACAAATTGGAAAACAAGAACTGGGAAGTATTCCTTTGAGTAGGCTTAAATCTACAACTAGGAAATTTTAATTAAACCTACTACTAGGGAATGTTTAGCGTTCTCCATCTGAAAAAAAGTTTGAAGGCCAGTATTAAAAAATGGTTGTATGTATAGCAAAGACCAAAGCTATGTGAAGAGAAGCTACATGGAAGTTACAGCAGCTGAGACAAGAAAAACTTAAGGAGAAAGAAAACTCTTTACCATTTTTCAACTGGAGAAACTGTTTCAGTTATGCATTGTATACTGAGTTTAGATAGGCACTAATAGCATGGATTTGGATTTTCTCACGCATTCTATGAGGTATGACTCTCTGACGTGATCTACCTGAAAACTCTGAAAAATATCACATTAGTAACCGTGTACCTGTGGAGTTTTACGTTAAATCAGAACTGCACAGCTCTGGTTTTTCTCTGTTTTTGTTAATAGGGCTGCTGACTAGTACACAAATTGAATTTGCCATGGCTGAGTATCTAAGCCTCTTAGAGCTGCTTCTTTTGTAAGGAAAGGCTAAACCAGAATCAATTCCATCTTAATTTTCTGTGGCTTCCTTTCAAAGTGATTTTGTCTCCCTGTCTCAGAAAGTGGAGGGTTGCGATAAAGGATCATACTCTGCCTCGTTAGCATAAACATAATTGTGTTTTTACTGTTGCAAAAGTAATACAAAAGGTCTGCACCTGTGGTAAGCAGATGTGCATAAGACATGTAAGAGCCTAGCAGGTGTGAAATGTTATATGCCTCCCACTTCTGTTAGCATTGGCATTCCCTGGCCTCTTGTCACTGTTTAAATCTCACTTGTGAAGGCAACTTAAATCCATCTAGACTGTGTGTTTAAAAAAATTTAAGCACATCAAATGATACCTTTTTTTTTTCAAGTCTTCTTCTTACTATAATGGCTTCAAAATCTTGATACTGGTTAGGTTTTTGATGCTGACTGATGTCACTGTTTACTGACCAAAACTCTCTCTCCCTTCTCTTATTACCCAGCATCTTCAAGACTCCACGCCTTCTTTGAGGCATGAGTTGTCTTTTTTTTTTTTTTTTTTTTTTTTGTTCTACATGTATCCAGTTGGCAATAAACTTAGGTCCTGATCCCCAAGTGGAAATGACATGAAGAGTAGGAAAACAAATTCATAATGCATTATAAAGCTATAATCAGATTGCTCATAAATCCAACATGCGTGTTAAATTATCGTGTTTATGTAGCTGGAGAGTGTGAGCGAAGCTGGAATTAGGCAATATTTCTTCAGTGTTGGCGTACGCTAAACAAAGTAACCAGTGGACTCAGACTCCTGACTTTACAAACACCATTTTAATTTACCAGTATGATTACATAAATAATTGCAAAATGAAAGTAAATCAGACAAATTTAAAACAAAACAAAACAAAACACACACACAACCGCCCCCCCCCCCCCAAATAAAAAAAAAACAAACCCAAACCTGAAACAGTTATAATTTTGACGAAGATAAAGTTCGAGAAGTGTGGTAATAAGCTCTTTGGGACCACTTGTAGTGGTGGAAAATAATTATTGAATAGAAAGAGGGTGCAAAGGGAAACGTCTGAATTCGTGTTGTTGATAAAAAGTACCTGTGAGGAAATTACTGTTTATGTTATTTCCCTGTCATAGTACCTATTGTTATTGATACTAACTCCACATTAGACACGAGTCTTAGTAGCTGTTTATTGTATAGTTGCAAGAAAAACATGTGTCAAGATGGTGTTATTTTAGGCATTATTTGTCGTTCAACAGCAGTAGTTTCAGTACTGTGATCGTAACCTGCCATCATTCAGTATTTTATTATCGTTAACCTCTGACTCCCTTTGCACGTCACACAAATTCTCATCCCCTGCTTGGTGAAAATAGGATCATCCTAAGAATCATTCTCACACATAATATTAAAATTCTTTTAGCAGTCTCAGCCAAGCTTTACAAAGAAAATGTCAGGATGTGGTCTTTTGTTGTTTTTAAAATCATGATCCAAATTGACAGAGGTTTTTGTGTGTTCGTTTTTACAAATCATGTTATTTATGAGTTTGTAGAGAAATTTATCCTGTCATTATTATGGACATATTGAAAGTCAAGCATATCTGTTATTTCCTTCCTAAATTAAGGTCAGAAAGATGGAAAGGGCCCTAGTCCCATGAATCAGGTACAGCAGAGAGAGAAGTCTCTATAGTGTTGAGCTATTCATAGGCAGATATAATATAAACTGGAAATTCTGCTTCTTCTGAGAAGTATGATTGATTTTGCTGTGATATTGGGCATTCAGGATATCAGCACTCTACTTGGAGAATCCTTTAAAGGAATGTTTATGTTTTGAAGAGTCTATCACTTCATGGGTCCAGTATTCATATCTTCCACCAACATCTGTTGGTTTCACATCTTTATTAATAAAATGGTCATAGTAGAAATAAAGGGTCATGAGATGGGCTATAGGAAGTTATTTAAGTTAAAGGAATGTGATGGCATTTTCAGTTCCTTGATGAATAAATTTGTGTATTTGATATTTAATTTTGCTGGCATTTGGGCTGTAGCAGATTTAGAAAGATGATACTATATCTCAAAAGCAATCTGTTGAATAGAGATTTCAATGTGCATTTCTGGGCTTTCAAAAAAAAGTCTTGTCGATTATGGTGAATTTATGAAATTAGTCAAATTGCAGAGTTGGCCTAAGTATGTGCAATCATTAAAGGTAATTAACACGTGTTTTTCAGAAATGCAATTCTGAAATTGTGATATTCTGAAACATTCCCCAAAGCTCTGTTTGACCTCATGGAGAAGGGCAAAAAAACCAAAAACATTTGAATGAGTGGTAGATTATTTACCTATTTGCTTTTTTTGTTTCAAAATAGGGTTTCTTTCCCCTTTAGTTATATTGCTGGCCATAAAATTTTGAATGTTTCTTTATCCTTGTAAAGTGAAAGCGAGATCTTCATTCTAAATAAAGCTTTATGCAGACCAGACTTCCCTACTAAATCAGACCTGTCTTACTTGTCAAGCTCTGCTGTTTCATTTTGGTTTTATTTACTTAGAAATTTTCCCTATTTGTTTGAGGACAGGCTTGTCAAAGCAGAGAACCCGTGCCCCTGCCATAGTCAGGTGGCTTCACTTTCAGCACATCTTTCTTGTGTTGCCCAAACCGCACTTCCAATCTATGAGAACTGCTTGCATAATTCACAATATTGAAGCAGACAAAACTTCTCTGCATATTCAGTTGTTGTCCAGTTTCACCATTGATTTATGTTAATGATACAAGTGTTAAGCAGTTCTGTGTATTTTGTAGTACAGGACACACACATCTTCCTGCCCAAAACCTCAGACTAGCAGAGCCACCTCAAAAGTCAGGTCCTGATGTACAAGAAGATACAGGTTTTGGTTGTGTGTCCTGCATCAGGTTAGCTTAATACCGTTTAAAAGCTTGTTTAGTACTTGTTAAAATGCAAGCTAAGGTAGTCAGAAAGGTATTATCCAGATACATGGTGGTTTAGGCAATAGACGCCAAAAGATTTTAAAAGTCTTTTTCCTGCAAGTGTGTAAACCTGTACAGAAGGAAATTTGAGGTACCTGTCTTAGATGTGAGCAAAAGTGAGCCTGTCTATAATTTCTACCCATTCCCCTTCCTCAGTCTCCTCTCTAAATATTCAGCGTATGCCTTCCCAGTTTGTGTGAATGAGGCCCCTATTCCCTGAAAGCCTTTGGTGGTAATTCTGATCAATCACATCGACTACAAAGGGTTGAACTGGCCAAGCGTGACAAGAGTTTCTGAACTTGCCAACAGTCAGTCGTTAACTCCAAATCATCTCAGAGCACTGAAAGCTTTTTATAGATTTGTTTCCCTCGCCTACACGCCACTGCCCTTCTAGCTTTATGCAACACAGACTTGAAATCTTAAATTTTAACTTAACCCAAGGGGGAAAGGAGCTGCAGACATAATGATTTTCGTTGCTAATTTTATGAAAACTTCAAGGGCAAGGGCTGAAAGATCAGACCAAAACACCAGCTAAATTACATATTCATTAGAAAGTCCTGTAGTCTATTTTTACTGCTTCCAAAATACTACAGCACAATATCAGCTCTGCAGACCTTCACAGCAAGGTATTTGCATGCCAGTGACAGGACTATATATAACACTCTTGTGGTTTGCACGTAAAAATTTCAGTTGAAAACCGTAGTTCCAATTTTTACCGATTTGCAGGCTTATTATAGTTCTGAGTCTCTGTTCATACAGGTTGAACAAGTTACTACTCATCTATGTTTGCCAATATTATGATTTTATTATTAATCAGATATTACAGCATTTGGCTGCTTTCCAGTTGATTTGAATGACATGTTCTCATTCAGTGTTAATTAGGTGTGAGCTCTGAGATTTAAAAGGTAAGAGTATAATACTTTGGTACATTTCCTCTAAAATGCCTTTTATGTGATTTATTAGCTACACAGAGATTTCAGCCAGAAACATGAAATAGTTCTAACTTGTAAAGTATTGGAATTTTAGGTCTCTGAATGCTTTTTCTTCATGAGCTGCCTGTCTTTAGAACTTAAAAATTAATTTATCTTTCGATTATCTGAGAATTTATATAAATTATTTATTTCAATGATATTTACATAAAAGGAACAGGAAAAAAAAAACAACCCTGTTCAGCTCACTTTAAAAAAATCTTCTTTGTCACTTTCTCAGCATTAGAGATGTGTCAGGATAAACCAGACACCGCTGGATCAGAGCTGGTCTGTCCAGCCCCATCACCCCTCTCTCTCCATCCCCAGTAGCTTAAGGAAAACGTTTAAGGAAGGAGGAAGCCTACAGTAAATTTCTCTCTTTATTCCCTGAAAACACATCCAGATTTTATCTCATGTTTTAGCTTCAATATCCCCCCTCTGCCAGTCCAGGATAGTTAACTACTTTAGCTTTCACTGATAATGGTGAAAAAAACCCAAAGACTAGTTTTAAACAAAAATTTTATCAGTTCATGCTTTTAATTCTTTCTACTAGTAAATGTAGAAGGATCTAATGCATTCTGAATACAGTTAGGTGATTATAAAAGTTCCTCGTATCAGTATAGCTTGTACCTGTACAATAATATTTATCAGAGTAATAGTCCAGTAACAATACAGTTTAGAACATTTTCTATATTTCAAGAGAAAAATAATTAATTAAAATGGTTGGAGCAGGATAAAAGCCGTGCACTGACAACATCAAATATTTCTCTAATGAGGAATGGTCTATGCCAAATTTTGCAGATCCCATGATGAAATTATACTGTAAAAGAAAATTATGGAGAAAAATGTGTAGCATTTCCAAGCCAGTGGAAACACCTGAACGTGCTTACCACCTTTTTCTCTCCAGCACTTTATTGTTGTTATTTTTAAAAGCAGTTTATGTTACAACACCTTAAGCTTAGAAACCATATAAATTTCTATGTAAGATGTGGGAGAACAAAGTATAATTGCTTTCCTTTCTAGATGAGGCTCAGCCTGAGGTGAATAGGATTTAAGACCCTCCCCTAGATTTCGCGTTTTCTATTTGCTGATTGCCTCAACGTGTTGATTGTTCACCATAAAAAGAGTAAGCTGCAGTGGGAACGCAAGATGAGGGTAAATTTGCCTTTTACCTTTCTGAATGTGGACTTTGAGCCACCCAGGGCAGCCGGGGAAGATGCCTGAGAAGATGGGAGCGAGGTCCTGGGGACACGTAGCTGTTGCACTGTAGCCTGGGATCCCCGTTTGTGAGTGCCTCATGCTCCCCGTGCCTCACAGAAGGTGCTGAGGTGCCTTAGTGCCTCAGACCCGGCTGTGACAGGAGGGCAAACGTTGCCTCCAGGGAGGCAGCTTCAGGCTTTGAGTTATCCCAAGCAGAAAGTGCCTATCTGTGATTGTATCCGAGAAGTTTGCCGTGTCTGTCAGCTTTTTGATGCCCTTATCCCCATAACAGCACAGTGAGCGCCTCCAAGCCAAAACAGAGGGGGCAACTTTAGATAGATTTTGATAAGGACTGTGGAGGAATAAATTAGTTCGTCTGCTGAGCTGTCCCTCTGCATCTGGCAGCTGATTGCTTGATAAAACAAGGAGCGTGGTGGCAATTTGTTGAAGACAAGTGTTCTAAGGCTTTTTAAGAAATGCAAGGAAACAGGTTTCAAAAAGCCACCAATTAAAATAAAAGAAGTCTGATGACTTGGGTTCTGAGAGAAGTTATGGCCTGAGATTGCCTATTTTGCATCTCTATTAAATTCTGATTTCTCTAGGTGACAAAGCACCTTCAGCTGACATTAATTTCAGTGTGGTTGAGAGTCATCAAATAGCTTAGGAAATAAGTTTAGTAGATTTTGGGGAATTTGATAAAAAAGTGGAATCTCACAGAGCCTAAATCCTATTAGAGACTGTTTCTGTACTGTAACTCTTTCTGGGCTGTCGAGAACAATGGCTGGCAGATTCTCCTATATGCATGACTCATATGCTTGTTCCTGCTATGATGCAGTAAAATCTTCCTTCTTATTTAAACCTTTGATAGGTAATTTTCTGTTTTTCTTCCTCTTCTGTACCTAGAAAACATACACGATGCTTAGTAAGGACCTTGAAAGCGGTGCCTTCCTTTCCTCAGAAGCTTCTACCAAACAGAAGCAATGGAAATATTTCTACGAACAATTTATTTAACCAGTCTCTCCTTTCTCTCAGTATTTTCTTTTCACTTTGCCATTTCTCTCAAGAGTTCATTTGGAACCTCACAGTTCTGCTTTTTGAACAAGATCCTCTTCTTCCTGGCACATGGAAAGCACAGAGCACCCCTCTGCTTCTCCTTTTAGACCCAAAGACAGTATGAAAAGCACATCTGATTTTTAGTGCAAAGTATGCAAAATTACTCTACCCCCTCTTGATGGCATTAATTGAAATAAATTAACAGAAAATCCTTTGGTTGGCTTTTCAATTGGTCGAACTGGAAACTAATGAAGAATTTATGGTTTTGCCCTGGCAATACTTTTATTAGCATGAAAATCTGCATAAAAAGTAGCAAAAGCTAAGGCCATACCAGTATTTCTCTGCCTCTTCTATGTTTGTTATGTTAGATCATTAAGTGATTGTTAGATTTATTTTGTTCTGAAAAGTGACACCTGTGGGTAGGCAAGTATTAAAGTTACAAAAGTTACAGGGAAAACTTTTCCCAGACATAACATAAGCAGGAAAATAAAACATTTGGGATGTTTAGAGGAGTCTACAAAACTTAGTCCAAATTCTTGGATTTTGTAAAAGTATAATACGTTATCCATTCTTTTAAACTCTTATGCTGTTGTAGAAGCTTTATAAGAGATATAATTGGCTATCCTGCACGGTGATTCAAAACATTTATTAAAATATTACTATTCTTAGGTTTTCTGTTATGATTACTAAACCAAAGTTCCACTCCTTTTCTTTTTTTTTTTTTTTTTGTCCAACAGGTGTGTTTTATGAAGTTGTTCAGAGCTTCCCTCGCGTGGAGGAAAATGTGCTAATGGCTTCACATGTAAGCAGCCACAGGTGGAAAAGGCACTCAGAGTCTCTTAAATCAGTTGACACCAACAGAGCCAGCATGGGGCAGGATTCTGCTGAGCCAGGGGGTTTCACGGACTTGCTGCTTGAAGAGGGACATGACAACACCACACAGATTGAGGTAGAAATTGATTTTATCTATTCTTTGATTTGGGGCAAGTGGGAAAAAAAAAATGAAGACATTTGCTTTGGTGTATTCAAACATTGATGGGGAAGAGAACCTTGTGGTCTTTGTATCTGTGACCCTGTCAGCATGTGGAAGCCAGCTCTTTCTCCTGTCCTGGGGCTGGAGCCTGTCTTGTCTGACTTTTGAGGATGTCTGTCTCTCTGCTGGAAAGCAATTATGGGAAGTCCCATGTTGTAGCAATTATTGCTGGAGAACTGGAAAATGAAGTTTATTTAAAAAAAAAAAGTAACTGTTTCTTAAAAGTTTGCGTAAACATCTCCATTTGTGAGATTTTTGCCTGGTGTTTATGGAGAATGGTATCCAGACGTGAAGAGGAAAAGGTGCTAGAGAAATAAAAATGGGAAAAAATTCCAGGTTGGTCATTAAAAGAATTTGCCTGTACTATTTGATTGTCGATCTTCCAAAGAAAAATAACATGAATCAAATCCATCTAAATGAAATCTTGGGATGTTTTCCCTCTGTATTATGGTTTCGTTCAACCTCTAATTGCTTGTTCAAAAAAACTTTAACTGCCAGATTGCTCTCATATGGACATAATGTAAATACAAAGGAGCACCAGTTCTGTCTTTAAAGCTGCCTTCAGTTTTGAGTGGTGTAGGGAGAGCAGAAGTTGACCATGATGTTATGTTGTGATTGATTGGTGCAAAATGTCTCTGCCTATGATGATTTCTGGGAATTCTGCAATTTTATTGTAGCGGTGCTACGTAAACACACTGCCTGAACTGACTTTTGTCTTTATACACAGGTAGCAAGGTTTAATATTATTGGATTTTTACTGATTTTTTTTTTTTAACCGTATTAGGTTTCGGGTGTTCTTATTAATAAAATCCACATCTTATTTTTCAATAAAACGCAGCTTGGAATAAAGTGCACTTAACACTTTCAGTCTTTATATTCTGCTTCCAAAGCTATTTCTGAGTATATTCTCAGACAACCAAAACAGCTTTCAGATTTTGGGTTGTTATCAATAACAAAAGCAAAGCAGTATAAAACCCATCTGTAGAGACAATGGTGTCTCTACAGCATGAGTCAAAAAATAATAATGCTTTCTAAGAGGTGCGTTTTGTGTTTGTTTTTAACCTTTCCCAGTTTGCACAGTACTAATTATGTTTCCTCTTGCATAAACATGGAAGTCACTAGTTGGTAAATGATATTTTTGAATTGCGTGTTGATTTTATGATTTAGTTTTTGCCCCCTGTAATTCCCATCTGGCCATACTTGTAGCAATTCACTGAGGCATGACACAGATTGATCCTTCTAATTATTTTAGCAGGTGAAGTGGAAGATGTCTCAAATACAGGAAAGTTCATGTAGCTGTTCTTTCCATGACTTACCAGTAGATCCCTATGCAGTGTCTCCATTGAGTTGAGTTCCAAGCTCTTATGAAGCTCCCTCTCTAACATTCACATATGGCAACATTCAGGAAAAAGAAAAAAGGACATGCGTAGAATGCTATTTTTCCAGGGCCATCCTTCCAGATATATTAATGGCATTATAGTGTCTTAACCTCAAAAGTACCTCACCTTTACTTAGTTTACTGAATTCAGGGTTTGTGTTCTGTCGCAGCCCTCTCTATTTCTAAAGTCTTCCCAGCACAATAAGATAACAGAGTTGTGGTTTTACGCATTATCGGATTCCGTTGTAAATCCCTACAACACCACACAGGCATTTTACAAAAAACTCTTGATGGCCAGCTTTGTAGAGGAGGTAGAGTACAACAGATATTCACAGTGGAAGAATCCATATGTCGCAAAGTCTTCTGCAGCTTGGGAGCTTATCGGCAGTGCCAGAGAGCATATTGATTTTTGAAATCCTTCTGCTGTGTGTGTTGCAGTTCTTGCTGAAGAAAATCTGGAGAATGAGTACTACCTGCCACTAATGTTTAATGGCACTGCAGAATTAAAACATCTCTCCATCAGAGAAACTGTTTCTCTCTAAAGTATTTGCTTGGGCTTGCCATGCGAAGTTGGAAGACTTCTTTTACTGGAAGGCCGACAGTGATGAACATAGTTTTAATTCTCACTTGATACTGTTTTCTGTTCCTCATTATAATAATGAGTTTACTTTCTACCCAGCTTTAAAAAAACAAACACACATACACCCCCAAAAAACCCAAACAAAACAAAAACAGCAACCAAGGGCAAGAGGGAAGGCAATGTGCAGAAATTTCTGCACACAGTTTAAAAATAACTCTAAATGTTTCCTGTGTTATCAAATCTATAGAGTCATGATATGGAAAATAAGAAAATGAACCTGTGCAGAGCACAGCTTAGTTCCCCTGGCTTTTCTTGATATTTTAAGGTAATGAGATGTTTCATTCATGTTTTCTGTTGGAGTTATTGGGAGTTGTTCTGTAACTTCACAGCAGCACCATCCTGGGTCTCCCATCAGCCCTAATCCATAGGCTCCTTCACAATCAACTTGAGTGTAACATGAAGTTCAGGCCTTCATGAACAGTTATAGGAAGTGCATCGTAAATCAGTTTATCCCATCTTTGCGGTAGCCAGGGTGGACCCGCTCCTATATGTAGGAAAGATGATAATGGCCAGATTCTCTTTAGAGATGCTGTCTCTCTGCTCCAACAGCTGAAGCAGTGCAGCCACTAGAGACGGCGGGACTCTTGCTGTCTCTCTTCACAGCTCTGTTTTGCCTCGTCCATTCATTTGGCACCGTGATTCTGGACAGAACTCATGTAAAATGATGGACATATTCAGGTGCTTTTTTTGAATAAAGATGTTCTCTTGAACTGGACTCTCTGGAAGTTGAACGGTGTTGGAGAGACTAGCAGAAGCAGTGGCTATAACCATTTCAAATGCAAGACCTTCAGAAATGAGCAGGGCCTTGGGAAAGAGAAGACAAGACCTCTGAGTCCCACTGTGGTGCTGGAGAACAGGAGTTTTGTGTTTCACAGGTGCAGTGTTGTGGCAGCACAAACCCACAAAACTGGAGATGCCAAGCAAAAGGTAAAGTACAGGAAGAACGGGTTTCTGCTGCAAGCCAGATTTTCTATGCATGTAGCATTTGTGGTTTTTCTGGAGAGCTGATAGCAAGCTGGAGATTATAGGGTAAAACCTGTGTATAACAAATGCTAATGATAAACACTTTGTAAAACAGTATGAGAACCTTTAAAATATTCCTCTTTTCTCCTAGCTTAGTAGGTTTATTATAACGTGGCAGTTAAGACCTAGAATGTTGCAAATACAAAAAGGTTCCCTAGGATGGAGGTTGGTCCCATTTGTTTATTTGCAATTGGTACTTTAGAGCTCAAATATAGAGGAGGGAGAACATGTAGTTCTAGGGCCGTATTCCGTAAGTGGTTTATTAATGTTTCATTCCCACTACATAACATAGCAAGAAAGAGTGAGCAAGCACTGAAGAGGGGCAGGTCTAAAAAGGGGGAGATCCCATCTTGTACAGGTCAGCACAAATATTACAGTCCTAGAGAAATCCCCAAAGCAGCCAGCCTTGGAACAGGTGGAGAAATACGTTGTCAGCAGTCCAAATTAACTGCAAGGTCAACCCCAAAAAAGATGGTGGTTATGCAATGCAACCGAATTTGCTCCTTGGCTTCATGGTAAATCAAAGTATCGAAGAGTCTCCCTTTGAAGACGGGAGCATCCATGGCTAAGGCACACCTTAAAGACGTTTCAAGTGACACTTTTTTGGTGTGTTTTTGTTCTTTTTTAAGACATATTATTAGTATAGTCTAACTTCTTATGTTATTTTTATGGTTTTCTCTGTAGTTTGGCTTTACATTTGGTAATTAAAGATTTAACCTTTTGCCTTCCTAGGGGAGATTTCCTGTTATAAAAGATGGTTAGTTCATAGTGCTTAAGGAGAACTCAAATGAATTTGAAGTTTTTCTTCCCAAGGGTCACAAAGCCAAACACTAAAGTCTTCTACTTGCAATACTGAAAAGTAAAATACAGAGAAATTGAAATGGAACAGTCTCTAATGTATAGCTTGCATTGGCATTAGCAGAGGATGACAAACTTTGCAAAATAACTTTGGGATGTGTGAATTACTTTTGAATTTGTTGCCACTGTGTAGAGATACTACATCAAAACAAGAGTCTTTCACAAACTTCCAATAACAAAAAGAAACCCAGCAATAAAATAATAGATTAAATTGTAGTCAGGCTTGAGCTGAGTGCAGCCATGCTAACAGCAAGGTTTTATTGCTTTGCACCATGAAAAGAGTGAGAAAAACGTAATTTTTCATATAAAGTCTTAGAACGGAATGAATGATTGCAACTGTATGACAGGAAAAGATTCAGTTCCAAGTAAGAAACAGCAAGCTGAGCATGCTAAGTCAAATCAAACTTGACCGTATCTCACTTTCTCCACTGCCCCCATCATAGGACTTGTGAGCGTAGAAAATCATGGCGCTCTCAGTGCACAACAAACCTATTTTTTAGGTAGTGAAGTGATTTGTTTATTCCTGTGGATCTCACTGCCATCTCCTGCTGTGTATTGCTTTTAACCAAAATAGAGTTGTTGCTAACTGAAGGCATCCTTCTTTCTTTTTCACTCCTTTAGTTTCTCTAGGTGTTGTTTGAAATGTAAATTTTAGCAATTCCTGTAGTTTAGACCTGAAAAGCATCTTGCCCCTATCAGAACACCACCGGTGGATTTCCTACTGGCAACAATCTTTTGCTGAATTTTGCATTTTCTCTCAGAGTTTCTGCCCAGAAGGCTTCTGCCTTATCAGTCCCAGTCACTCCTGGAAGTGAAGATGTCTGATTCTGACTGGCAAAAACAACAGAAGGGATTGAGTTTTACAGCCCTTGGGATTTGAGAGCAATTACTCTCAGCTACCGACAGCAGTGTCAGCGTGCCCACTGCTGTGTTCTTACTGCAAGTCTAAGCAAGGAAAAAAATAATGGTTAAGATTAAATTTCACTCAGATGGACAAATGATAAGGCAGTGCTATGATTTCTGCTCTAATACACTGCATTAAAAGTGGAAAAACTTGTCCCTGCATAATTGAAACCTCAAAACTAAACAATGCCATAGTTGCATAGCGAGCTGTCACTTTGGCCAAGCCTGCCTCTGGTTTGTTCCTTTTTATCTTTTTTTTTTTTTTTTTTTTTTTTTGTCCCAATGCTTTAATGCCAGTTGCATCTGAAGAACTTAGAGAGTGGTGTTACTAACACTGTATTCTGAAACCATGGTCCCTCCAAGTTACTGAGAAGAATGTTCTGCATTTTTATTATCCTATAAGTTTAAAGAGTAATTCTGTTCTCTTTCCTCGTCCCAAGCTATGAGAGAGACATGCTTTACTTTTAAAGTCTGTTTTTTGACTTGTCATCTCTTAGAGCCTTTAATTATCTGTGAAGAGTTGCCAGCTTGTTTAGCTTTTGAATTTGTAGCTTAAATATTTTGCTTAAGTAGTGTTTGCATCTTCCTTTGACTTTTGGTGATCGTCAGCAATGCAAGAGTGATTTCCATACACAAGATTTTGATATACTCCTCAGCATAATAAAATCATGGATGCTATTGATCTCTGCATCATGACAGAATTCTTTTTTTAAAGCATAGTCACATTTTAATGTGGATTATAAAGTATCAAAGTAATGCATATTCAGTACAAAGTTTTAACCACACCTTAGGTTTCTAATTTTTATTTGAATTAAAACATTTGACATATAACTGAAGAGGAATGAAGCTTTGCACAACACGGATTTGTCACTGGAGCTGCCTGATTCTTCAGAGAGCAAAAGAGCAGTGCTTCTGTTCTGAAATCTGTATTTGCAAAAAGCCATGTGCAAATAACCCTAAAAAAAACCAGAGAGATTTTTGTCTTTGATACCTACTTTCTAACATTGATTCATTTTGGGGACAGATCATAGACCATATTATTGAGCTCAAATAATATTGAGCCCTTGCCTAAAATAAGGGAAACAGTAATTTTTGTTTTAAGATCACTTTAAGTTCTAAGTGAAGAAATCTACTTTAACTGCTTTAATTGCATTGCTGCAGCTTACCCAGTCTACTTGCAAAATCTTTATCACAACAGAAGTTGCATTCATTTATTTTTAATTTTAGGGAAATGTAGTTGTTTCTTGATCATAGTTAAAAATTACTACATCAGGTGATTTTTTTTTTTTTTTGTATGTAAAGGATTCATTCAAGAGAGGGAGGGAAAATTTGAGCTCCTTCTGTAGGCGTGCAAATATTTTTCCCAATCTTTAATTAGCCTTTGGTCATTTAGTATAGATGAAGTTTACTGACATTTCCATGGCTAAAACTAATGTGACTAAAAAATGTGGTTTTACAGTTGAGGGTGGCATTACATCAGGTTCCCTGCCATTTCAGACCCTTATGTTGCCTTAGACCATTTCATGTTCAGTTGTATTTAAAATAAAGTTGTCTTGCTGATTTTAAGCCAGTGTAACTTAAGCCCAGAAGTCTCTGTTTGGATGTGTGCTGTGCTGTTCATGCTCTGTTGTCTCTGTAATGCTCTAGAGGATTAAACAAGCGTCCCATACGATTCCTCTTTACTTCACATCATTAAACTGTGAAAGCTCTGGAGCTCATTGGCGCTGAACATTGCAGATGCCAAAATTTACAAAATTAAACAAATTCATGGCATAGAAATTTGTCGAGTATTATTAAACACAAAGGGAGTTCCTGAAAAGCAGATCACTGGAATCTAGGAAAAATGGGGAATTATCAGTTTGCCCCAGGTCCTTTACTCTTTCTAGGCCTCATTCCCTGTCAGTTCTGGGGACTGGGCTCAAAGGATGTTTGGCCTGAGAAAGTACAGCTGTTCTTGGGCTCTTATTGGTATCCACTCGCTAAATTAAGTTAAATGTTGTATTATTGTTTTCATGCCTAGAAGCTTGAAAGTTACAACAGAGATTTGGGATGTACTGGATGAACAGTCTTGGGATATGCTGGGGTTGCGCTGAAACCATTGTGGATATCTCTTTTGCTTTTCTGTGCAGCAGAATCTTTAGATGTGATATTTTTGTTGTAAGAGAGCTAAAATTTGCTGTTAAATGATATAGTAATTGAAGGCTAAGATGTATAGGATTTTTTGCAGTGTTTCTAAACATCTTTTATTACAGTTTTCTGAAAAGATTGTTATTTTAAAATGTTTTTATTCACACTTTTCAAGAGTTTATTTTTGAAAATTACCTTGTTACTTTGGAGATGATGGGAGATGGAGAATATTATTTATTTTCAGAAAAATCAAGTCTCCTTTTTTCAAACTGAGTCAAGGGGGGGGGGGGGAAAGTGTTCCTTACTACTTCATGGGATCTTAGGGCAAGTATTTGGACTTTCTCAGAAAACAAGCTGCTTCGGATGACGTTCTAAGTCAGCTTAAAATTTCTGTAAATTATTGCTAAATCCAGTATTTACCTGATTATTTTTAATAGCTATAAAGAAGAGCCAGAAAGTTAATTGATCTGGAAGCAGCACAAGTCACACATGAAACATCTTAGTCCTCTACTCTCACTAAATCACACCAAACAGTATGTCACCTGCAAATAGAATTAGAATCTGGGACAATCATTAATTTACTCACTTTTTTTCCCACTTGTCCAGCTGAATTTTCCACCAATGATGTCACGCTTTCTAGCTGGCCAGCAGACTGATATATCACTGTCTTGTTTTCTTTCAAGCTTTCAGTTGCAAAATGGTAAGCTAGACAAAAGCTTCATATATCTTTTCGTATTGGATTTATTAATTGCTTGCTTAAATCAAGGTAATCTTGACACTTCCACTGGGTCTTACTACAGTCTTCAGCTGGACTGAATTCATTACCAGCTCTGCAAGAAGTGTTGTAGCAATGAGCCTGTCAACCTTTCCATTATTCTCAATCTAAACTCAAGTGGTGATGGTTCTCCTAATAACTTGGATATAGCTGAAAAAGAAAACGGTGAAGACTGGAAGCGAGATTCATTTTCTGTGTCTTTTAAACTCGAGGCAGGGGGTGTGTGGGGGATTAAAAACAAGCTTTCCCCACTCCTAAGTAAGGGAATTCACAGTTCTCCATGGTGAGCCCGAGTTCATTTCCACATGCTTAGCTATGTTGGCACACAAGGCATTTAATTTAACATGCTGATGATAATGAATTTTTATAGCAAGGAAGGAGACAGGGGATTCAGAATTTAATGGAATCAGCCTTTGAATTTTCTTGATGATAATATTTTACATTTCCATATCCCTCTTCATCTCCAAGTTCCTGAAGCACATTACAGTTATTCCGGAATCGCTGAACTCCTGGCTGAAAAGAGCTACGAGTGGTATCAACAAACAGGCCTTGCACTTTCTTTCTGAATTAATTATTTCAGTCATACGTGCCTCAGCCCTTGCTTGCAGAAGTTGGCTGAAAATAGAGTCAGCTGGTGAAAGCTGAATATTACTGTGGCTGCGAAGGTCTCTCCTTTCCAGCCAGTTTCTTTCTGACCCTCTTCACCATGTTCACCCTGGAGTGCCCTGATGAGGGAGGCTTGTACTGATCCAGTCATGCAAAAAGCAGAGGATGATGCTCATTTCCACCCATGCAAAACAGACAGCGCTAGCTAATTCCACAGCACACAGCAAATTGTGCATAGCTGACTTGGAGCAGGGGGTGAGGGTGAATCCATTACTGAGCTGCTAGTGCAGGGGAATTTGGGTAGGTAAGTAAAAAGTTGTTACGCTAAGCCACATAATTCTAGTTTGGATAACACCAATCCTTAGGGATAGAGTTTCAAAGCTGTGGGAATCCTGCTGACATTGATGGATTACTCTGTGCCACTCTGAAAATCTTTCTTTTTTTCTTATAATATGGGAGAGTCAATTATCTGTTATCCCAAAACAGTAACAACTTGGCATGTAAGCAGATGGGTACATTGTGTCAGATTTGGTCAGACGCTTCCTTTGACTGCGTGTAAATTAAGTAATTATAACTTGAGAGCTTTCAGCATCTATCAGGAAGTCAATGGCCTGTCTTCATTGTGATTGCGTGAGTTATACAGACTTTTCACAGACAATAAATGGGGCCAAAGCTCAAAATTCATATCAAGACAGGGATCGGAGTTAAGAACGTTCCCTTTGTAAAATGTGCCTTTGTCCTTCCAAAAATGCCAACTAAATGTTATCAACTGCTGAAGAAAATGCTTATGAAACACTCTTAATAGCTGTAGTATTTCATACACAGAGCACAAATTAGTAAGTAGTGAAAATAACAGATTTTTCTTCTGTAACACTGGTATGCATTCATGTGCAGCATGTCTAGCTTTTCACAGGCCATCAGTAAGAAAGCAGTATATTTATTTATAGAACATAAAATTGGCAATGGAGGTTTTGGAAAGTCTGCAACAAATTGCAGTGTGAATAACAGGGAGAAAACCAAAAAGAACAGCAAACTCACATATTCACCAGACTTCTTAGCAGCAAAACATTTAACAGACGTGACAGGGTTACTGGAGGTTTGCTCCATGCATTTGTATCAAGCTGCGTGACTTTTCAAGAGTTCCTATGAAAGTTTTTAAATAAATGAAAGCATCACTCTCTTATAGTATTCTTTCTGTAGCCTTAGCAACAAAAGTAGGAAGGGGGAGAAACTGCAGATGGAAAGCCTATCTGTCTGATCTCTCATAGGTGGAGTAGTAAAATGCCATGAGGGATAAAATGCCATGATCTCTCAGGTATTCCCCTTTTGCTCCAGTACTAACAGCAAAACAAGCAGCTTTCTTAGGTTATTGCTGCCTCAGGCAAAGTGTTGATGCCTCTTTCCTGGTCTATGAGAGGAAAAGTGCCTTCCAGTGCTAGAACAGGAATAATCTGTCTCCAAAGTGCTACCACTGAGTTTAGCCTTATCCAGGAGTGGGCCAACAATGTGGCTTCCACACATCAACGGTATCAGGGTGCTCATTTTGGGGGGTAAAGCTGGCTGGCTGGCACAGTGGTTTATAGAAAGTTTGATGAGGACGTTGGTGACCTCTTCCTTCCGTAGTTATAAACAAGTGCCCCTAATGTCCCTATCAGTGTAGAAAACAAAACCCCAGTTCTTACAGTTGTATAATCGATGACTATGTAGATGAATGAAATGGCAATTTATTTCTGAGAATTTTCATTCTGTTGAAAAAGTAATTCATGTGCCATACAGCTGGACTGAAATTATATTAATGTGAGAAAAAGGTTTAAGTTTTTTGGGGGGGTTGGTGGTTTGTTTTGTGGGGTTTTTTCTGTAAAATGCAAATAGAACACTTGATGCTATCATTTGGTCATTAATAGTGTATAAATGTTGATTTCCTTATGTTAGTATTATTTTAATGGTAGATGTCAAGCATATTACTCTCACCTTGGAAATCGAAGTAATTTCTGAAATACTGTGTAGAAGTTTTGTTTCTTACACAAACATTCATTTAAGGGTGGTACACATCTGTATACTGCTCAACTAATGCATATGAACTCAAATAATGCATATGAACTCATATAAAATACTAGGCTGCTGTGATATTTATGAAAGGCTGGAGTCTGTAGAGGTGGCTTTCTTTTTCAGTTGTAGTTAATATTGAAGTTGAGGGTGAAATTCAGCTCCCCAGTTTGGATACCAAAGTAGACGAAGTACATGCAAGTTCTTGCATGTAAGGTAAACTATCCTATGATAGATGCTGGAAATTTAAAGTGAAATTCGGTTGCCTAGCTATAGGTGTCTGGTATCACTTTAGGCACCGCGGTTATACTGAAGGTCTGTTGTTCCTCCTGAAGGAGGTCTGCTTTAGGTCCTGGATCGTACCTGCAAGTCTCAAATGGCCCTGGGTTCCTCCTGCGCTTAGCCAACTGCACCTCATCCATGGTCAGTACAGGCAGCACAGTCAATATGAGTATTCAGTTTGCTCTAAAGCGGACCTGAAAGCTGGCTGGGCTGAGCTGCCAAACCTTCATTGACAGCATTTACTAGGTCTGTGGTTCTGACATTGAGAGCTTGGACACCTAGCTCTTGTGCAGACAGCTGCACTGAAGTGTCTAACCTGCACACCGAATGCCAGCCTGCTCAGCTATCTGTTTATCTAAATCTGAAGTGAAAAGGCCAAGATTTATTTATTTATTTATTTACAGATATACCAACTACAAATTATAATAAGCAAAATAAAAATGACCCATTTTTGGTCAGGGTCAAAATGTTGAGATTCTTCCTCACTCCCCCAACCCCACAAAAAAAAAAAACCTATTTCGAACGTAAGTAAAATATTATGTCTTCATCTTTCTCTGTTTTTCAGTGGTTAGGAGGGGATATACGTTTGCCATTGCTTTTTTTTTTTTTTAGCTTGAAATTGTGAAAAGACAGCCTTCAAGTAAAAAGCAATTCTGTAGCACCTTGGGTTTTACCCTCTAGTGTCCTATATTGAGCTGAAAGCCAAAAACAGAAATACAAGTTTATAAAACTATTCCACTTTGAATCACTCTACTCTTAAAGAGCAACAGAGAGTTGGAAATGAGACACAAGAAAGAATAACATCTATCAAATAGAAAACCATGTGTTAGTATAAACATTAAATATTTAAGAATATTGGCTCAACTGGAGGCTGGGTTAACTTGAAGGCAGTAGTGCTTTCCAAAGACGGCAGAGGAAGGATATTATTTACCATCTTGATCTTGTCTGAGTAATTGCAAAGTGCTGAGTATCCTCCCTGAAAAGAGCAAGATCCTGCAGAAATGCTGTTTGGAGCCTGATGTTATGCAAAGAGAGTGACTTGGAAGTGCCTGTCTAGCCAACGTGTACCTCATCAAGCATCTCCATTAAATATGATGTCTTAAAGTTGTGGCACTTGCATTAGAGACCTCTCAAGGGACCTATTTATTTTTTGGAGTGTGACCGCAAGATCAGGCAAAGAAGTATTCTGTGACAAGTCCTTAAGAAATGTGGCTGGTGAGAACAGTTTGTTAGAATTGCACACAGTGCTTTTTTCAATATTGTATAGAATAGCCTGACTGAACTGCTGTTACATATGTATATAGAAAAACACATATGAACGTAGCAAAATGCATACTTTTTCCAAAGAGCAAGAGAAATCCAGGCTACAGCTTAACCACTTTAATCGTCACTATCTTATCCCTTTAAGACTTGAATGGTAACTTTGAAATTTTGCATATCGATTGCGGATTTCAGCCAGTCATATGTCTTGGGAGCTAAAGATTCAAGTGTATTGTATGTGAGAGCTAAACTAGAAAGTGCTCTGATTAGCCCTTCCAGATTAGACTACCAGTTTTAGTTGCAATCCATTTTAAGCCGAGTGTTCACCAGGGAAGCCAAGCTGATGCAGTTTGTCCTTTGATGCCCAGGCTCTGTGATGAGCATGCTGCTGCCTGGCCGTATGCTGAACAGTACGGCTTGGGCAAAGACTGGTGCTGACTAAGGTGAACATAGAACACCTTTTGAAAGCTTCAAATTAGGCTTTATCCCTACAGGTACAAAGCCACTGCATTAATAAACTCGTGTTTCTTCCTGTATCAATTTAATATCAGTTCTATGTGTTCTTACAACTGATCGCCCTACCATTTCAGCTGTGAGCCCCGATGGATCCCTAAGACACAATATTAACTGTTCAGGAGTCGTGTTGCACACAAGTGAGTGTGGAGGCAGCTTCATGCCCTGCTCAACTAGAAACTACACCTGCTAATATTAATTTAATCCTCCAAATCTGTAACACTTTTCATCTTGGTTCGGATTTGCCATCTTCCCTCCTCGTGTGAGGCCTCTGGACTGTTTGGTCTTGGTTGCTCTGTTTTCTTCTTGTCTCTTCCACTAGAGAATATGAAATCTTTAATGTGACAAAAATGTAATTATTTATGGCATTATTTGAAGTCACGAGCCCCCAAGAATAGGGCTGGTAACAGACCATGGGGTCATAACCACTAATGCCCTGTAGTCTAGGCCTGGCAGGTAGGTTTTTTATGTTTACAAACAGTCATTTTTAGAGTTTCAGTTTTATGAACACTTTAGTCATTTCTACATATCTAAAAATTAGAAAATAAACTCTATAACATGTTTCATAATTACACCAAAATCAAATTGCTGCTGTTTTCATGGTCATTTTATTGCAATGATGCCTGTTATTTTCTTTTAGTGGAGAGGATGCTACTGAGCAGTTAATAAAGGCTTCTTTCGAGAATGTCACTTCTCAAATTCCTCCAGCAAATCAGGAACAAAACTGCATAATAAATATTTCCCTACTGTGATTGGTTTTTGAGTGACTTGATGATTTGGCTATTTTCCTCTCTTAAGTAAGGCATTGCAGAGGCTTTTGCTGTTTTGAAGCTTGTCTCTTCTGACAAGACAATCCAAGGGGGTTTATAAGACCGCTGTAATGACCCCTAAATAGGCTGACAGTTTTATAGCAGTCCCCAAGAGGGAAGCTTCCTTTCAGAAGCGGCTGAATATCATGAAAAAGGCAGTGGCTCCACGTTGACTTTTCACAATGCCAGAAAGACTAAACGGCTTTTTGGATTAATAACAGGTTTATGGCATCCTTCTCTGCCAGACTGTCTGTCAGCATGTGTGACTCTCCATTACAGGTGCTGTCAGGCGCTCAGAAAAGTGTGGTTTGAAAACCTGGGAGTTTAAGACGTTGCAGAGCTGTGTAAAGACTTGTGTGTACATAGGAGCGAGAGAGCTGTGAGCTCAATGCTTTTGTTTTATCCCAGTTGATGACATCATTTAGTGTTTGCAATAGCAACCTCCAGATGTAAATCTGTGAGATTCTGTGCAAAGCGACTTCCCTACTGGCCCTAGTGAAAACCTGAGATTGAGGACTCCTGCATGCACACAACAGGCTTTCAGGACCCTGCAGAGCACTCGTGTAGCCTCTTCTTAGAGAATATAGGATGACCTGAAGTTCTTCATTCCACTGCACACAGACAAAGGATTTCCCCTTTTGATAGATTGGGTTCTCTTCATTCATTAGACATGATATTAGCTGTTAAAAATTGATTTTGCCAAGGCTTCTGTAATCAACAGTGATGTCTGCAGACTGTCTTTGGGTTTCTGCTGACTGTTGATGTGGAAGCTCTATGTTATGTCCACATATATATTTTTCCTAAGTTCTTCCCACATCACATATTTTAAAAACAAAACACACACAAAAAAAACCCCAAACTCAAAAGAACAGATTGTAGCTTTGTCATTGTGAAAGCAGCAAGGTAGTTTTGTAAATTGCATGTTTCCTCAGTAGAGATTCATACAGAACAAATGCTTTTGTTAAGAAATTGAACAGCAGAGAGTTTATCCTTGATACAAAGTGCTTGTGAAATGAAATTGGTGCTTCTGAGCATCAGAGAACCACTCATAACACTCAAGCTTCCTAAGTAGCAGCCACTATATATATACCCTCTGCAAGACTTTCACGTGGTAGTTCACAGGTAGCTTATCTACTGAAATTAGAGCTTTCAAATTTTGAGGGGCCAGTTCAAATTACGCTATTCCTCAGGGTTCTGCGGTTATCAGATCCTATAAAACTGTAAAATTGCATCATAACACTGCTATGTTATGATTATAATTACTCTGTATTAAAATGCAGTTACACTGCAGCAGCACACAAAGTGTCTCTTTCCCCGTTTTCCTCTGGCCTTAATCTTCCCATTAGGATCCCATCTCGGGACAGATGATCTTTTCTCATGCTCTCATCTCCTCTGCTAATGGCTGTTAGACCGGGGATGTTCTCCGTGTACCCTTGCCACCTGCCCCTGCCTCAGTCCGTGCCTGCCTAAAGAAACGGTAAATAAATGAGGAAACTCAGTTGCAGCACCAAGCCCGCGTGCTTCCCCTGCACTGGTAACGCAGACCGTGCCTGTGCATCTCTCCCACCCCTTCTCAGCGCCCAAACCTGTGCTGCCTGGAAGGGGCTTTCCGTCAGCTGCAATGCAGAGCTCAAGTCCGACACAAGTTGTCGTGTCTATTCTCTCCTGTGCTGTTTTTAGCTGGTGGGTACTGATAATGTTCAGAAATCTGAGAGCAATTTGTTAACAAAAAAAACCCCAAAACAATTCAGAAGTCAATTTTAGCTGTGTTTTACTGACAGGGCAGGCAGAGAGAGAGTAAGAGAGTAACAAGCATTACGTGAGATTGGGTAAGAGTGCAGGTACTTTCAAGGAAGCTGGTTTTGTTTTATGTGTTCAGGGCTGTCTTGTTGCTGGCTTATTTTAATAGAAATGGTGTTCCTTTTTCTTCTGCAAAACGAATTCCCAGAACTGCTTATCTTCATTAGGGAAATACTTTTAACTGCTGGCTCATTTCCTTCCTCTAAATTTCCCAAGAAGTATTTTATTATTATATTTGCTTTCACCCTGAAAAGTAGTCTATTTTTAAATGTATAATTGCCTGTTTTCTCCTTCCAGTGTTTCCATTTAATTCTACAAATGCAGCTTGTAGAAAGCATAATTGTCTGATCGGTTTCATAGGCCAATCATTGTTAAATGCTCATATTATATTCAGAGTTAAAGATGACTTTATAAACTTAGTATTTGGTGATGAATTTCCTCAGTGCTAATTTTTGGGGCAAGTACCAGCAGCACTTTCACTTAACATAAAAATATGCCTATTGTGTGATTTACTTTTTTTTTTTAGCAATATTTAGGCAATTTGTTAATGTGTTTTATTAAAAATCAGACACCAGGCCTTTCTTTTAGAGTGATAAAAGTAGGCATCTATAAAATCTGACTCCCTATCCTTGATGGCTTCAGAGATTGTTCATGGTGGTGTTGTCTCAATGGAAGTCTGAAAATGCAATTTCAATAAGTAGAATATTAAAAGGAGCAACAATTATCAAATTAAATGCAGTCTAATTATCTTCCGTTGCAGCTGGCAATAATTCATGACACTTTATTACAGATATTTGAAGATAAAGAGCCTTGGATGACTGTCACAAACAGTCTCCCAGGGCTGGGAGAAGGCAACTAAAATTTAAGCAACCAAAACATAACTGCCATCTGGCTGGCTGATGCATGACGACTTGCTTTGTGAATGTCTGTCTTCTTTCAACTACAGAGAAACTATGGCATACTATTTTGCAACAGCAGAGCTTATTCCTGGGTGCCAGCTGCGTTTTTTCTCTGGAAAAAGTTGAAGTTTGGTTCTTCTGGTTGAAGTTACTAGTTTGTTTCAGTTACGGCCTTAGAGCAATATATATAGAGAGAGAGAGAGAGACAGAGAGATAGATATATGGCAAAACTTTTTGTTCAGTAATGTTCATGGTTTGGATCCAATTTGATCCAGTATTAAAAAGCAAAATATTCATGCAGCTAGATTCAACAGAGGCTCTTATTCTTAACCTAAATCTTGTTTGATAATATCCTCTGTCTCCTAGAGATTTACAGTATCTTTCAATTTCTGTTAAAGAAAAAATGTGACAGGAAGAGAATTAAACCTGTAAACCCATGCTTACATATGTGATCGCGTCATCGTTGGATCATGATGTCTTATTTAACTGAGAGGGAACTTTATTGTTTCATGTCTGTTTCTGCACTATTTTCCTGTACATCTTTGGCCAGAATCCCAGTTAGTAATTTGAAAGCTTTTCAGAGGTGTAATGTATTTGTTACTTTTAAATATTACACATAGTTATATCATATGTGTCTCACACATTTGAACCCTTAATCTGTTAAGGGGCAGCAGTTATTGAGGAAACGGGTATGTGATGTTTGGCCTGTATTGGGGAGTATCCATATATATAACATATGGAAGGATGATCAGTCATTGAATTTGACAAATACTGAACACCAAGAATTTAAGCGGCTTAATCTTCAGTTGTGCTAAGCTTTCAGGACTACTGCGTGCATTCAGCTTTCCTGAGAAAACTCAGTTGTAGTTGGAGAAGTATGGGAATATATTCAAGGTATCCTCAGATAATATCCCTTGTGAAAACTGTAAGAAATTAATTTTCTTTACAATGTATGATAAAATGGCAACTCAGCATCAAGGATTGCCTCGGGTAAAAAAATAACTTATTTCCCCAGGAGAGAAGAGTTATGAGAAAGGTTCTAACAAATATCGCCTTTATACTCACAAAGGTAGCCAACAGTAATCCTCGTAGCGGGTGCAAAAAATCTTTGGAAAAATCCTTTACTTAAAAGCTGTACTTCTCAATAGAAGAGAGGTGCTTCCTACCTCGTATATGTGCATTATTTGGACAGGACTGTACAGCTAGAGAAGCAATGGGAAATAACTCTCATATCCTCAAAATACCTGGAAAGCAAAGGGGGAAAAAAAAAAAGGAATTCTTGAAGTACTAATGGGTATGTTCTCTGCATGTTCTTTCCTTTGGTAACATGCTTCTATGGCATTAAAAGATGCAGTAAAGTTTGTTTCTCTTCGTACCTGCATTTATATATAATTCTACCTGTCTGCAGAACTCTACATCTGTGGGTCATATAACTATTAAAATTATTTTCTTAACTCAGTAGTTTACATGCAAATTCAGCATAATTTCTGAATCATTTTTATGATTCTTCTTATACGTATAGTACCTGTAGGGGGTGGAATGTATTCTGAAGCAGGTGCAATCAAATAAAGAGGTCTGTCAGAATGGAAACTCATAGCTATCTATTGCTACCAATAAAATGTTTCTCTACAGCTGGGATATTTATGGAAGACTCCAACAATTTCATTTCCATGGTAATGCATGTTAAAAACCATGAAGGCAGCGACTTGGAATACCAGCATGGATCCTAACCTTACTAAGGGCTCCCAAGCTTCTCAGGCCGACTTTAGTACTTAGCTGTGTGTTCCTTTTTGTAGTCATATTGTAAACTTACAGATAGGATTTTAAAAAGTTAAGATGCGAGAGAGAAATATTTAATGGTACAATGATAAAATATATCTGCACGAAGGTTGTAAAGGTTTTCCACAGAGCAGGAGGAATTCTGTTTTCTTTTTATCATCCAAGTAGAAGTGAATGTTTCCTTCCAGAATCATCTAAGGTTATTTAAGTTGAATTAAAACAGTAAACGATATTTTATTTTACACAAAATTTGGTAGTTGTTTACACGTATTTCCTCACACACTGACAAAATTGTTGAGCTGAAGGCTACAATTTAAGCGTGATTTACAAGAAGTATGATGAGCCTGCTTTAAGCATGGATCAAGATACCATTTAAAGCATTCTTACAGAGCAACCCCCTAGGCTCAGTGCTAGAGCTTTCTAGCTGGGGAGGTGGGGGTTTTAGCTACTAGTAATTAACTGGAGTAGCTTTATTAGTTACAAGAAACTGGATCTGCAAGAATTCTGTGCAGTTTTAACTATAGTTCAAATATCACAAGTTCATCTGAAACAAGCTGTTTTAGTAATTATTTCTTCTTTGTCTCTCGGAGCTCATTTCTTGAGACTTTATGATGCCTTAAATATAACTTTTAATTTCTATGGAAATTCTGTCAGAATGATAAACTAGACTGGGAAGATATATCTTTGTTGTCAAAACTTCTTAATTTACTCTACCTCCTTTTTATACATGGAAGTAATAACTGTTTCTATTGACCATTAAAGAAGAAAAGAATTGGTAAGATAGCTGGCTTTTGTCATCTTCCTGACAGTATTGTTTTAATTATGTTTACTCTTGTGACTAATCTAGAGCTGCTGAAGTTTTTAGAAGTTGCTTCAAAAGCGTCAATGAGATTTAGTCGGCAAGTACATCCTGGCATATAAAGTACAGCAGAAGATACAAAAAACGTCAAGAAGAAAATAACCTGATTATATCTGCAACAGCTTACGCAAAATGCATCTGTAATGATATTAATGTAGGATGAATTCCAGCTGAAACAGGATTTATGGTGCATATATTTCACCTAGAACATGAACGTTTTCATCTAGAATACAAGCTGTTGTCAAGTATATCTTCAGTTCAGGACTATGTCAGTAGGAATGGGTTGTGTGTGTTGTGGGGAGGGGGTGTCAGGTCTGCACGGCAGCACGGCGGGGTGTGAGGGTGGTCCCACGCTGCTTGTTGGGTATAGGAGGTGCTGCAGGAGAGGAATTTCTCCACCACCGGGGGGAGTTCTAAATTCTAAGTCCACCTCTTCCATTTTCTGTACCACTGTTTATTTTCTAAGTTTATTCTAATTTTAAAACACCACCATAAGGCTTTGTTTATTTTGCTTTGGCACAAAAGGAGAAGGAAGGGAGGAAGGAACTGATAAATACCAGCAGGTACTTCTTTTACGGTATTACTTGTAGCTATTCAGCTGTAAAACTGGCAATGCAGTTGACTTAAATATTTTATGGTTACAACAATTTGGAACAAGTAAATGAAGACTGGGAATTCGGGATGTGTTTCATGTCTCATCTTGGACCGTGCACTCTTATATTTTTCTTTTCATTGACTTAGATGCCTTTTAGGAAGGTACAGACCATCATAACTACTGACCTTTCCTATTCTTAGGTTTTTAAACACTTACTAAATTTTTGCATAATACTTCAAAATTTTACTTTTTTTACTGTGCTAAATGTATATGATTTGAAGTGTAAACTGATTGCAGAGAGGTTGAATGGCATACAGAGTATTTTGAGTGTTGGAATCTCAGCTTTGTCTTTGAAATAAGTAGACATTACAAAGACTTGGACTGTCTTCTGAACCATGCACTTGATTGTGGAATTGGGTATCTGCAAGCTCGAAGATTTGGTCAACCACTAGCACAATTTCCTATGGCACATGTAGGATTCATGTATTTTACATCTGAATTTGCTGTGACATGAGCATGACAACAACTACTGTTGTGTTAAAGACTGAGACCTAGGAAGCTTTCTTCCACAAATACGTATCTGTCTCTCTCGGAGTAGCAAATGTACAACAAAACCATCTTTTGGAGATTTAAAATGAAATAACATTGTAAGCCTATATCTATTAGGAATTTTTTGAATGTTCTGGTAAATTATGTTTAGAAATGTCAAAAAACACAATTATTTTTTTAAGGTGTTGGCTTTGAGTACTGCTTGTTGCTTTGTTAGAGCATAGCTGTTGTTACAGGAACTTACCGGCCATCTTGCCTTGAAAGCCATCAGACATTTTGCCATAGATTTCACTGATGTGGTTACACAAACTGTATGATTGGGACTTGAGGATAGCAAACATTATGATTATAATATAAGATGACTGCATGAGGTAACTGTTTGCCTTGCCAATTGCTTGTGGTTGGGAGCAGAGCTGTCTTCTGCAACACATTTGTGATTTGTACTGCATTGTTGACTTGCAGTGTAGTCTCTTCTGCTGCTCCCACGAGCAACAGGACTCGGTATTTCAAGGGTGAGTTTTATATAAAATCAAGGTGCATCTTTCATTCTAATATGTATTTGCTGTGGTTTTTTTTTCCCCCCCTTTCAGGAGGATACAGATCATAATTATTATACTTCAAGGACATACGGTCCATATGATTCTACCAGCCGGGATTTGTGGGTCAATATAGACCAAATGGAGAAAGACAAAGTAAAGATTCATGGGATCCTTTCCAATACCCATCGGCAAGCAGCAGTAAGTTGTTGTTATACCTTTTTCTTCTTTGACTGACGTGGGTATATTTTACCAGTGAGCAATGCAGTAGTATTACTAAGTATTGTGACTACTGTTCACAGAGCTTTATTTTAGTTAAACTATGAAAGTCTGCACAGTGTTGCTATCAGATGATTCCAAGTTGCCTTTTTGCACCTGCTATAACAGTCCTTCAGAGACACCTTTACAGATATATTCAAAATTCACCTGTGTTTTTAAGGATCACAGACTATCAAACAATAAACTAGTTGTGTTGCGGAAGTCTGAGGGAATGTTACCATTGACTTCAATAGCAACAGAACTGCGTTCAGGATTAAGTTGCTGAAGTTTAAGTCTACCAAGTGCGAGTGGGAGGTTTCCATTTTGTACGAGGTGTCACACTTATTTTTTCTATTGGGAGAACTGATAAAACTCATGAGAACACCATATAATGACAGAAGTATTAGATGTGAGTCGGGGCAATCCCAAGCACAAATACAGGCTGGGCGGAGAATGGATTGAGAGCAGCCCTTCCGAGAAGGACTTGGGGGTGTTGGTTGATGAGAAGCTCAACATGAGCCAGGAATGTGCGCTCGCAGCCCAGAAAGCCAACTGCATCCTGGGCCGCACCAAAAGAAGCGTGGCCAGCAGGTCTAGGGAGGTGATTCTGCCTCTCTGTTCTGCTCTGGTGAGACCCCACCTTGAGTATTGCATGGATCTGTTGGAGCAAGTACAGAGGAGGACCACAGAGAAGATCAGAGGGGCTGGAGCACCCGTCCCATGAAGACAAGATGAGAGAATTGGGGTTGTTCATCCCGGAGAAGAGAAGGCTTTGGGAAGACCTTATTTGTGGCCTTTCAGTACCTAAAGAGGGCCTACAGGAAAGACGGGGAGGGATTCTTTATCTCAGGGAGTGTAGTGGTTTTAAACTGAAAGAGGAGAAATTTTGATTAGATATTAGGAAGAAAGTCTTTACTATGTGGGTGGTGAGATACTGGAACAGGTTGCCCAGGGAAGTTGTGGATGCCCCATCCCTGGACATGTTCAAGGCCGAGGCTTTGAGTAACCTGGCCCAGTGGGAGGTGTCCCTGCCCATGGCAGGGGTTTGGAACTAGGTGATCCTAGGTGGTCCCTTCCAACTGTAACCATTTTATGATTCTATGTGATCATAGTTTCAGGGTATTAACAAATAAATATCACAGAGTTTAAATAGCAATCTTGTTTAACTTACTATAATCATGTTGCCTGGTGAAATGGTTATGAAAATAATGGGCTTAGATGCTTAGAAGTGAAACTGAATGCTGCATGGTTTACAGATTGTATGCTCAGATCTCACCTGTACCTGGAAACTGCATTCGTAGAAGAGCCAATAATAGCAACTGGGTTTTGCCAGTTTAAAAACAAACTCTCATTAAAGCTTTATTTAAAAGTTGTATAGTTCTTAAAGATACAGGTGTGTTTAACAGTTTTAAAGCTGAGGGAAAAGCCAAGTTTAATTCATTTTTTCTCTCAGTTTATCTCCCTGGCATCAGCCAGGTGACTGGCTCAGAGGAATGTACGAGGCAGCAAGAAGAAATACTGTGGTGTTCAGCTCAGAATACAAAAAGCAGAGTGGGGCAATAAATCCGCTACACGTGACTAGCAAAGAGTTCAATACATAAAATATATTTCTAATATCCAAAAAGACTGTAAGGAACCAGGGATAATGCAAATGCAGAGGGTTCAGGCAGTTGTATATCTTTGGGGTAGATTTAATAAAATGCTCTTGGCTGTTCTCTTAAGACAATTTGTTTCTAATGAGAAAATAACTTCAAGGGTACCTAAAAGTGAGAACCTTTGTCTGCCTTGCCACCTTCATCTGGGATCCTGGTGCTCTGTGTTGAGGGAGAGAATGGAAACATGCCAAAACAAACAAACAAACAAAAAAGGCAATAAAGGAATTAAAAATACCTATATAAGACATCTTTCCCTAATAACAGCAATTCATGTGGCTTGGGACTTCAACATTAGTGAAAAGCCTTTGAGAAATGTTACCCTGTTGTTTAATGATCAGTGAAGATGACACCCTTCCATGCCTTTGTTTCCAGTTGGATCCCTAAGATTATACACCTAAAAATGTCAATTCCGAGGTGGACATTTTGTTGAAGTTATTGAAACAGAGGTTTAAAGTGAAATAATGCTTGTGGAATTGGTGTGGAGAACCATTCAGCATGGCAGAGGGGAGCTCGGCAGCATCGGGGCTTCAACTCTCTCTCCCCCAAAGCAAGCAGTTTTAATTAAGACTTTTCTGCTGAATGTCAAGCGCCCATGCCACCTTTCTGCTGGCTTCATCGGGCAAGGCTGTGGTCCCAGTTAAGCACACTGATATCTAGATCTGTTCATACTTACCCAAATGTCTTGGTTCGTGAACTCAAGTGGCTGCAGCCATGTCCACATGCTGTTTTAAAGACCTCTTTATCAGAGATTTGTTTTATGCCTCTTCTGAAGGACGAAAAAGTACTAGTGAGTCATCTTGTAAGGCTTTATATTCCATTTCTTGGTCTGTAATTGATTTAGTATATATGTCCAAGTAAACATCACCCATGTGGATTACACAAAGAAGTTATTTTAAAAAAAGATGTGTTCTCTATAACTGTATAATAACCATAGAGTCGTGTATTCTGAGCAGATCATACATAACTAAGTAGCAATCTCTTCCCTTCTCTTCCATAGAGATAAAATTTGCCGTTACTCTTTTTAAAAGAGTATTTTGCACAACTTTCTGTGACTTGGTGATTTACATGTTGATAACTTCTAAAGATTGCTCTTCAATTTGGCTGGAGACAAAGAGTTAAATTATTATATGCTAAGTATTAATAAATTTTTCTAATAATGTCAGGGATTCTTTGAATGCTAAAAATTTTACACTGAATTTGTGCATTTTGCTTCATTTGGAAGTATGTAATCCTTAGAGGCTCTGTAAGCCATCAGTTTTTGCTTCTGCAGGAAAAAGTAATAGAGAGAGGATCCGTGAGATGGTTTGGCTCTGTAAACAGCATATTCATTGTTTGGGGAAAGTTACAAACAAATATTAATGGAACAAATAAAACACCTAGTGTGACAGGATTTATAACCGCAATAGTGGTGGGTTTTTTTCAATACGTTGCCACCATCTTCGTCACTGTATAATAAAATTTTAGGTGTTGCTTGGATGCTCAGTGTGTTTAGATTACATATCTAGTAGTTGATTACTCAAGCACTGAACTAGATGCGGGGTCACCTCATACTTGTGAAGCTAAGTTCCATTTTCTGTCAGTCCATTCTGTCATTTGTGCATGGAGAAAACATTTTTTTACTCCAGTGGGTCGAAAATTCTAATATTTTTTCTGAAAAATGAGATTTGCTTTCAAGGAGCAAAAGTGAAACCACATTTATTTCTGTTGCTGTTGTGATATTGTGCTTTAAAAGATTCCTTAAATCTTGTTCGTTCTTTATTACAGTCTTACGCTAAACAATTGTCTATATTAAACATGATCGCGTTGTTAGAATTTAGGACATCGCTTTTTGATTGAAGTCAGTGGCAGATCTATATCTGGCTTGGATGGGCATAGGATCAAGTCTTTATTGCAAACATCTTATTCTAATATTTAAATTATAGCAATTTAAAAGACTGTTAAGGGGGCACAGTTGTCTTTTGAAGCAGTTTAATGATTATTGTGTTGTTCAGAAAGTTAATGGGTAAAACAGGCAATAGCATATAAAGGAAAGAGGGAGGGTTTGGTCAGAAAATTGATGTTTTTAACAGTGTTCTTGGAAACTATGTTTGGTAGAGCAAGGACATAATGTAAATGGAACGCATACATAAACATAACATACACTTCATCTGTGAAAACTTTAGAACATGGAGAAAAAAATTGTTTAAGTTAATTCATGATCTATCTTGCCATTTGCCATTTCTGTACATATGGATATACAGAAAAGGTCATTAGAACCTACTCAGTCCAATTAATACAATGCAAATGGATTTTGCATTCTAATTAAAAACAAACCAGTGCTAATAAATCCTGTCAAAATTCTGTCTTCCAAGTTACTGTAAATCTTCAGCTGTTAATTTCATGCTAAATAATTCTTTGAACACTTCTGGTGGATGTAAATGTAATTCTTCCTGAGAGAAGAAATACTCAGATATAATCTGAAAATAATAAACCCAGGATATAAATAATGGTAGGGAAAATAAAGACAAAATGCTTCCCCCACACACCTTTTTTTTTTTTTTTTAAATGTATGGACTGTTGCCCTTTCTTAAGTGGAGACATCAAAGTTTATGGTTGAGGGACAGTCACCGACAATCCACCTTCACACCAATTTTTACTGTAGTAACTCCTCGTAATAACAAATAAAAATGGGCCACATACACAGTTCCTATTTGGGCTTCGGGCCATTATGGAAGTGATGTGCTATTTATGAGGTATTATGTTTACAGTGAAAAGTCCTTACCAGGATTTCAGCGCTCCTTTCTGTCATGGCTACTGGTTTGGTCAGAGTTTAGCCAGGTAGCACACCGGGTGATGATTATGGGTGGCCACAATAATCAGTAAGCTTTGTGAAAGGAATGGAACAGATAGGAAAGGAGAAGAGCCATAGGCGGGGATGGAAAATGGGATTGAATTTGAATGATGGTGAGCTTAGGTGAGGAGAAGAGTCTGTTCTCCAAATTGCAATTCTCTGCTGTGAATTCAGCTGATCAGAGGATTGTCGCCTGTAGGCTGACAGGGGGAAAAAAAATAAATTATATTTTGCAGTAAGTACTTTAAGTAGATCTTGTTAATACTTCTGATGAATATTCCTTTATAAATCATTTCGGCTCCTCGTTAACAGTATAGAGAGGTTTGGAAACTGGCGCCAGGTGGGTTTGATGGAGGAATTGCCTTCCAGTGACCAGCCTTCATCAGATAAGCACCCAGGTAGCAGCAGGATGTCAGGGAGAGCACTTGAATCGGAAGGAGTAAGTGGCAGAGGAGCAAACCACCCGCGGCCAAGGGAGCGGGCATCCTGTAAAACTTAGGTGTTGCTAAGGCCCTAAACATCGATGACTCCTCTTAAGAAAGAGGTGAAAGCAACATTATTTTAAGGAAGAACTCTACAAATCTTTATTAATTTCTTTCTTACGAGAAAGTTATAATGAGTTATAATGTCTGTTGATGTATTTTTATTTTTCGAAGTCTTCAGTTATGAAGATCCACTGCTTTCAGGTGTTTAAGTGCTACACAGAATTGTTTCCAGTTAACTATTGGCAATTCCAAATTAAGAATAGCAAGGATCCAGTGAAAAATACAAAGCAATGAAACAGGTGTTTGAAGTGGAGGACTGTTCATATTCTTTTCTGTTACCTTTGTGCGAAATATCAATTTTATTTTCTGGTGTTATTCTTTTCAGAGAGTGAATCTGTCCTTCGATTTTCCATTTTATGGCCATTTTCTACGTGAAATTACTGTGGCAACTGGGGGTAAGTGGCTTTCTAACCATTTACTTTGAGTAATATGAGAAGAGTTTCTTGCAGCTATTTAAAATACCGTTTTTCCCCCTGTATATGTCAAGAGCTAAATTGCAGCATTTATTTAGGAAATTTTGCTTTCTGCAAAAAGAAAATTACAAAACATCGATATGATGAAAAAACTCCAGCTGCTCGAGTTGAACTGTTATAAAACCCTCTCAGTGTAAGACTCTATAGCATTAATCATTGTCCATTTTGGTATTTCCCCCAGAATTTGCGTGTGTGTGTGTGTCTGGCGCAGTTGCACTTGTAGAGATAGGAAAAAATAAGGAGGGAAACAGGTTTTGCCTGAATGAGGGCAGAGGATTTACTATGTAAAGATAGGAAGTGCTGCTAGAAGTACATAACTTGTCACCTGTAAGGCAAAGCCATTGTAGCGTGGTGCCTTGGTGTGGTACAGTGTCTGCGGCAGTACCATAGTATTCCTCTCCTCTTTGAGCACACCCACAGCATCTTCTGGTCCTTGAATGTGTCCAGCAAGTTCACGGACCCTGGCTGGTGGTGCTGTGCCTAGAGGTGTGACAGGACGAGCAAACAGAAATAGGGCCACCATCAACAGAACTGTTCCTGGTCACGGTTTCTCCTTCTCATGCTATAGGTGGCCAGCTGGCTGGGATCACGGAATGGCCGTGTTCCACTGGAGATCTGAATGGGGAGGGTATGGCTAAAAGATTAGGGAAGAATTGCAGCCAGTGTCTCAACAAGATTAGGAGCTGGAACAGAGGTTTCTGTGATGCTCTGTGTCAGGATCTCCCTTTTTCTACTAAAGCAGAAGAATAAGAGAGATGGACGGAGGTGAATATAAAGGGTCATATTAAATGGTTGATTTGCAGTCAGAATAATAAAAAGGGATGCAGAATTCTGGGATGACTTCAGTCCCAGGGTTTTATCTTCTTGGTCAGCAATGATATTTTGATGATCATTTGGATCAGATGAGCCATGAACTGCTGATTGGGATTTTGAGACTTGTCTGATTTCCATTCTGCTTTGCTTTTGGTTTCATTTTGGTGCTTGATCATCGATGCTTAGCTCTATACTCTTTTATTAGAGGTGTTACATTTAATGGAGTGCCAAATCAAGTGCATGATCTGTGTAGCATGAAAGAACGGGGCGGGATGGATCCTGCACAGCTAAAACAGCAGCAGTGGGACCAGTGTTCATTCTGTAAATGCCCCTTATCCTTACTGCTGAACTTGGTTCCTTAAGACTTCACAAAATTCACTCTTTCTCAAAGTTGTTCTTGTGTGGTCGCTCTGCCAGGCCTTCACTTTTAATAGAAGCCCTGAATTTTTACCACTGCTGTCGCTAATGTGCTGCTGTCACCGCTCTCCCCCATCTGCCCCCAAAGGCTTGGGAGTAAACTTAAGCTCCCAAGGAGATCTGTGTAGTAGTAATTTGTGAGAGAAACATATTTTTTTTTTTTTTTCTTTTGGTGTAGCACATTTGGGGAATTTGTGTGTTTTCATTTGGGTTGGGTTTTTTGTTTTTTTTTTTAAAAAAGCATGTAAGTATTATAAGCACTCTTGTCATGAATAGAACACTGAATGATAATTCTGCTTTTATTTTTGATCCACTTCTACTAAATAAAATAATATTGGTGAAAATAGATCTATGGATTATTGTCAAGCTAAATTGAACTATAACATCAGTCCTTGTGCTACAGGACACTGACATTAGCAGAGAGATACTTCTGTCTTTCATGTGACACTTCCATGATTTTCAACCTCAAAATTAAGCATGAAAAAGTAAGATCTAGTCAATAATCACTTTAAAAATATTATCTTGATAAAGCCCAGTAACTGTAAGACATCCTGTTAATCCAGGACAGGATGCAACTTTTTGTACAACTTTGACTCCTGAATGCATTTAGTGGAAAAAGAAAGATCTGTTTCTGTTCTAACTCTCTGATGAATGCTTTGCTTTGGCTATACTTGCAAATTTTGTTATCATAAGTTATTGGTGGCGCAGCGTGGCTTATAGCCCAGCAACAAAGGATAAAGAGAGGTTCCAAGTGCTTTTTATACTGTATGGTCTACTCTTTCTTAGTAACCAAGATTTTACAATGGCATTACTATTGTTAGAGATCTGGAACACTTCCAGAGGTTATTCTGAGATCAAAACAATGGCAGAGTTAATGTGTATAGGAGTCCCACATGACAGATGTCTACTTCCTGGAGAGCAAGATATGATTAATTATGCTAATGACAACACTACAAACTGTTTTTACCTCCAAATCATAAATTAAATAACCTTGTTAAAAGGAAAGTTGAGGACAATGGCACATTAAATCTCTGTCACAATAAAAACATCTACCCAAATGGCTTCTGCCATTCTTCATGTAGGTTGTATTGTGGCATAGTAGAGTTTCCAAGTTACTTAAGATGACTTTGAAATTGCTGAGGTGTAAAACTCAACTTTTTCTTCTGTTTAACTAATATTTTTTTTTCCCCTCTTCAAAATGCTTTTGCTGAGCTGATTATGTTTGACTAAGCAAAGGAAGAACAAGGAGTGAAAATAACTAGTTTAATGCTTTATTCACTGTTGTCCTTAGTTTGTATATGACAAAGCTATTTAATTCATAATTAGGAGGTAAGGCAGCTTATAGCGTTATTAACGTTTGTGGTTCTTTGGAATATGGGCATCTATCTCCATGCATTCCTTTAGAGCAATTTAGTTTTTAAAATTTTAAAATTATTTTAAAATAGAGTTTTTACAGCAATCTGCGGAGAGCTGTCAAAGCTTTAATAATAGTAGATAAGAAAAGAAGGTGAATTCTCTTTTTTTATGAAGGTTTCTGAAGTTTGTGATGTACAGGCCACAAGCGCGTTTATTTCTGTAATAACTACTCATGAGTTAGCGAGTCAGGTTGCAGTCAGGGAGATAAACTCATGAGGTCTGGTTCGTTGCCTGTCACTGATATCCCTAACAGAGCTCAGTGGCTGTGGAGGTGAGAAAACCCTCTCTGTGTTTTGGCTCTCCAGGCAGTAACACAGCCCTTCTCGCCAGTGTCCTTGAAGCTCTGTAGCCCTACGTCCTACTCAACATGCTTCATACTTGTTTGTATTAATTTTCCATGCTCATGGTAGTAAGTCCCTCTTGTTTATTCTCTGTGGCTTATTTTTTTTTGCTTATCAGTCTACGTTTTTCTAGTGCGGCCTTGTATCATATACTGTACATTATTTAGGAATTGTTTTCCCCTGTGTGGCATTTCTCATTGACATTACATTTCTTTATGGTATTGCTACATCTGTAGCAACATTGCAGAGGAGGGTGGTAGCTAACCCAGATTATTATGGATTTTCATTAAAGCTTATATTTGTTGCCCAGGATTAATCAAGGTTTTAATTTTCTCTTTTTTTTAATTTCTCCTGATGGTTTGGATGATCAGAGGTTGTAAGGGTCTTAAGGTAGTTTGTCTCTCTTTTTTTCCATGGAATAATTGAATGTTATTGTATATAACCTGTAAATCAAGAACATATAATAGAACTAAACTGCTTAGAAACATAAATCATATTTAATTTCCACATTTAACTATAGATACTTGGAAGCAGCAAAGGAACCGGCAAATAAAAACATAGTTCTGTATTATCGTATACCGGGAAAACAATTTTTTGGCCATGGAACTCTTCTCTAGAGTTACACTATCAAGGAAATGGTATGTTTGCTGCAGCCCCAGTTTGTTTGCCCTTTCTGCCATTCAGGTCATGAACTCCACAACAGTCCTGCTGAATATCTGTTCACTGGGGCTAAGATGAGATTTCTTCTATCTTCAGTGCTCTCGTGGTCTTGTCTGTAGCAGGAAGAATACAATAGTGGAAATAGCAGTGAATACATAGAAAAGGCGTTTAAAATTTGACCAAAGTATTTGTACAGGTCAAAATAAAGCAAAAATCTTCCTCAAATAGACATGAAAACTTGGGGTTAATTTGGGGCCAATTCCTACTAGAGGCATCTGTAAGTATATGGTGGCAATAACTTCCCTTATTTTGACAGTTTATTTATTTTCCCCTTTATTTTTTTTTTTCTGGTAGTGCAACATCTGGAAGCTCTAAAACAGATTAGATGATACTGCCAGTCAATATGACCTTTGATTTAGACAATCTTTGAGGAATTGTCATTAAAATGAAAACCATGTGTGCATCACTTAAAAATGTTACAGTTTGCTGATAAGTGACTGTCAGCTTGGGTTCTGTTCTGGGTTTTGTTAAGATTTTTTCAAACCTTGTTTCTGTTAATTTTTCTCTGTATCTAGTGAACATGTCTAGACTGACCCAGAAAATTCTATCATGGCTAGAATTTTCTGACATTGAGGTTGTTTGCTTTGAACCATCCATCATGCTTTATTCCCAAAGCCAGTGACTGCTTTGCAAAACAGAAGTCAATGCAAGTATTAACATGCTAATTATGACTGTGCACTTAATGTTTTGCTAGCAAATTCATTTCAATTAATTATGTCATTAATTAAATGAAATTTTCAGAATTGAAAGAAACTGTTGCTCCTTGAACATCAGTCTCAAAAATGTAGGGTTAACTACTTTCAGCAAACTTAAAATGGAAATTACGTCTGTGAGCTAAATCCTGAAGTCTCTGGTTAACTTTTCACTCAGTCTTAACTCAGGCAAGTAACTGCCAATATTCAAGTTCAAAGGGAGAAAAGAAAGTCTGAATCGAGGAGAGAAAGATATGAAGGGCAGTGCGAGGCTGGAGCTTAGTTTGCTCTGGGACATGAACTTGTAGACCCCAACTAGATGGACTGTACCAGGACAAGAGGATGCTGATGATTAGGGGAGAGGATGAGTGAGAGGAAGGGGCTCAATGTTGGAGTTGCAGTGGTGTATCAAGGAGCCAGGAGTCTCATGAGGTAAATGAGATGAAAGAAGTTTATACGCTGAAAAGGCAGAGTGTAGCTGGATGTGGTTTTATTTGACAGGGAGCACTGGATTATAGCAAGGAGATGGTATTATCCTGGAAAATCTAGAGGGAAGAAAAACTGCAGGACAAATGGATGGAGGGAGAAATCAAGCTGGAGGTCGCTACTATTAGGATAAGTAATAGCCATTTTGCCAATTAATTGCAAATAGATTGGCAAATAGAAATGGCAATAGATTGGCAATTTCAGTAATAGCTCCCAGTGGGGAAGCTCTTGTACTGGTGTCGAGGAGCACAGATGAGTGGCACAAGAGAGAAAAACAGGTGTGAATGAAAAGATGAAGCTTCAATGTTACACCTCTTTGGTGCTCTCTGTACTCTATCATGCAGGTTATTATGTTGGAAATAAGTGCGTTTCTGCAGGTATGTGAAATTGGAAACAAGAATACTATTGACAGAAGAATACAAAGCAAATAATTGCGGCAGGCTTTCATGTGGAAAAATATGAAAATCAGCATGCTTAATGGTAGGTAAGTTACGCTATGAAAACCACAGAATTGTAGGGGGATAGGTTATAAGCTGAACAAGGTAAGAGCAACTGCCTCGTGACCTCTAGTAGGCAAAGATGACTATCTACTCCAGCAACCTCTGAACACGTCAGTAACAGCCTGGACATCCCAGGAAAAAGTCAATTTGAAAGACACGTCTTTATAAGCATAACTTATAAAACGTATGCTATCAAGAAGTAAAAAGTAACAGAGAAAGAAGAGATTAGTATTTGGTGAAGGAAAGCAAAAGGACTGAGTGACACGGCTATTGCTTTGTGAAAGCTTAGCTGATTCACGATGGGTTGATCACCAGTAGCGCTGGAAAGAGACACTGTGCAATGAAAGTGCACCGAGTCTGAAATAACTCTGGTATGAGCTATAGGCAGGGGCACAGATCGCAGGCAAATTTACAAGTAAAACAAATAGATTATATACAAAGGGTACAATTCATCTAGCTGTGCCAACGTCTATATCCACATTTGTCACCCTAAACTCATATATAGTCAGTAGAGATGTAATCAATATAGTCAGCAGAGTCCATGAACACTGAAGGCAGATGTTTAAAGTAGACTGGATGAATTGCACCCTGTGTCTAATTCTCTCTATGTCAATATATATTGCTACAAAGAGAGCCTGGGTTGATCAGCTCAGATGTAGATGTTTACATTTTTAGATTTATAAAGCCGTGTAAGTTGACTGTTGAGACATTATACCAACTAACGTGGAGAAGGCTCCAGAAATATCCACCTACCCCATGCAATAGCAAACCAAATGCACAAATACAAATCAGGAAAAAAAGGCAACTCAAAAGATGTTGCAGGAAAAAAAAAAACATGAATCAAAAATATTCTGCACAGGTATATTCTTATATAAGAATTATGACAAGGAACTGCTGTTAGAAAGCTTGCAACTGCTAAACCAGTCAAAAGGTAGCTAAAATGTCATCTTGTAGGCAATCAAATCATAGCATAGAAAATAAAATACTTTGGATGTTTGAAACAACCTGGAATGCCAAAGACAGCATGAATTTGCCAAATATAACCAAGGATATTAGAGGGCTGATGGGAGTGTGTGAGGAGAATGGCAGTAGGAGCCAATAAAAATGTGCAATAGGTTTTGAAGGAGATTAGGGATGGGCCTTTAAAAAGCAAGCCATGTATTACTTCATTGCTGTAACTTACTGCTCACAGATCTGCAAACTAGACAGCCTGTCAGACACTTCCACAGCAAGCAATGGACCCAAAGTACTGACACATTTCAGCAGAGCGATAGGCTATTCCAGCCTGAGACATTTGAGGCAATGACTCCCAGCTGGCCTGTAGTGAGTTTCTGGCATTTATCTGAGGATGGTGATTCAGTCACGTGTAGCCCTGCTGAAGGTGGAGCAAGCAGTTGAATTTGTAAAGACTCTATTAAAATCTGGTGAGATAATACTTGATATATCATCATTCAGTAGAGGAATATTGCTGAGCAGATGGAGGAATTATTTGAAATAATTTTTATGGTGGATATGCTGCCTCAGTATTTCTACCACTGTTAATAATGGAAGGAGCACCTAACAAATAATTAAAAAGGCACCCCAATATTAAATCCCACTGCAATCAAAGTAAAGTTGGCAATTTTCTAAAACTGAAATCAAGAACTCTTTGTATGAATATGTTACTTCCTAAGGTCAGATCGTAGGCTTAAAAATATTTGTACTTATTAAAGATAGAGGTCTTTGTGCATATAAGTTACACGCAGCTTTTAGTCAAGACTGCAACTGTTTTACCCACTGTTGACCCAAGATAAAATCACAGGCACTGAAGGCACTGAAATAAATTTTCCACTGAAACCTGATGTTGTTGGAACCTGTGCTGATGAGCAGATGTGAGGTCCCTGAGCATGGTTTCTAAACACTGACCAGTCAGGACAACGGACTCAAAGTCACCTTTTATTCTCACAAGAATGGTTCACACTTATTCCAGTATCAAGCTGTTTATAAATGTGCATATAGCTTGTGGGAAAGTAACACAGACAAAAAATATTGGGTTAGCTGGCTAGATGCTTGGCTGCTTAAAAATTTAAGTTCTATACAGAGATAACATATTTTGAATTTTTTGGACATTGAGTGTGTTATGGTATTCATGTTTAATTATACTGGTTTTGATACATTAGGAGGGATATTATGAGAAATAAGTACCAAAGTGCAGAGAATCCTAATGTAATTTTGCATCAGGTTTTGCAGGACTTTGAGAGAAAGAGGATCAATGAAAGAGGCAGAGAGTATGCTGTGGGGGGAAGGAATAAAGCCTGATGTTGCACTGCCTGAGCTCCCTCTTGTTGTATGGCACACGGAGCAAAACCCCTGAGCAGGAGGGAAATCTGTTCGCCTAGCTTGGCGGTGCTATGGAAAGAGAAGCATCTACAAGGTTAGGATCTGAGGCTGTTAAGGGTGAGGATGGTTGTGAATTTGCAGCCTGGAATAAGCCTCTGCTACTTGAACGTTATCTGGAGATTTTCAGTCCTCAGAGAACAATTATGCTTATGTGCATTTTCCCCCACATCTCATAAATTTACTTTATTAAACTTTCAAAACCAGTGGATAGGCGGAGTAAAGTTTGCCTTGGCTCTGTGGAGTAGCACTGTACTGAGTGGAGCATCTTGTTGGCGCCTGCCAGAAATCTCAGTGAGGCTTTTCTGGTTGTTGCTGCTGCTGCTCTACCCACTTCAGCACAGGAGCCAGCAGGAGGTTGTGCTCATCACTTAATGAAGAGCTCTTTGATAACAAAAATTACCCTGTGGGCAACATCTGTTAAATGGCAAAGGTGATATAAAGCAGAGCGGAACCATAGTGTTTCTAGCCAAAATCAGTGACTCGGGCTACCCTGTGTCTGTTGCAGGCGATTATGCTTGTCATCACCAGTGGGCAGCTCGCTCTGTAAGGACTATAGAGGTCTGGCTGTTGACTGCAAATATCAGCTCGCACAATAGCCTTCTATTTACATCCTCTGTTTCTGATGTCTTATGTTGCCACGCAGCTGTTAAAGTTCTTCTCTACCTATAAAACTTCCTTTACCTGTCATTCCTGTGTCAAATGTTCTTTCTGGAACCTACCTCTTCTGTGTCTGTAATGGGGGAGCCCTTCTTTCAGCTTTCCCGTGAAACTCCGTTTTGTCTTGCTTTCTGCCAGTCAGCTCTTACAACTCTTTCTGCACCTGCCCTTATGCGTTATCTTTACACGTTAGATCAGAAACACTTATGGCAAAATGAATGATAAGGTTTTTGGGGGGGGAAAAAAAACTAAATAAAAATTCCATATGCCTTGATATGACTCTGACCTCGTACAGAAGGGTATTTGCCAGCTTTGACTGTGAGGCTTATGGGCAGTAGTTGCACTGAAGTGGTGACAAGACTTAAAAATGTCCACATTGTGTTTGTCTGTAAGGTTCTGTTCTGTAGAATAACAGATAACTAACCAAAGCATTTGCCCACATGTAATGTCAAACAAGCACTTAAATAATTTTGCAGATCAGACACTTAATAATAAAATAAGTGGCTTTAATGTTAATGCAAAGAGCCTTCAGGATAGCCAGCAACTGCTTCAGTGAGCGCTGGGAAGTTGTTAGGTATAAGCTATGTCTAAGACGGATCCATCACTTTTTATTGTAGAATTTTACAGTAGGCCTGTATCTTATGTTCAGCCTTTATAGTAGCATTGCAAAGTTTCAATAATATTGTGCTTTTACACCGTAGTAAAGAATTTTAACGCATGACAAGTCTTTATTTTCTGCACCTCCTACAAAATATAATGTTTATTTGGTTTGCTGCACGCTTATAAGTTAAAAGATAAACTTCAATCCATTTCTGCCTTTTTACCAATTGACTTTCTAAAAGCTACTATGTATGTCCAGTCTCATAAAATTTTATGTGGTTTTATTTTGTCTTTCCTACTTTATAACACAATTTTAGCTCCTGTCCTCAATGTAAAAGATTGAATAACTGAACTCTGCAAACCCCAGTTGAAAAGTCATTTACTGAGGAAAAGCAAAAAATCAATCCCAAACCAAAACTAGGCAACAGGAAGATGATGAGAAAAATGGATAATATGTTTAGTTTCTAATTAAAAGAGGAAATTCCTGATAAAGAGTAGGAAATAGGCCTTTTGTTGCTGTAAGGCAGTACTTCATAAAAATGATGTATTAGTGTGGAAGTCCTGGGCCTAATGAAATGTGCTCAGTCCATAAAGCTTCTAAGATCTAAAATAGTACTTGTGTATATCTGTTCTATAAAGTCAAAACAAAAAAACCATGCTGGCAGTTGGTTACAAGCATTTAAAAAAAAAAAATGAAGGCTTTCAAAGTATAGAGCTTTTAGAGACCAATCAGGCTGGGAAAAGTGTTGAAAATTCAGCTCATAGTCAGTATTAATTATTAAACGTAAGGACTGCTCTAAGTTGCAGTATTTGTAATAAAAGGTGGGGTCTTGTTAGTTTGAATTCTGTCCGAATATAATTAAGAGTTGTCCTTTTCCAAAAAGTTAAACATTACCTTTGGCAAAAGCTCTGTTCCTTGTCCTCTTAAGTAAGTTCTTGTTTTGTTTTGCTTTTTTATGTGTTGAATTCCTAATGATATCAATTTAAATGCCAAGGGCTATTAAAAGCTTTACAGTCAGTTGGTCCCATGTGCATCTTAGTGAAGGCTCTTTGCTTTCATCTTTCAGGGCAACTTGTTTTAGGCCTCAAAACAGGTTGCTGTAAATGCAGCATCAAAATTCTGTATGTAAAATCCCATACGTTATGCAATACTACTACTGTCTGGTACCATAGCACCATGTACCATTGCTGATTACTCATAACAGCCAGGGAAACTGAGGGCTTCATCTCCTTCACATGTCATCATCCATGTCTGTAAACGTCATAAATGTAAATTCTTATTCCTAAAATACTTACGAAATTCGCATTGTTCCTCATGTTTCTGCTGAAATCTGCAGACTCCTGCATTGACTGATCATTTGGCTTCCTTAAGAAATGACTGTTAAAATAACTGATCACAGAGTTGCCACAGGATGCTTTCCTAATTGCCTGTATTTCATATCAGGGCAACTCCCTAATTCAAGATAGCTGCTTTGTTAAAACCATGTTCTTCCACGGTAGGTAGCACCCATACTCACTCCTGCTCCTCTTCTAAAATATATGAGTATGTTTACAAGTTGTAGGAGAGCAACAGGCAAAGGGTAAAGTTTGGTCAAAGTCTGTGGGGTTTTTTTTCCACTCTTGTGGGTAGTATTAGATACAGGAAGTACCTAATTGGCAAGGGTTTTGCATATGTATAGATAAAGTGATTTTAATTCTGTCAGGAAAGGATATTAGAAATATTGTATTTGGAAGAATTCATAAACTGCTATGTCAGTTTAACTAAATGGTGTTTTTAACTAGGATTAGGTGACAGTCCTATCCAGTTGATAATTTTTTGTTCTAGCGATGAAGGAATCTTTCTCCACTCTTATGCTGTGCAGTTTAATGCCTTAAATGGTATTTCAACAACTCATATGATGATGTATAGCAAGGTGTTTAAGCTAATACAACGTTAGTACAACAGTTAACCATTTATGCTATATTACCTTTGTAACTTAATCTAATACCATTGCATTGCATTAGCTTTAGTATCTCTAACACGATGGAGCAATACATGGTATAGATGTGCTTATAAAGGCCTGATTTAATAAATAAATAACCTGAAGAGCCATCAATCCAGAGAACGAATTAATAAGGAAAACATCAAAAAAGTTGTAAGAAAAAAGAAATTTAAAGTCTTGAAACAGTGTCCTGGTTTGCAGCTCGTAATATCTTGGAAGAGAAGCTTATTTCTTCCCCTTTTGTTTCACTTCAAGCTTACTAATTCATTGGGCCACTGGCAATATGTCCAAAGCAATTTTAGCAAGTGACAATAGGTTTGGTTTCCAGCTACATTAGTGAGTGTGGAGTTTTCGGTTGTTGTGCAGTAAGCAGCTTGTTGTTATCTGAAAGAAAAGTTTGGAAGCTTACGCAGGCTTAATTAAAATCAATGAAGGATTTAAAAGTGAACACTGAAATTATTGCTGGAGAAATATAATTAACAAAGCAAATTGCATCCTAAAATGGTTCCAGATCAGCCCACAGGGACCCAGTGCCAGTCCTGACTGATGAGGAAGCAGGAAATATTCTGTGGGAGCTGAAAGAAGGCAGCAGCAAAAAAGACTGGAGCCATCCTACTGATGATGGCACAGCCTCACATTAAGAAGAGGCTATTTAGTCACTTACATGTTACCAGCAGCATTATTAAAAATAGTCTTAATAACAAGAAGAAAGAGGAATTATATCTATCTGCTTTATTTTATCTAAAGCTACTGATCATCCATAATTTCCATTTCCTATCTGTGTGTCTGAAGAAAGACTGCTAGAGAGCGTGAAAAGCACATGAATCAATCCTAGTAAGCCTTTTTATGTTTATTACTTCAGATAAAGTATTCTAATTTTCCTATTTGGGATCCGTCAATGTCAGAGGAAATGTCTGCACCTGGAATTCTGTTAGCATCTCTAACAGACAGTATAGGGAATACAGATTTTCTTAATATCTCTATACTCTGCTGCAATGTGGATGTGATGACTGTTCCCCTCTGACTCTTGGAGAGTGTTAAGAAAAGCAAATGTTGCTACGTGGTTTGCATGCTTAACAGTTGGAAAACAGAGTGCATGCAACTGTTGTCTGGGTCACGTTATGAAAAATCACTTGCCCGTTGACAGCTTCTTCATTATAACATCATTCCTTCCTTGGCAACAACCTTGTCTCAAGCCAGTCCTTGCTAAATTCATTACCCTTGCAAATTTTTCAGATTGATATCAGTCTGTTTCCTGAAACCACGGCCATTGAAATAAACAGGTTCCCATGGATCTTTGTCAGTTTTGAATTGGGACCTAAATTTCTTCACTCGCTTCCCACTCCTCCATACAATCTTGGCCTTGGCTCCATTCACATCCTTTTTCCCCTTCCTTCTGCCAGCGTTGTCATTTGGCTGTGACATCCCCAACCTTCGAGCTTTTTCACGCATGTGCTTGTTCCTGAGGACATAGTTCCAGGTGTGAGCAGTGGAAAAGAAGCATTTAGGACTAAATAAGAGTTTTCTTCTCAAATCTTAGGAAAAAATTCATCAAAGGTTTTTGGGGTTTTTGGTTTGCTGTTGCGTTTGTTTTTTTTTTCCCTTGCTACATCTCAAACTAATAATGTTGTGACAAAGCTTTCATTCAATGATAAGAATGTGTCATGAAAAGTTGAACAAATAGAATATAGTTTTTGTTGTTTTCATGGAAAGTTTACCTCAAAATTAGATATTTGTTTTCATTTTTAGAGTCAGCACTCTAAGGCTCAGATGGTTGCGGGGGGGGGGGAGAAAATACATTTTTCATCTCAATACTGTTCATTGCCTCAAATAGGTACCACCTGAAACGACTTGTTGCCAGAGGATGTGGAATGAGCACGCGTGTGTGTGAGAGCAAGTGGGGATGTGTAGTCTGTAGTCATAGCGCTATAAACACAGCTAGAGGCCTGCTTTGCAACACTGATTCACTACCAAAAAAAAAAAATGTTGTTAATTGACACATGCCAAGAGTAACTGAGGAAAATTCTGCTGTGCTCACTTTTTCCTACGGTCTTGTGGAGATGGTTACAATTAATAACAATTTGTTCTGTACCACACATACATAAGCACACAAAAAAATACACTAATCGGAAAAAGTTATGTAGAACCATAAGATTAATTAAGTTCTAGTAAAAAAAGCAATCCCTGAAGAAGACATCTGAATTGCCACAGACCAGTAGTTCATACGTGTTCATGTTAAGGTGTTTTGACAAATACATAATTTCTCACAAAAAAAGTTTAAAAAAATTTCCAGGCAGCTTTATGAGACAGTGGTGTGTGCCCCTCTCTGAACACATCATGGTTCCTACATCTGTGATCTTGGAAGGGCTGACACTACCACTATGGGCCTGAGGTGCCGAGACAGCCTTCTCTGATCTCACAGAGGTACCGCCAATCCTATAGAGCAAGGATTTAGTCATGAAAGGAGATAAGTTACAAAGAGGCATCTGTGCAGTTTTCCAAAAATATTCTGGGTGACGCTCTTAGTCATATGATTTGGTTTTAGGTAGCCCTGCAAGGAGCGGGGAGTTGGACTCAATGATCCTATGGGTCCCTTCCAACTTTATGATTCTGTGTGGTTTAGTTCAATTTATTTTGAACAGCTGCTTCAATTTCCAGCACATTGCAGTGGAATGCTAGAAAGGGCTTTTATTTATTATTTATTATCTCTAGCCCATAATATCGTAATAATTTCACATTACTTGTGTTGTTTTGATAGTGACATTCAAATAGGCTCCTGGTTCAGTCTGGAAAAGCAGCTTGTTGTCATGCCTGTCTAGTGTGTCTCCAGGAAATTATAAGGTAGCCAGAATCACTGGTGTGCAGTTTTCACTCTGCCTCATGGACCAGTCCAGATCTCAGCTCTTGAAAAGTAGAGGATGAATAGGCAAGGGGTTCGGGCCACCAGTGCAAATGCTGCTTCTCCTTCAAGTGCTAGTGGTTCAAAGCTGCCTTGTGTTGCCAGAGACAAGGTTGGTGTAAGTTAGCGGGCAGGGTCTGCCCTGCAATTCCTGTTAGAAGCGTTTTAACTTCACCCATTACGGTACTACAAAATCCGTTCAGGCTGAAGTATAGCCTATATCTCTGCTTTTAACCAACCTGAAAAAAGAAAGCCAGACCTTGTAAAGCTGCATCGTGACCCTTGATGCCTGGGGCCACTTACCTTGAAAAAATCCTTTTGTAGCTATTTGCTGGAGTAGAAATGGTGACTTTTGATTTCAAGATGCTGCACGTGCCAGTCTGGTACATGCCCACGCAGCTGTGAGCAGAGAGAGTCTAAAGGCTGTTGAAGAGAACTTGAACGGTGGCTGTTTTAAGAATGAAAGGGCTTAACTGGCTTGCTAAAAAATGAGTGTGGTATTATACTGTTGTTTCTTCAAAGAAATAAATTCTTATTAATCAAAGAAATAAATTCTTATTAATCAAAGAGTTTATTAGTTGGAGTGAGCTAGATGCATAATTGTTATATCCTGAGCCGAATGCCAGTAACTGTGTGATACCATGTATCTCACTGGTTAGTTGTAGTGAAGCCAAATAAAAGAAGGTGTTATTTGGCAATGGCGTAATAGTGCAATAAAAGTCAATTTCTATGCGCCCATTCCTTTTTACAGCAGTTTATGTTCTGCTTTCATTCCTTGCCTTATGTGGGGGAGGCACGAAATATAAAGGAATAAAAATATCTATGTAGCATTGACTAAGATTCTTAAACTCCTATACACCAAAATGAAGACTTTCCTTCTTTCCAATAGATTTCTATAAAGTGTTATTAGGAGGCATTATACATATTAATACATTTTACTTTCAGATTCCTATCCCGTAACTTCTCTCTCTCTCACAAAAAGCATTACAACCAGTGTTTTAAGGGCAAAATTGTGTTTCTTAACTGATGACCTGCAGTTATTCCCTGAGGGCTATTCTGTAAACCATTAGACCTGGAGACTTTTGGGCCTCCTTAATGATCAGAGCAATTAAGTGAACTGCACACCTAGCCAGAGTAGGGTTAGGACAGCGACGACATTACTCTCCACAGCGATAAAGATCCACGGCCACATTTTCAGGCAAAAAGAGTCTTCACACCTTCTTTGAAAAAAGTTTTCTTCTTAGCCATCCTACTACATTATTGGCTTCTTTTAAATAGTAAAGTGAAACCATTTTTTATTTTGGAGGACACATGCTTTTGCTGCCCATAAACAGCCAGACAGCTGCTTGATTAGATACATAGAAATTTCTCTTTAAGGACAACTTCTGAGTTTTTACAAATACTTTTTTCATGCTTCTGCAGTTATAGATTTTATGACTATTTTATTTCTTAATTCCAACTTCTGGTATGAACGTGGGCTTCTGATAACACAGAGATGAGAAAGTTGTGCATTCAACTGTGAAAATGTCCAAGGAATATTTGGCATTACTTCATATGTAGTCACTCAACAAATAATGTAAAAGTTTGGTGGAGCAACTTAACATCCTCCAGTACTTCTCAGAACTCAGAGTGCTTTCAAATCTGGCCCTACATCTCCAACTGCAAAATGCACTCATTCTTTTTTTATAAATACTTTTTTCATCTATTTCTATTGAGGCGGAGGGAACAGAACGGGTGTTCACGAGGCACACAGCTGGTTTTACCTGACACAAAAAGCAACTCAAGTATTTCTTATCAAGCGCTCTGGACATTTGAAAAGGAGCAGTTGGGGTCATTTCGTTGAGACATGCTGTTTTCACTGCTAGCTCTGTGGAGTTTATTCTATCATGACCGATGTTTATTGAGAAAATGCAATTTTGCTGGAAGCTCAAATGGAGCACAGGTAATACCTATCCATAAATGTACATCTTGAAAGACGGACACTGATATATTACAGCAATGTAATTATCAATTATTACAATAGGTCTAATTGCATTTTATGCAGACTAGAAAACAGTGGTAAAATGTGGATTTTATGTAGTATATGGTGTATTTGGATTGCTCAAAATCAAAAAGTAGAAAAATAATAAAAAGAAAAAATTAAAATCCATGTAATGGGCAGGTTCTAGTTTGGAGACAGTTTTGTGTATATGTGTTATTGACAGAAGCCTAACCTATTTCTATCGTGTATTCTTGTTAAGACTAGAGAGATGGGAAGGATCAGAATTTTCATGAATCTCATATGACATGTTTTCCTTTCACAACTGTTGAAATTATTTATCTTTCACACAAAAATGCAGTACTGGCTAGGCAGTCAAGAAGATTTGCAAATATTTCTGAGGTTGAAATGTAGTTGTTGTGAAGTATAGCAGTGTTGGCATTTTATTTTCTTTCAAATTTAGTAATTTTGGCAGTCAGTATAGATATTAAAGGTCAGCTCCACTCACAAAAGCACTTTAAACTTATCAAATATTTGAAAACTAATAAAGGCATGGTTTTTTATTCAGTGTTTCCCATTTAGATGTCTATTTTTTTTCTACATTTACATTTACAGTTTGGGGTTTTTACCTTGTAGTTGTGTGATCAGGATGCCACACGCAGGTAGGTTTCTCCTGGTTTTGTTTCTAGATGATGCCTTGTGAAATGAAATGTAACCGCCATTATTAGCTTGCTGCTCCTCTTGGGTCACTCAGATTCTGCTGTGTTTGTCATCATGCAGCTTAGATAAAACCGTTCCCTGGGAGAGGCTTTTTCAGCCTTGCTCCTTTAGATGAGTCACCACTAATGAGGACACATGGTAGCTTTTGTCCCTTCCATAGTGGCTTGGGAGGTGTGGTCTTCTTGTTGTGGTCTGTATGAAATTGCTCATCTAACAGAGACACTTTTTGGTCGTGTAAATCCAATAATCATAGACAGCTATGAGCCATATTAAAATTTTTCTTCCTCTTTTTACATAGATTAAAAAATGTTTCTTTTAGAAAAACTAGTGCAGTTCTTAAGATGCAAAAGGAAGGACTGAGGACTCCAATCCTCCAGCTCCAAAATACAGAGCTACTGTCCTCTGCTGCCAGAGGCCTGGCATTAACAAGGCTTGGCTCAACTTTGAGAAACTTCTGAAGTGAGTTCTCTGCCCACTGATGATTCCCCCTGTATGACAGTTAGCGGGATGGTCAGAGGGTACTATATCTGGCTTTTTGTTGGGAGCGTACTGACTTCTCTTTGTTCTTTAGCATTGCCCTCAGCAGCCAGTTGCCTTCCCTGGACATGTCGGAAGCTTGCCTACTGCAAGAGCAAACACCAGCACGGGGCTGGTAGGCAGCTTACTGGTGCATTTTCACTAACGCGTAACTGTATGATGTGCCCGTTAATTGTATTGCAACTGAACAGCAATTCTGTAGGAGAATGATGGTTGTGTTGCAACAATTAAGCTGTGCGTTTTGACAATATGGCAAATAACTTTGGCACCTCAGTACATTAATGTAAAATTGGGACAGTGTGAAAAGAAGACTCGGTTTAGCAAGCAGCCAAGTTGTCCTTTAAGCCAGCAGGCACTGAAAGTATATTTGTTGGACAGCAATGTTAAACAGGTGGTCTCCAAAGATGATAACATACCAGGAGAAGCCTCAGTCAAAAGAAAATGGTAAGGAGTAGCAGAAAGGAGAGCTCATTTTGAATAGGTTTACTGAGATCTTGTCATATCATCATTATTTTCTGTGTCAGAGTAGCGCTCCTATTAATATTTTGACTTCAAATAATCTAACATCATTCTGTCAGTATGTTTGGCAGTATTTTTGTTTTTCTGACTGTCTTTCTTAATGTCCCTAGCATCCACACAACTGGAAGTGTGCATTTAATAATATTATGATTTTGAGTCATAGATCAAAAGGTCAATCAAAAGACAAATATTTGGTCCTCACATGTTTCTCTGTGTGTAAGTAGTATCTTGCATTCTTTGGTCTCTTATTTTGGAGTAATGAGATGAGTCCTGGCATGACAGAAAGTCGCGTAACTGCATAACTTGGTGGAAGCCCATCCCTACAGGTGAGCCAGCACAAAAGCCTCAATCAGCTCAGCTCACATCTCTTGTTGCATTGGTACCCAGAAAATAGAGATCCCTTCACAGTTCCTAAAGGTGAAGAAATAGGTGGGTTCAGTGTGTTCTGAAAAGTCTAATTGGCCTTAATATTGAATGGCCATCCTTTTGTGGAGAAAGGGGCAATAACTGATCCAGGTAGATAGCCTGTGTCCAGACATAGCACAGTATTGAAATGTGTCCTTATGGGGCACAAAATTTCACAAAAAATTTCATTGATTTGGGTAATTTTTTCACCAGAGGGAAAGAAAAAGGAGGAATACAAGCCAACACAACTGTTTCTGGGAATGTGGGGAAATGCATCTGATCATGTATATCTTTATATATGTTTATTTATATGACATCAAGATTATGAAAAATTTAAGTTACTTGTTTAAATTGCTATAAAGTCGTGGTAATAAGGTGTATAAATCTGTATTTAAGAGCATTATAACTGTTGATGTATGACTAGACAGAAAAAAGGGTCATTTTACCAGATTGCTGCATGTCATAAAACTATGATTAAAATTTTCTGAGTTTTCTGTTGAAAGATATTTTTTTTTCTACTCAATTTCCAGCAATAATACTGAATTTTAGTTGCACCTGTAATTCTGTTTGTGTTCCTTGATGACCTCTCCTGGAGGTTTTGTTCTGCATGATCATGGATGTTTAGAGTTTTTTTGCTCTCTGGAAGTAGGAGGAAAGGGTTATCAGCCATCAGCTTTTCAAAAAATACTTTTTTTTTTTTCTGTGTTGAATTTAATGACATGAGTATCTCAGGCTTGTATTTGCTTTCTCTCCATTAGCTTCTTTACGATATACATTAGATTTCAGTTTCAGACAGATGAATCAACAAATACATTCTTGATCTTATTTCATTCATCTCTGGTTATATCAAGTCATCTTGTCCTGTTGACAATCTCAGAGCTTCAACTTAATTTGTCTCTTCTCTTGTGGTCTCTAGTCACTGCATTGTCTTTTTGCTATTATTTTGGCTTCTTCTGCATATTGTTTTTATTCAACAATGCTCATTCTGGAGCCTGTTTCTGCCTATATTTCAGCATAAACAATGGTCAAAACAGAACCTTTTAGCTGAAACCTCAACATTATCTCATCAAAATCCTTAGGAGATCTTTTATTGACTTGGGCAAGAGTGGGAATCAATCTGTGATGTGGTTTAGCCTCATCCGCCTATTGTGTCTCATCATATGGATATGGACGGGCTGGAACGTGGCCAGAGAAGGGCCACGAGGATGATCAGAGGGCTGGAGCACCTCTCCTATGAGGACAGACTGAGGGAGTTGGGGTTGTTCAGTCTGGAGAAAAGAAGGCTCCGAGGAGACCTTAGAGTGGCCTACCAGTATCTTAAGGGGGCCTACAAGAAAGCTGGTGAGGGACGTTTTAGGATGTCGGGTAATGGTAGGACTAGAGGGAATAGATTAAAACTAGAGATGGGTTGATTCAGACTGGACGTTAGGAAGAAGTTCTTCACCGTGAGGGTGGTGAGACACCGGAACAGGTTGCCCAGAGAGGTGGTGGAAGTCCCATCCCTGGAAGTGTTCAAGGCCAGGCTGGATGGGGCTCTGAGCAACCTGGTCTAGTGGGAGATGTCCCTGCCCATGGCAGGGGCGTTTGGAACTAGATGATCTTTAAGGTCCCTTCCAACCCTAACAATTCTATGATTCTATGATCATTAACAGACTGAAAGCCGTTGGATGGCAGAACAGTTCTGTTTATGGCCTGCTTATGCTAAACCCTCATAAAAAAAAAAAAAAAGACTGAGCCTCTGATTGTGGACTTTGCATGCCATATAAATAATCAGAGAGATGTTGAACACTTCAGATTGAGAAGAGGCTTCAGACATCACTGTGTCTGCTTGTGCTCCAAGCAGAGGGCTAATAAATTGGTCTTGCCTGCAATATTTATTTCTTCAATGTATTTAAAATACAAAAACCAGGGAGGTAGATATTTAATTTAAAATCAATATTAGAGTTGCAATAAAATTTGGAATTTGGTACTTAAACTTTACTTTAAGCATTTCCAGTAATATTAGGGAGGCAGAACCACAGAATATGCTTAAAACAGGGATCAAGGAAAACTCACTAGTACACTGATTGGCGAAAAGGAATTTTGCAATGTGAAATAAGCAAACTGTGGGCTGCTGGTAGGCATCCCTGCTTCATAAATATTCATCTGACCTTCTGGTTCAGCTGTAGTCAGAGGGTAAAAGCCCTTGTAGACTCAGTGAAGCAAGGCAGGTCAGTCATGGGAGACAAGGACACATTACATTTCTGTTACTGTTTGTTTCACTTAATTTCCATCGGATTGCAGGAACTTCTTTAACTGTTAAAGTCATCTCCCTGTTATTAGCCTAATTCACTATTTTCACCTTAATCAGATGTTACGTGATCCTTGGATAAAATTAGAGCTGTATGAAGCTGTTTTCACAAACGCAGGAATTTTCAGGTGATTTGTTTTGATTTTTCAAAAAAGAAACAAAATTAACTACTGCCATTTATTCTAGTTATTCTGAGCATATGTTGACCGGTCCTTACCACAGAAAGAATTAGAGCCTGACTGCTTCCCTGATTGACTGCATCAAAGCAAACCTAACTGCATGAAGTATTTTTCCTTTCACCTGCTCAAGAAAATGAATGATTTAAAAGCACTGGCCTAAAACCCCATTTTGTGTCACAACACCTATAAGCAGGTTCTAGCCCAGTGGTTTCACTGCAATAAACCCGAGGAAGAAACAAATGAAAGGTTGCCTCTGTAATGAATGAGTGGAGAACCTTTAAGGAGACATTGAGTAGAAGAATCTCATTATAAGCGCTGATTGATATCCATGGAAACCTTCTCAACCTTGTAAGAAGGTTGAGAAAATAAATAGCCAAAAGAAAAATTACTGAACAGGACTCAGTGCATTGCTATCAGTTAACTGGATGATTAAAATGAAGGAGCATTTAGATTTGGCCCCTCCCGTAACCCATCAACAAAATGAACATGGTGTACATATGAATTTGTAATGCGATGTGCACTTTTTTTGTGGGAAAAGTTTCCATGGTAACACAGCAGAAAATCGATAACGGAGTTGTGGTGTGATCTAAACAGTACCTTACCTCCAGGTAAAGTTTGAAGCAGTAAGAAAACAGTATAGTTATCAGCAAACCACAGACAGTTTGTGTAATTCAGCCGGCCACTTAATTTTATTCATGGATGACTCTAACTTCATCTTGTAAGACTGCCCTATTCTATAACTCTAGTTTCTCCAGCAGTACAATTTAAGAATGAAATTGTTGTGCCCCATGGGGCAGGTGATAACAACTTCAATAGTCAGGCAATAAATACAAAGGACCATGACTGGATTAGTTTAGCAGGTCTGCTAGTGTTTTAATGACTTTGATCTCCATTAAATATTCTGTTTCCTAGTATATCAGCTTGATCTCATTAAACTGCTGAGGTTTGAAAGGTAATTCGTGAAATGCTCATTTACGGAATGATGCTTTTTCAGGCAGAATTTTTTATTAGACTGAAAATTAATGTCTATTTCACAAAATATACATATAATAATCTTGCGTGCATTTGCCTCTGTCAGTCATAGAGGAGGTAAATTTAAACATAAAAGAATCACAGAAGGGTTAAGGCTGTAGGGACCTCTAGAGGTCATAAAGTCCAACCCTGACTCAAGCAGAGCCACCTAGTGCCAGTTGCCCAGGACAGTTTCCAGACAGCTTTTGACTATCTCCAGGGGTAGAGACTACACAACCTCCCTGTGTAACCTGTGCCAGTGCAGAATCATCCCCACAGTAAAAATGTGCTTTCTGATGTTCAGACAGAACCTTCTGTGTTTCAGTTTGTGCCCATTGCCTCTGGTCCTGTCACTGGGCACCACTGAGAAAAACTTGGTTCCATCTTCTTTGCACCCTTCCTTCAGGTGTTTATATACCTTGATGAAATCCACTCTGAATGTTGTGTTCTCTAGGCTAAAGAGTCCCTTAATCATCTTTGCTGGACTGTCCTCGCTGGAGAGTCTTTTGCTAAACTCTCACCAGTAGCTCCATATCTCTGTTGTGCTCAGGCGTTGGACACAGCACTCTGGATGTGTCCCACTGTTACTGGCTCATGTTCAACTTGCTATTGACCAGAACTCCCAGGTCTTTTTCTGCAAAGCTTCTTTCCAATCAATCACTGCCCAGCATATACTCTTAAAAACAAACAAACAAAAAAAAAAACACTAACAAAAAAAAAAAACATGAGTCTGAGCTCCAAACAATATTCAGATTACTCAGTATCTCATAAATGTGTCTTTTGTTGGTGCCATCTAACCTTAAAATAAAAGCTTGCCAAACTGCATTAATTTAATGGCATGGTCTTCTATTTTTGCTCAGAAAAGTCTAAAATGGACAAAATGAGTTACTTGACTTGAGTGGACCTGTGACTTTGGACCAGCAATAAAAATTGATGTTTAAGATCAAATTTCAATGTAAATGGCACGCTATAAATCTATCTGCAGACTCTTGTTGTTTTAGAACTTGAAGGAAAGACACCTGACAACATCCAGCTGTGATGGGAGGGATTTCACAAAGCTTTGCTACTTTTCTTGCTCTCAGCAAAGGTAGCACTACATTCATCAGCTAATTTTCTGAAAACAGACAAAGAGCAAAAAACAACTGACAGTAGAATATTATAGTACATCTAGCTATGTACTTCAGTGGGTCTCATTGCACTGATTTTATGCACATAGCACATGTTCTTACGACACCGGAATTATAAAGACTGAGAATTAAAATCCATGAAATTAAAAAGCCCCAAAAGTTCAGAAGAATGGCTTTTTATCTTTCTTCAAGAAAGCGAACTTTTGCTTTATGCTTGTAAAAGGCTTTTGTTGGTGAGTTTTTAAATTTTTTTTCAAATGGTGTTGATTGAGGGTGCCTTTTCAAAAATGTTTAGTTTTGTAATGTATCTATATCTCAACACAGTCCAGTTTGATTTGGTTTGGTTGCATTCGGAAAGGTATTCCTCATCTGAGCTCCTGCTACAGGGGAAGAGGTATCACTTTCATTATTATATATAGTAGAGGCTTTGTTATGCAGCACTAATGTAAAGAAAAGAAATAAAAAAAAGTACAGAGCTGGCAGGCGCACTTAGATGATTAACATTTGGTCTCGGATGAGGACATAGTATGTCACACTGAGCAAAGATCGTTTCCAAATAAACTAAAGCCCCAGGAACAGGTTACTTAAAATTGGATTCTCCTTAGCCATGTAATGAAAGAAAAGCTTGACGCAGCAAAAAAGCAGTATGTAGACCCAGGAGAGCTTTCTATGAGACTCTTTATAACAGGGTAAACGTAAAGTAGTGCCTGAATGTGAGAGTAGGAATTCTTAATGTCCCATCAACTCCCTTCCCTGGAAAGTCAAATGATAACATGGCAGGGAGGTTTCTTATGCAGCTTGAGAATAAATATCTTACCCACTAGGACACAGTTTTTCTTCTTATTTATCTGCTGTTTCAGAAGTCACAGTCACTGCCTGAAGTAAATCTTCATAGCAGAGCATTGTAGCACTCCAGCATATTTTCACTGTGCTCCTGGTATAGGAATTCACTCACATTAAGAGGCTGTTGATGAGAAACCAAGAGCAGGTCATACCTAATGAGCTAAAGGAATATATTACCGGCAGACCTTCACTCCAAGAAAGGGGGTAAGAGAGTGAGTTACACCTGGTGAAGGTAAATGATTTATCTCAACCCTGTGAGGTTCTCAGATCTCTGGTAGCAAAGACTGTAAATGTGCCAATAAATAAAATGAGCAGTCCTTTGTTGAAGTGCGGTGTCAAAATAACGTGAGATGGAAGATGTCATCAGCAGGAGACTTAGCGGGACAGGAAAACGCACAGAATTGGACGTGTGTTTGGGGCAGCAGCTAAAAGCAATTTATGTGAGCTAGTAGTCCTCTGCTGTTCTAGCTACCTTTGGTAGCATGCTTGATATGAGAGGAGAAATAGGCATTAAGTGTTGTAGAAAACAATTAGATTAAAAAACCCACTGTATTAGAACAATGCCAAAAATTTTGTGAAGTATGCAGGCTGCATGACACAGATAATTAGTTAAAATCAAGAGTTGCTCTGTTAGGCACAGAATCTCTTGCCCTACAGTTTTTGCGAAAATCCCTCAGATAGAAATACGCAGTTAGAATTAAGCACTGAATTTCTTATAAAGTATTACAATTCTTGCAGAAAGTCAGTAGCAGAAAAGGGTACAATTCTAACCTGGAGATCAGAAAGCCTGTTTCATGGGGAAAGACCCAAAGTATTAAAAATATGCAGCCTTGAGAGAGACGACAGGACTTGATTACAGAGTTTAAGTATTTAAAAGACCAATGCAAGTGCCTCAGGAAAGACCTGCTCAGGTTAAGGAGGATGGCAAAGAAAAAGACTTTGAATTGTGATATGTTGAGAACTGACAGTAAAGGGAAAATTTATCTCTGAGCACAAACGGATCAGTAGCAGTGAAAAGTCAAGATGGAATATTCAATATATGCAACTGAGTAGTGAGTTGTACCCTGCAAAGGGCTAAATCTGCAACACTGGTATCTTAAATTCCTTTCATCAGCGCTAAAGGGAAGGAAAAGCAGGAATTACTTTGGTAAATCCTGCCAACTTTTATTAAGGTATCAAAAGATCAGCTGAGTACTTTCTTTTCTGGCACCTTGTTCAGAAAACATTTGGCTGAGTATGCATAAGATTAAAGAGCGTAGACCCAGTGAAGAATTGCACCTGAGAACTGCATGAATTAGATAAGTCAAATATTACTTTTGCCCTGTGTTCTGTCTGTGCAGTCAGAAATGAAGTACCGATATCATGATGGGCTTGTTTAGACCAAAAGATGTCATTTCCCAATAGTAAGTGCCCGTGAGATTCCTGCATTTTTTTGGTAGAGGCCTGGCAAAATTGTGCCTGGGATATCCAGGAAGCAATTTTTTCACTGATTAAAATAGATTTTATTACAACTTTCTTGCTAATGTGATAGGAGAACTTGTGCACTATGTTTCACATTACTAACTTGATGGGAGCTCAGCTATACTGTGTTAGGAACCAGCCGTACCTCTGTGTGTTCTGTCAAGATAGATGCTTCTCAAAAGGACATATCCATCAGGTCTGAAGTTGTTTGCTGAGCGTGGCTGATGTATGCTATGTGATAGTTAAGTTTTGTCCTCTGCACTTAGCAAAAAAAAAAAAAAGGAACACGGCAGTTTCATTTGGGCTTCACCCAAGAAGTGCTCCTGCTAGCTGATATTGGTACTTGCTCTACAATGTGTGAGGTTTCCTAGCTTATTAATTTGCAGGTCAAGTGAAAGGGCACAATTCACACGGTGTATAAGAGGATGGAATATGCAAAACCAAGCAAACGACACATTCACAAATAAAAGGTTAAGTTGGCCAAAAACAAATTGTCGCTGCAGAAATGTTTTTTGACTGCACATCTCTACTCTACTTTGCAAGTGAGATATGTTGAACTGGAGAGAAAATGTGCAAATAAGCAATGATGCAGTAGAAATGGTACTCCACTGTTCGCTATGCATGTTGAATTCTGGTATCCTGATCATCACAAAAAGCACCCATGTTTAAAAACAATTAACAAGGGAGAAAGAGAAGTAAAAACCAAAGCAGTAGTAATAGAAGCAAATGTACGAACTTGTGCATCCACAGACTGACTAGTGCAGTCTTTATGAAAAATAGCCAACTTAAGGAAGTGAGATGAAATAAGGGAAACCGTTTGTCATCTTTAATTCTAGAAAGAGGGGTAGCACCATCCCTCTGCCCAAATTACCCCACAACCTTTATTGGCTTTTCTGTATTCATTCTTTTAAATATGTTCTCTGCTTGGTCATTTCAACAGAGAGAAAAAAAGAACATATCAGTGGCATTATAGAGTTGCGGTCTAGCTAGCAATAGTAAAAGCATGATGGAAAAAATTGTTTTTACAAGATGTCTTTTCTGCCTAAAATGTAGATCTGAGCTTTATAGATCTTCAATTAAATACAGTGGACAAAAGATTATTTTTGTTGTTGTGATTTTTGAAGCAATAACCTTTGTGCAATAAAAAGTCTCTCTCTGAAGGTGGAAGGAAAAATGGAACAGGAGACATGGAAGGGAGAGATGGAGCACTCCTTCAATTAAGGCACCTATTTACTTACATAGTCAATGGAATGGAAGAGGAAATTCAGAGCACCTAATTTAGCCTTCTCAGACAGATACCTCTTAATCTCTGCACTAGGATTCCCCCTTCCCCCTCTCCAGTCTGGAAAGGTGTGAGAGCAGCCAGTGCCGAGTATGCAGGGATTTCCTCTCCTGGAAGGCAGAAAAGTCCCTAGGCATGGCTGAATTCTTTTCTGTGCTCAACAAAATGGAAAACAATGACCATGGCATTCAGCCACTTCTGCAGGAGACATTTGACTGCCAAGAGGACTGCATGTGAAAGTCTTGTTAGGGCTGAAGGGCCACTCTGAATCAATGCTCCCAGATATTCATGAATACCTTTAAGATAGTAACTGAGGCATGCAGAAGTTTAAATCTGGCTTCCAATGCTATATTCCATGTGTGGCTGAATGGTAGCTGTAGACTGTTTTTGAGTGCTATGATAATATTGGGAGGAGCTGCAGAGATAAGCATTATCCTTTGCTAGAGAAACTGTATAGGTGGAAAACCAGACTTGCCATCAAAACCATTAGCCCTTTGGTACACTGTGAGCACCCTAAACACTGACTGAACTCAACAGATATTGATGGTTCTTCAAGCCTTTGCAGGCTCAAGCCCTTAAATACTTTTTTAATTTGCTAAATGTGAAAAGCCATCTCTGCAACTGGTAGAATGTTCATCCCTTTAGGGCTTTTCATTTGATTGTGTTACCAGCTTTTGCTGAATAACTGAAGCATTACATTTAGTCACAAAATCCACGGATTGCTTATAGGCTTCACAGTAAATACTGTGGATTTTGTGAAACATTATTTTCATGCATATATTAAAAAGTGCATTAAAATTTAGCTTTGATACTTAACATAAATTGAATAGTTGGGTTCCCTCTTTTTGTGATTCCATCTTGTGGATTCATCAGTCTTATTTCGATAGGTATTTTCAATGAAGCTTGGTCCTACTGTTTCTATAGTTTATGTAAGTGACTAGAATTAGAGAGGCATGCCTGCATTTTTTTTCTATTGCAAAATGGCTTGGCATTCATTTAAATCAAATTTATAAGCTATTGTTTTCAACATGGTGGGGTTTAATGAGTTTTCAAAAGCTGAAATAAAGCGTGGGGCTAGGATTTCTTAAGAAACAATGTTGTTTCCACCATAGAGAAATGTATCTAATGAAAGACAGTTTTATGATCCTTTCTAAGTTTTCTGGTTGAGTGTTTTTAAGTATCTTGTTATAATCATAATATTCCTTTTTTCTTCACTGGCTTATTTTGTGGCCGATCTAAAGTTAAACGTTCAGCTCCAGAATTTTCATACCATGTGATTGCTTCCTCGTACCTTATCACTGAATCTGTGTATTTGCAAATAAGAAGAAAATCTCTCTCTCGTCATGTCTCTTCTACTGTCAGAAGCATCTTTCAGTCACTATTGAGAAAGGTTTGGGTTTTTTTAGCTGTCTCAGACCTGCAGGCACATGATTTCAGTTCAGGAAGGGGTCATTTGGTCATCCTAGAACTGAAGAAAAAGGTAAAGTCTAAGTAGGAGATTTACATTTACTTTAAACTTGCAGAAGTAAAAACTTTTGTTAGATGCAAATTAGGCCAAAAATTTTAGAAGTTTGGTTCGCCCACTTAGAGTCTTAAGTGGAAATTGAAAGTTCAGGAGATTTTCAAAGTAACATTAATCATGCTGACTGGTCTAAGGCTGCTGTAAGTTCATAAAGACTTTGAATTGGCATAAGCCAGCACAGCTAACAAAAGAAACAGTGTCACTCGCTGCTGACCCTGCCTGCTACCTTTAGGGCACCGTCCTTATGATAGCAGAAGTGCCTGTGCTGCAATACAGTGGAGTAAAGAAGCTTTTCTTTTGTTATTTTTGCTGGCTTGGCTTTCAGTCCCTTGGTAGGAGGGACATAAAAGCAGGGAAAGTGGTTGGAAGACAGTACGTTGCATGAGGATGTGGGTTTACGTCACCTTGCTGCGTTCATTAAACTTAAGCTAAAGAACGGAGAAGTTTTTGAAGTTCCTGAATTTCAGGAGGTGTGAGTCTAGTCTTGGAGGCAAAAGGGCTGTGGCATGAAGACCACTAGTGCCAGATCAGTGACAACCTCTTTCAAGGTTATAAACACATAGTGGGCATTTATTTTGGTGTAAGTAAAGGGTCTGGTGCCAGCCGTCTGTACTGTATGCGAAGGGAAGGCAGCCCTGTTCTGAGACGGGGATTTCAAGGCCGTTTCCCCAAGAAGGTAGGAAAGGGAAAGCTTTCACTTCTGATACCAACCATCATTTCAGCAAACGGTGTCAGAGAAAGCAACAGCCATAGTGCTCTAGTGACTGCTATTTGAATTTAGGCACTGCCAGAGCAGTTCTTTTTCAGCCTTTCCCTTGGGCATCTGCAGAAGGAAGAGGAGCAGCAACAGCATGGATCTGTATATAACCGTACTCATACTATGGTATACCCATACAAAGCTTCTCCGAGTTGAGAGCTTCACTGGTCTTAATTGGCATTTTACATTGTTTGCTTGAGCGTGCACGGGCAGAATCAATGTAAGTCACGTGAATCACATTGGTAGAAATCCTCGGCAGTGATTTCGTTTTGAGCTGTTGCCCATTCTGCATAATACTGGAGTTTGTGTGAAGAGTAACAAGCTGTAGTTAAAGTTCATCTGCAAATAGAGGAAGATGAGCAGTGAAGAGAGACTTTAGGGACAGAAATACAGCTGTTCTCAAAAATCCCTGTTGAATTTGCCTCTTATGCAGTGTTTCAGGTGACAGGAGAAGAGAATTGATGTGACCATTTGGAAAACTGCCTTTCCTGAGCCAGATAGCTTAGCGCAACAGAAGCAACAAGCACCAGTGTAGTTCAGAAGGTGATATCCCTCAGCCCTCTAGTCCAGTATCGCTGTGTAATAGATGTGGAGGCGATCATGGTAGGTTTGATTTGATTGCTTTCTTGGTGTGTTGGTCCTGTTGATCGGACATGTCCCAGCCATTCTCTTCTCTGCCAAGAAAAAAGATATTATGCTATCACATCGTGTGCCAGTGTAAATCACACTCAAAGTTTTCCTTGTGTCACTTTGATCGATGTAGGAAGTTGCATGGCATCCTTATCTTCCACAACTCCTTCCTGACTGATACTGTACAGGAAAGTCAGGATGCACATGATGCTAAGTTTGTTAAGATCGACAAAGTCACTGTGCTGCTCTTGATCATTTGTGGTGTCGCCTTCCTCATCAGGAGTCACTGAGCTCAGAAAGCTGTGCTCTGGCAATGTCAGGAATCACTACAACTTCGCTACTCGCTGCTGTAGCGATTGACCTATGTCAGCAGAGTACAGATGACGCTGGGTCTGACCCCTTTTCAGGATCGTGTTTTTCTGAAGTGTCTTATATCATGTTCACATGATTAAAAGGGAACAGATAGTACCAGGGTGGGAAGGCAACAGCCAAACACAGGATTGCGCTACCCTTTGTACTATTGCTTCTTTACAGTTCCACATAAATCAAACCACTGGGGGGGCTTTATGTAGACTTAGTTATGAAATCTTGGTTGCTGCTAGCTGTGACTTGCGCTACATATACACATGGCATGGGTAGTAATAGAGGGTATAAGCTGGTTCCTCCTTGCTTCATTTTACCGAATGTATTTCTGGTCAGAACGAATTATGATTATTTTTATGTATTTGTACGTCCTCAGTGAATTTTAAAAATTTGTAACCATCAAGTGTTGGGCTCATCAGCCAGGGAGAGTATTCAGGGAAGATGTAAAATAACTATGTCCAGAAGAGTGGGTTCCCAGGCCAGGTGCCCTTATGGCATGAGAGATGCAGAGGCACAAACACATTGGTTCATGATGGGGCAAGGGAGCTGGGACTTAGTGTGACTGGCATTGGAGGGAAGAATCTCCTAGTCCAGTGGTGGCCCACTGAGTCCTGTGACTTACAGACCAGCCAGGTGTGGCAGAGGCCCTGGGTACTTGGTTAACATCCCCCTTCTGCCTAGTGACTCTTCTCCCATGGTAGTCATCATCCTCCAAATCTTCTTTAAGCTACTCTGAAACCTTTGCTCTAAAGTTTTGCCTGATATACCAGGGCTTCTTTCATGTTTTTTCCCTGGGTTGTAAGAACACTATCTGGAGGTCTGGGATCGGAACTTTTGTCTGCAAAATTTTTGCTTCAGTGTATCTCCTAGTAATATCCAGACTTCTCACCACTCTCACAGCTCTGACTTTTCTGTCAAGAGGCAGAAAACTTTTGTGCTTCTGTGTCCATCAGGTTGATTGATACAGCTACTCATGGCTTCAGTGTGCTCCTTGACTCGCTTCTCTGTATAGAGAGCCTGGCTGTCCCCTGCAGCCATGTCTACTTTTTCCCAATCTTATTATTGCATTCAATGCATGTATTGTTCATCAGTGCAACTTGTGAAAGTAGCACCTTTTGGGCTATAAAATTTGGACAAGAGTAAAAGTAATAATGAGTTCCCTAATGAAGTCATGGCAGCCATGACAACAGCCAGAATTATGTCAAAACATATCTCTATACGCTTTTAAGGTAAATAAATAGAACCTGCATTTTTTTTTTTTTTGTAGAAGTTGAATGAAGTAAAAAAATTCATCGGGTCTCCATTGTTCCTCTGCTGCCATTCATGACCTCTAACAATGAAAACAACTGTGAGTGCAGGTGGTAGCTGAAAGCAGTTTTGTGCCTTCATCTGCCTGTGCATGCTTCCTGAATTTAATCTTTCAGGAACGTCATTTCTTAAAAAAAAATAACAGAACGTGAACAGGACTATATTTTGCTTTCTGAGATTTTGTGGGAGGCAAGATTTTCTTCTTGCGTCTTGATGGTTTAATCCATACTCTTTGTTTTGTTATCCATTCAAAAGGAAGTGGGTAAAATGCACATGGAAAAAACTGTCACCACTCCTCTATAGCTGTCATCTGATGGGAAGAGCAGCCTATTGTGTCTTATGCAGTATGCAGACATTTTCCACCACAGCATGATGAAACAGCCTTATCCTCATTACAGCTACTGTCTGTCTAAGGCTTCATATGTTGAGTGGTCTTCTAGCTTTCCTGCCATAACTTTTATCTTTTGGATGAGGGCTACAGTTATGCTTCACCAGCTCCTAACGTTGAAAGGAATGAATATGTTTTCTTTGGGCAGAACCCAAATGGCTTTTTCTTGGCCAATACCATCCAGCCACATGTGATGATTACTTTTAGTAAGTCTAAACATAATTATGTTGTAACCTGCACTTTGGTTTAGGAGGCAGGGATCACTGTTTACGTTCCCTGTAATTACATGGTATTTACCACAGATATCCTGCTGCTGCTTGTAACTTACCATATGATTAAATGACCAACATTTATCATCAGAGTGAAGTGTGTGTTGCATGACACTTCTTCCACAAAGTAGAACAATATTGTAACTCAAGATCTCAGCCCTTTTAAAATTAATTTTTGGTCTAGTTTAGTCCAAAGGCATTTTCTGTTTACTTCTTATGACTCTTCCTCCAATTGCCATATTTAAGCTCATCAGGTGATTGTTGGAAGACTTATACAAAACATTTGCAATCTGAATCATTCAGTCAGAGTTGTTTTCAGATCATAGAGCATGCTGTACTGAATTTATGAAGGGGGATCCTTCCAGTCATTTGCAAATGTCTGAAAGACATGAACCATGTGTGGTTTTATATGTATTATACTGAGGCATAGAAACGCAAACCCCGTTTCATTCTTGTGTTAGTACATACTCTCATGCTTCAAGGCATTAGGATAGAATTTACTCATTAAAGGCATCTGCCTAGCAGGGCTAATGCTAGTGTACAATAAAGTGTCCAGAGATCCACAGCTACTCATCACAGCCTGCGCGTCCCACTGGCGACTCCACTGTTAAAAATGTATTAACAAATAGAGCCATGAGACTTGGCAGAACTATGTTTACTGACGGGGCTTGCAGTGATTGCAGGCAAATCAGCTTCCTACTGTTGACTATTTACGCCAACGATAAGGGAACTCTGAAGAGCACAGCTACATGCCACCAACTGCCCGGCCATGGCTCATTTCCAGGCTCTGACTGTATGGAACAGATGGGTTATTACAGATCTGAAGCCTTCAGAGGGAAGGATTAATTCCCATGTGCTCCTAAACCTTTGTATGCACAATTCCAACCCAGGCTCATCGCTGCTGAGGTTCTTTTTCTTTAAGGGGCAATCCACATTTTAAAAACCAAAGACTTTTCATGTTGTTTTTTTTTTCATTTTATGACCATAAGAGAGATCATTTCACTCTTCTCTTTAGAGCCCTTATTCACACACATAAACACTATTTTTAAAGTTACAATTGTACTGCTGTTACTTTTACTGCAATCTTTGCGTTCAGAGTAGAGGCTAGTATGCTTCCCAGGGCAGAAGTTTGTCATCAGCTGGTGCAAACTGGTATTGGATATTTTTTTCCATTCATTCTTTATGATCACACTATTAAAACCTTGGGTGGCTTGGTGGAACTGTGATACAGCACAGGTTCTGTCCTAATAGGAAGATATGGGAAAGCTTTTTCTCTGATTAAAAGAATTAATCTGAAGAGAGAGTGTAATTACCCAGTTTGACACTACAGATTTTCCTGATACCTTTATGGGTCCTTTGTTAAGGTACTTTCTTAGAGAAAATTTCATCTTTCTGGATCTGAGTGAATATCTCCCTGTATTAACTGACACTGAGAAAGACATTTCACTCTTCCTAACCCCATCGTGTATTACTAAATCCTATATGAACTTTGACCTGTTCAGAAGACTGCTGGACAAAATCCCTTGGGAGGCTGCCCTGAAGCATATAGGAGCCCAGGAAGGCTGGACATACTTCAAGAGAGAAGTCTTAAAGGCACAGGAGCAGGCTGTCCCCGTGTGCCGAAAAACAAGTAGACAGGGAAGGAGACCGGCCTGGCTAAATAGGGACCTTTGGCTGGAACTCAAGAGCAAAAGAAGAGTCTATGACCTCTGGAAGAGGGGGCAGGTCTCTCTTGAAGACTATAAAGGTGTAGTGAAGCTTCTGCAGGGAGAAAATTAGGAGAGCCAAAGCGCAGCTAGAGCTCAACCTAGCTACAGCTGTTAAGGATAACAAAAAATGTTTCTATAAATTCATTAACAACAAAAGGAGGATTAGGGAAAATCTCCCTCCCTTACTGGATGCAGAGGGAAACATAGTCACAAAGGATGAGGAAAATGCTGAGGTGCTCAATGCCTACTTTGCCTCAGTCTTTAGCAGTGGAACCAGCTGTTCCCTGGACACCCAGCCTCGTGAGCTAGGAGACAGGGAGGGGAAGCTGGACGAGGTCATCACAATTAAAGAGGAAGTGATCAGTGACCTGGTACACCTCTTGGATGCGCACAAGTCTATGGGACCGGGTGGCTTACATCCAAGAGTGCTGAAAGAGTTGGCAGACGTGCTCGCCAAGCCACTTTCCATTATTTACGGGAAGTCATGACTAACTGGGGAGGTCCCAATGGACTGGAGGGTAGCAAATGTAGCACCCATCTACAAGAAAGGCAGAAAGGAGGATTCAGGAAACTATAGACCTGTCAGTCTGACCTCGTTAGCAGGAAAGGTCATGGAGCAGATCATCTTGAGTGCCATTACGAGCCATATAACGGACAAGCGGGGGATCAGGCCTAGTCAGCAGGGGTTTATGAAAGGCAGGTCCTGCCTGATGAACCTGATCTCCTTCTATGACAAGATGACGAGATTATTGGATGAGGGAAAGGCTGTGGACATTGTCTACCTAGACTGTCAAAAAGCATTTGACACTGTTCCCCATAGTATTCTCATGGAAAAACCGGCTGCTCATGGCCTGGATGAGCATATGATCTGCTGGATCAAGCACTGGCTGGATGGGCGGTCCCAAAGAGTGGTGGTCAATGGAGTTAAATCCAGCTGGCGGCCGGTCACAAGTGGTGTTCCTCAGGGCTTCCTAAGGACACAGAGTGTATCATCAGCGAGTTTGCAGATGACACGAAGCTAAGCGGGAGTGTTGATCTACAGGAGGATAGGGATGCTCTACAGAGAGACTTGGATAGATTGGACCGATGGGCCAACGCGAAAGGTATGAGCTTCAACAAGGCCAAGTGCCAGGTCCTGCACTTGGGCCACAGCAACCCCATGCATTGCTACAGGCTTGGGGAAGTGTGGCTGGAGAGCTGCCTGGCAGAAAAGGACCTGGGGGTTCTAATTGACAAGCGGCTGAACATGAGCCAGCAGTGTGCCCAGGTGGCCAAGAAAGCCAATGGCATCCTGGCTTGTATTAGAAATAGTGTGACCAGCAGAAGGAGGGAGGGGATTGTCCCCCTGTACTCAGCACTGGTGAGGCCACACCTTGAGCATTGTGTCCAGTTCTGGGCACCTCAATACGAGAAAGATATTGAGGTGCTGGAGCGAGTGCAGAGGAGGGCAACGAAGCTGGTGAAGGGCCTGCAGAATAAATCTTATGAGGAGAGATTGAAGGAGCTGGGGCTGTTTAGTTTGAGGAAGAGGAGGCTGAGGGGAGACCTCATCACTCTCTACAACTACTTGAAAGGACATTGTAGAGAGGTTGGTGCTGGTCTCTTCTCACAGGTAATTAGTGATAGAACAAGAGGGAATGGGTTCAAGCTGCAACAGGGTAGGTTTAGGCTGGACATTAGGAAAAAATTCTTCACAGAAAGAGTGGTCAGACACTGGAATAGGCTGCCCAGGGAGGTGGTGGAGTCACCATCCCTGCATGCATTTAAAAGTCATTTAGATGTGGTGTTGGGGGATATGGTGTAGGGGAGAACTTTGTAGAGTGGGGTTGATGGTTGGACTCGATGATCCCAAGGGTCTTTTCCAACCTAAATGATTCTGTGATTCTATGAATATCCATATTTCTCATGAAGGTATTTTGTATTGAAATTATGTAAGAACTTAAACATAATAAAGAAACACTTTAGCCAGGCAATATTTGCCTTTATCGAAGGGAAACTGGTCCGTTTTCCCACCAGTTTGCAGAAATTTTGTTTGTGTGCTTTGAAGTACAGATGAGTGCAGTGCTTTCATGTAATGTAATTTGCTTTAATGTAAACTAATGCAGCAAAAGAGAGGAAACACAAGGGAATTACTGATGATACCAGAGCTAATGTGACTTCATTCCCAAACTCTAAACACTGAGACTAATATATTCTAGTTTTTACTCACTAAGATTTTTGCCTGTTCTCTGTTTTGTTCTGCTTGTGTCGCTCTAAGCCAGATGTTTTCATAGATTCACTCCACAATGGAAGAGGGTGGCCCAAAGTGATAATGAGGTAATGAGAGGAGAAAGGAGGCAAAGAAAGGACGAGCCCAAAATTGGTGGCTTCAGCTTCAGGGTATGGTGTGTCTGTTACAATTCTGTTTGAGTATTGGTTTCCCTGCTTGCTGTCCGTTCCTCTTCAGCTCACCAGACCCCCTAGCCTCCCCTGCCCACGCAACCTCCCTCTAGTTCAGTAAGAGTCAGACCAACAAACCAATCTTGGTCAAAAATGGTTTTTTTTAGTCTGGGATGGGTTTTATTTATTTTTGACTCAGGGTAGAGATTCCTCACCCATGCTATTTCAACCTTAGTTTTTATGTATATAGATGAAATGTAACTTGATGGCCTCTGTGAAACTTCTCTAATGATGCGTGCTAGCCTCTGCAGTCTTCCCTAACATGCCCTGGGATGTAGTTTTACATGGATAGATGTGAATATTCTATACATAGGATTAGCTTTAGTAGTTTAGGAAGGATTCATAGAAGTAATATAATAGCATTATATAACGGGTGTGGAATTAACCTAATACTTAGTAACCCCAAAGTTATATTTCAAATAACGCTGATTTACTACAGTAGAAACCAGTTATGCATGAAATTTAAGCAGACTTTTTTAAATTTTAAAAATAATCTTTTTCTCTTCTGCAACATTGTTTTCTTTGTGGTGCAAACTTCTATAAAATGAATGAATGAAAACCCAGTTTGATGGCGTTCGGCACTTTTCTAAACTCTATTATTGTGTTCCTTACTGAATTTTTTGAAACTTTGGAAAATAATGATTTCATCATAACCTGAAAGTCCTTCATTTTTCATTAAATTCACACGATTCATGTGATTTACAATTCATGCGATTTTTCCAGGTAAGAACTAGCTTTAAGAGATAGAAGGAAGAGGAGAATAAACAGGGAAAGCAGAAAAGCTTACAACAGTTATTTTTATTAGACTCGGTGGCAATATAGAAGGAGAGAGACATAGCAGCAAAAGAAAAAAAAAAGTCTGTATTGTTATTACAACAGTTTGATTCAAAGATGAACCATTTTTTATTTAATGCTTTCAAACATTAAAAGACCATTTTCCTCAGTTCCATCCAAACTTTTTTATTGATGCCAAGAGCTGTCCAGGCATGAGGATATTTTACTCAACCCGTAGAAGAGACACTTATATCAGAAATAGACTGCAAAATTAGATTTCCCCCTAACAGGTCTATTCAAGCCTCATCCCAGGATTTAGCAGCGCCAAGGTTACTGCAATGACACAGCTGCTCAGATATTCGGCCCAAGCAAGATAATCCTCCTGCCAACAACTTTTCTTTGGTTCCGGCCTGTCTAGGAACCTCACTGGTCTTTGTTTGGCCGGAGCTGAGAGGCACTTGGGAGCTATCGCATGGCCGTATCTCACCGAGTAGATACTGTATTTCACGCCTTGGTCCAAGAATTTTCTCTGGGGAAGTATCGGCCTGATCAGACAGGAACTGATACAAGTCATTAGACTCTAAATAACCTTTGGGTTTGATTCTCCTGAACTTGAGAGCATTCACAATTTAGAGTCATTAAAAGTTCCAATTAAATTTTAAAATTGTTAGCAGTTCATTAGTGTGTCCTTACTTAAAAGTGCTTCTCTTGCTCCTGTATTCTTCCTGGTGATATCTAATGAACTCCTGACAAGGGATGTCTTGTGGCATGTCAGAAGAAAAGCCTCTACTGGAAGGGTTTCATGATACATAATCCCTTAAATCCATTTGCGAATTGAATAGGTTACTCATCAGAATGGGTTACATTCCACCAGATCATGTACTTTTCACAACAGCCATGAGTAGCGGGGAGACTACAGCAAGCTGGGAAACTTATTGGCATTTACTGAATGACATACATTACACGTTCTCAATTTTTCCAGATAATGCCTTCAGTATTAACAAAGCAGCAGCGAAAAATAATGGTGAAAAACTAATCTTCTGGCCTTTAAATATCTATATAAGATAACACAGAAGTACAGCCAAGAGTATGAGTATTCTGGCTAGCTTTTCTTATTTCTCTCAAGCACAGACACACAGAAGAAGTCCTTGTAAGGTTATGCAATTAAGAAACAGTGTTCTGCTTAGGCCTTCTGGGGTTTAGCTTTCAGATAGCCCACTTCTCAGGCTGAAAGAAGTGGGTTGGTGCATTCAATCTAGTCGAGCAAAAGCAAAGTCAAAAAATACGTATAATCTGTCTCAAATTCATTTTCCCCAGAAGGCTGAAAAAAATTATAAAATAGCGTGAGAGATTGCTTCATTTTTACACTAATCTTGAAAGCCCATTAAGGTATTTAACTTTCATGGATTGTCTGAGGGATCTGGAGTTGCTGTTATCCTTTTGTTTAATTACACTGTAATCTTCATGCAATTACAGTGATGATAACATTCTTCCACAGACATAACAATAAATTAGCCATCTGGGGATAAATGACATTACTTAAAGCTTACTTCAGTGAAGTATCAAAGAAATATTAATATGGCTATATAGGACAGTGTTCAAAAGTAAATGACATTATCTGTTTCTAGAATTCAGCATTCCACTATATTTTACAGGCTTAATAGCGTAGCATATTCTTGAATTTGCTTCATCGTGAAATGGTGGAGAAATATCAGGAAAAGCACAGGGAAAACACTTTATCATAGGTGACAAATATGCAGTTTGTGGGCTATGCTTTATACACCTATGCAATATTTGTCAGCTTCACCAAATAAGTATGTGAGCAACACTATTCCTGATATGTTTTATTTCCCCCATGACACACCTTGCCATTTTTCCATCAAATGTAGAACTGTCTTTTGAGTCCTTTTGTAGTTTAATTCCAGAAACAAGAAGAGATTCATCAGGTTTTTACTGTTACTGCTGAAGAGAAAAAAAGAACCTAAGATGAAAATAAGTGGTATGTCAGGAACAGCGAGATGGAGAACAAGAAACATCCTGAAAATAAAATGCAAGTCAAAATTTTGAAGCTGTTCTCAGCAGCTCTAATCAAAATAATTACAAAAAAATAGCATCCTATTGGGCTTTCAACCAAAGAGAAAACTTGCAGCTCTGACCTTTCCCAATTGAGGTATCAGATATGATCATCAATTGAGGAAAAATATTTTTAAAACATACTTTGAAATGGAAAAAGACGTGACAACTTTACAGACAGGGAGAGAATGTTACTGGTTGATAAAGGTCAAATACCTTTTTACTGGTTAGGGAGGTGGTCTGCTTATTCTCAATTTATTTCTATGATGTTGGTTATAATTGTACTAAGGTAAATTAAATAAAAGAGTAGAATTAAACTGATGTAACAACTATTTCAAGAACATGTTCATACAGTGTCAGTCCAAACAAGTGTCTTCTAACCTAATGAGGAGGTTCATCTGAAGTACTAATGTTTTATCACCCTGGAGAAGAGTAGCTGCACAAAAGGGCTGAATCTTTGCCTACCACTTAGAACAATTATATTTATTAAAAAGGAAGACATGTGCAGGAAGAGGTGTTAATGTGTGTGGAAGAGTCTTTAATAGGAGGAGTCCAGTTTCTATAGTCTCATTTACATGTGGCACAAAACATAATTTATTCTCGCGTTTGAACAGAGCAGAGGTTTTTGCAAATGAGTTGTTTTGTGTGCTGCGATTGAAATGAGTTTTCCTGAATGGCTAATGAATAAAAGGATGTTAGGATTTTATTAGGTGCTAATTTTTAATAAGGCTTTGTTCACAAAAATCTTTCAGAAGTGAATGACTGCATGAGAACCACTTGCTTAAAAGGTGGTGTTTTCCGGTTGTAGAATAATTTGGAGTTTTCTGCCACCTTGAAAACACAAATGCATACCTTCTTGAGTTATGCTGGTGCTCTTTTTCTTACATTGATCTCAGCTGATGGTTATATGTGCCTAAGTAACAACACTGCTAAAATTCTCTGGCCTTCCTACTGGGGAAATCTTGGTTGGGTGTGCTGAAGACAGATGAAACCATAGCTTTCCCAAATGACAGCTGTCTTCTCCACCATCTCACTACAGAAAAAATGCATTAAGGAATATGTGTTCACATAATTAAAGATTTTAATGGTTTGATTTTTGGTTTGGGGGTTTCTTTCTGGAGGGTACATATTAGTGTGTGGCTGGCAAATAGAAGGCATCTTAGATGGGACGTCTGTGGGCTGGAGCCATTGAGCTGGGCTCACAGGTAGGTCTGGATCAAGGTATTGGAGTGATTTGATCAAGGGAGTGTGTGAGACAGAGCCCACACGGCACGGGGTGGCCCTCAGGGCAGAGGCTGCAGTTCCCTTCCTGCCTTTGGCAAAGCTGTTGCTATACTCCAGTAATCTTTGCAGAGGGTGCAGATATGTTCCACTAGCTCTTATTTCACTACCTAAATCTGGGTTTCCTAGCTACAAATGACAACAAAGTATACTCTGATTTACCTATTTAATTTATTTGCAGCTTTCTATTTACAAATGGGAATATCCAGAAATTGATGAAATGGTCTTTAAGGCTAATCTCATGCAGATAGGCTGAGATGTTGCTAGGTAGAATTAAATATAATAATATTTGTTTCAGAATATGCTAAATCTGAGAATTATTTTAATTTTTGAGATTACTATTAGAACCTCAGGCTTACAGGATGTTTATATAAACTCTCGTGTCCTACTTCTCAGTCCCTATCTCTGGTTATTTTTCCTACTGCCCTGGCAAATAGTAATTTAACAAGAGAAATGAAGGCACCGTTTTGCATTACCAATGATCACAGTCAGCAAATGGGAGAACTCAGAGGAAGAATTTTTGAGCCACTTTCCAAATTTTTTTCTTTGGCAAGACAGTATCTCTGGCAGCTGAAGACATCGAGATGGCATATGAATCAATTTTAGAGTGTGAGGGGTTTTTTACCCCCCATTAAGTTGTGAGCAGCTTATCTTTGTCTTGGTCAGTGATGCCCAACTCTGCTTGACAGAAACCAGGTGTTAAACACTTTGTGGCCCCACAGCTGGTTATGGTGGGTTTTCCAAACAAGCCCAAGGTAATTCTCTTATAATTTCTCTCCTACCATCTTCTTCATTAGGGATGGGGAATTAGACCCTCAGATGAGGTAGATAACATATGCCATTTTATACCAGTGTTTCAAAAGTACATAATTGCTAGGTCAGGGGTAAAGTTGTGAGAACTGTAGTAAATCTGAATCTGTAGAGTACTGTACTTGTGCTGACTCTGGTTGCCGTCAAAAATGGGCGGTGCGCTGGGTCTAAGATGGTAAAGATGGAGTAGAAGCACTGCTACCCATTGAAGTAGCCTTGGGGTCATATGAGATACCACCAAATGCCTCAAGGCAGATCCTTTCAGGAGGCTTTGATTCTGCTGAGACCAATAGAGAGGCAGCCAGAGAGCCGGAAGCTCCTGCCAGTTCCTCTGCAGTTTTCTCTCTTGGCTGCACAAACAGTTTTCAGAAGTGTTTTTTTGGAGGAAAATGAGCAGCAGAAGTCACATACTATCACCCTGACGAAGTAAGAAAATGGAAAGGGAGCAGTGAAAGAAATGATTCCTCTATCCAACAGGACATTTTGCTGTGTGTGTGAGTGTGTTGTTACATCTTTACAAAGCTTGTTGCATATGTGAATATACACGCTGAAATCAAGGCTTTCCCTTGGGTGACCTGGGGTGGAACCTACCTTCTAAGGGAAACCGCTTTCCTCTGGTTCTGTTTTTCGGAAGCTGCTCTGCTATTTCCCTTCTAGTTTATATGCTGGGAGGGCGCTCGAGTAAACCCGCGCTGAGCTGTGCGCTCAAATGGCAGCTCTGCCTTTGCCCAGTGACAGTCTCACGCAAAACCTGTCACTGTTCAGCCACTGCTGGCAGGCAGTTCCTTTTCCAGCTGAGTAACCACAGCTTGTTGTATTACTAAGGGTTTTAACATAGGGTTTTACTTAACATTAGCTGCCTGATAAGAAAATGAAGTGGTTTTTTTCCAAAGCAGTCTTATTTCTTTCTACATTTAATATTTTGTATGAGATGGTTAGATTTGTTCTCTGTTTTCAGATCCAGGTTCTTTTACCACTCCATTTGCTTGGGTTTTTTAAATGCATACTTTTTCATTTCGTCTTAAATTCCAAGTATCATCTTTTCACTTCTCTGATCGGAATTAGGTAAGCTGTCTCAAGAAAAATGTACATCATGTGTCTTTTTCTTCCCTATGAGTCAACATCTTCAGGCACATTTTATGGCAGAAAAAGCCTTCACTGGGGACTCCCTGACACACTTTGGATAACGTCAACTGATGTGGAAAGGGAGCAGTTAGTTACCTTTAAAACGCATCAGGCTTTGTAGATCATTAAAACAATATTGATTTCTGTCCCTGAAACATGAATGCTGCTGTACAAAAGGTACATGAGCCAACTTGTACCACAATGGTAAAAATACCTGATAAGTACAGTTGGTATATGGAGCTTTGGTGGAACTTCCCTGCCATTGAGTCAAGCTCTCAAATTCTTCAGAACAATGAGAAGAAGGGAAAGATAATTGCAGGGTTTTTTGAGGCGTGTGTCAAACTGCTTATTGGCAGCTGCACAAAGTGGTTTTGAGCAGTCCTATTCTGTCAAATGCGTTCTTTGGTATTTCAGATTGAAAGAAGTATTGTTTCAGGTGTTTATTTCCAATACGGATCATTTTGGAGAATAAGCAAAATTTTATACACTTTTTATGAAAGCAATGTTATGGCTATTTGAAGGAGTAATTACACATCAACTTATTTCATTGCTGTTATTTAGCCCCATTAACTCTTTTCTTTTTCAGCTGACAGTGATTTTTCTCTAGATCATTTTCTTTTTCCCAGAACATTTTTCTCTTTTTACAAGACAAAAGGTATTATACAGTGGGAGTGACCCGACCTGGGCAAGAGCTAGCAATTGCTGAGTACATTAAGTGCTGTGTTTCAGCTGCAACTTTACATCTGCCTTCTACTAGAAAATCCATAATCTAAAAATAAAAAAAAAACACTCTTAACAAGATACTAGAAATTGCAGTCAATTGGATAAATAATGTTATTGTTGCATATTAGGTAAAATAGTTGATATATAAAATAAAATGTGAAAGAGGTATATTGTATAAAACAAGTAAAATATTAGATTAAGTCTTGTGTTAGGGGTCTGTGGCAAGGTTTTGGCAGTGGGATGGCTGCCTCTGTAGGAGGTGAGGGGCTGCCCTGTGTCAGACAGAGATGGATCCACCCAGCTCCAGTTGACCCACTGCAGGAGACAGCTGAGCCCATCAGTCAAGCCGGTGGCACATCTGGGAAAACATTTTTAAGAAAGGGTAAAAAATGTTGCACAGCAGCGTCAAGAGCAAGGGAAAAAGTGTGAGAAACAAATTGTGAACACTAAGGTGAGAGAAGGAAGGGGGAGGTGGTCATCCAGGCACCAAAGCATCTGTGGAGAAGACCAGGCTGGAGCAGGTATTTCTTTGCAGCCTGTGGAAGAGCCCATGCTGAAGCAGATATCCACACTGCAGCCTGTGGAGATCCCCACACTGGAAATGTGGAAATGTCCTGAAGAAATCGTGGGCCTTGGAGGAACCATGATGGAGCGGGTTTATTCTGAAGGACTGAAGCCCGTGGGAAGGAACTACACTGGAGCAGAGAAAAATGTGAGGGGGAAGGAGCAGCTGAGATGAAGTGTTATGAGCTGACTGCAATCCACATTCCCCATCCCCCTGCACTGCTTAGTGGGGAGGAGGAGGTAGAAGGGTTGGGAATGAAGGAGTGACTTTGAGCCTGGGAAAATGGGAGGGGCAGGGGAAAGGTGTTGTTTTAATTTGCCTTTGTTTCTCACTATCCAAACCTATTTTATCTGGCAATGAATTAAATTAATTTTCCCCAAGTCAATTCTGGTTTGCCCATGACAGTATTGGCAAGTGTTCTCCCTGTCTGTATCTGAAACCACAAGCTTTTTTATCTTATTTTGTCCCCCTGTCCTACTGAGGAAGGAGAGTTGAGAGAGCAGCTGGGTGGGCGTCTGGCAGCTTGCAAAGGTGAACCCACCACACAGGTAAAGACTGAACTGCCATAACAGCTTTGAAGAAGTACTGAGCATCTGAAACATATATTCTCAAAATGGAGCCTACTCATCACAAGCACACAGAAGTATAATTCATGTATACCCTGTATTCAGTATGATGCTTTTAAAATATGACCAGTTGTTTCAGATATTTAAAAATAAATCACACATGAAATTACAATCTAGACTGGGTTTTTTGTTCTAATCCAGCTAAATGCTAAAGTGCAAAACCAGTTTATCATAATGTCACATATATAAAACCAGGCTCAGGTTTCTGTAAATTATTCATGCAGGGTCTTTAGAAGGGAGAAGATAGTTATCAACCTAGGTGTTTCATTTTTATGTTGCCTGCATATCTCATAAGCTATCATATCTTTATACATGCGCAATAGCAACTTCAAAGGGCTCATTGCTTGTGCTGCTTTGAACCCATATTCCATTCTTCTGCACACTTGGCAAACATTGTCAAAAAACTTTCTAAGTGGTACTGATTTTGTGCACAGCTAGGTGTAGAAAAAAGAAACCACAGACATAATATGTGCAGATTGTTGTAATCTTGTATGTTAAATCTTATATGTAAACCTAATATGTTAAAATGCAACGGATATGAAACATATTTTGGAAAGGATAAATTCAGACGTAAAATGGATTTTAAATCAAGGTCCTGCATCAAGTGGAATTGTGCTTTCATATTTACGTGGTTATACATGTAGTTTTCCCCTCTGTTTGTGTGAGCGTGCATTTGTACACTGTGAGGACTAGAAGTATACCCTCCTTGATTTACAAGTGGTTTTAGTATTAGTTCATCCCTTGTTTTAGTTAGATTTATATATACGTATAAAACTTACAAAATGCTGAGCACTCTTTCCTATTTGCCTTCATTCCGGTATTTAGGAGCATATTATGCTTCCAGGTATAGTACTTGTTGAGAGTTTTGGAAAAGAGCTCTACCAACCCCTCCAACAAAGGAGAGATTAAGTGGTTCAGGAAATTGCAGGTCTGAAAAATTCTTCCTTGACTAAATGAATCAACCATGGGCATTTACCACTGTCAGAAAATTAGGTCACAGATAGTATAAGCCAATTTTCTGCGGAAGTCCATTCTGGAATAAGTTAATTTTACATTTGCTGCTTCCTTTAAGTTGTAGTGGCAGTGATAAAATGTCCATGCTCAACAGTGGCTTCAGCCTTTGAATCTCTGGGATGATTTGAAATGACTTTGTGTTTCTTTTCAAGTTGTTCCAACGCATGACTGGAGTTCTCATTAGAATGATCTTCATGCAAGGCCTGCCTGCTTCCCAGCTATCATCCACCTCCTGCTTTCCATTTGTGTCTAAAGTAAAGCTGCATCCGGCAAACACTTGGAAATACGCTCTGTGGTTACTAATTACCTGGGCTGATTTACTTAGTTATGTGCTCCAGCACAATTAAGTCTTTTCTTTTCCTATTGTATCTCCCTCATTATTAATTATAATGGTGACATTTATACTGTAAATGGGATGAAAGCATGAAAGGGAAACTGTGTGTAAAGATAGGACCATTGTGCAAGGGATGAATAAGTACTGAAGTATTAAGGCTAATTGTAATACATGAATATGGATTCAGAGGTTTTATTTATATTGTCTTCAAAATATTTTTGAGGAACGGTTTCAAGGTTATAGACCTACCCAAGATTGTGTTAAAATATGTGTGCACATGACCATAGGGATAATAAGTAGCACAAATATTCTGTGAAATTATATGTATTTAAAATGTCTAAATAAGTATGAGGGAATAATTGTCAAGGGAATGACATTTTAGAAGCAGACAGCAATAAACAGGAAATAATGAAAATGCATTTCAGGGACTATACTCTGGCAGGACTGTCAGCTATCCTAAAATGATGAGTAATAAAGTAAAATTACAGCCACAATTGTGTATTCTGAAAGTTCAGGTTTATACGTGACTTGTAGATATGTGTGGGCAGATTTATTTTTTTAATTGGTGTTTCTCTCTCCCTATCAATTAGCAAAAGAGAGAAGTGGTATTTAGATATTTAACTGAAAGAATCCTCCCCTCCCCCTCAAAAAAGACACTTCTAGTTTAGTCCTAATTAATTTAGTAGTTAGGAGGTGTCCAGATATTAAAATACTGTATCATTTGAATAGATAGGTGTGTACTAAATGAAGCGAGGCAGGTAGGTTCCTAGCTCACCCGTTTGTCACAATGCCAGATGTTTCCAACTGAATATTTTGTTGTATTTTCTCCACATCTGGCTTTTTCTTAGGTCTCCTATCACCTCCACTTGAATTGTCTTTATGGTACTTGACCTTAATTGCTAGCAGCCATGCAGGGAAACGATTCCAAAGAACCCCCTCTTTTGTTTGTTTGTTTATAGCATCTTATGACTTCTAGAACTAGTTCCGTGAACAGTTAGCAAGCGTTTACCACCATGTTTAAGGAGAGGACAGGAGTAAAAGGATGCCTAAAGCAGTGCAGAAACTTGGTATTTTTTTTCATGGTCTCAGAGATTTCCTTTTAACAAATGTGTCTCATCTCACTGTGGTTAGGATGGACATACTATTGTTAAGAAAGTGGTGTTGCACACTAACAGCTTTTTAATATCGTATATTAACTGAATTTGGCTGGAAAATGGTATTTCTACCTTGAAGGTAATTCTAGTTGTTCAGGTTTGTGTTTAGTTCTGGAATTTCACAATCATATTTTGGGGATAGATTTATATGCTCCTTCATCATGTGTTGTAATATGATGATACTAAATGTGAGTAGAAAGGACCTCTTGGGCTTGACAGTAAAAGGTGTCATGGAGGAAGAGAGACTCTCAATATGACTGAAGAGGGAAAAGAAAACACAAACCACCATAAATACTGTTGCACTGGATACTGTCATTTGCCGATAAAGACTTGAATTTCTGTGAGACATCTTACAAATATAATTATTTCTGTTAGAAAATTTTCAGCCAGCTCGAATATTCTTGTTGTTATTGGGGTGTTTGCTGTTGGGATATACTTCATTAAACCAATATAAGGAGAAATAGCAAAAACATCAGCAAAAGAGGAAAGGTAATATGAAAACCTTAGTTCTGAAGATTTACCTGTAGCTCCAATTAACTTAAAATTTGTCGTTTTTGACCAGCAAGGCAAAAGCTAAAATAAAACTTAAGAAAAGACTCTCTAGGGCAATGGGGAGGACTACTTATTTTAAGGACTACTTAAAATAGTCAGGCTTTAGGTTGGGGCATCTGAAGAAGTTAGTCTCATTAGGCAGTTGGACATGGCAAATCTAAACAGTGCAGGTATATTTGTAGACCATTTATTGTTTAAGATGGGAGAGGTTTCCTACCATTAAAATACACAAAGTTTTGCATTGAAGGAAACTGCAGTATTACTATATTCACTATAGATGTCTGTTCTTGCTTGAAAGAAGAACTCCAGTTCTAAACCAATAAGAGGTTTTGGGTGAGCACTTCCGATGGAAGAAGACCACTGTTGATCTGAGGAGTACTGTGGTGGATTCAGGGATGAATACGATAAACTAGTGAGACCTGACATTGCAGAGAGTGTAGCAGAAATGCTGCGTGGCTTATAATCATGAAAAAATCCTATCAGTTCCACTCTTCATCTGACTTTTTTTTTTTCAAAGCTTGTCACCTCTTTTGTCTGAAATAGTCTCTTAGTCTGTGTCTCTAGAAACATGAGAAAGGGTTAGACTAACTTTTGAAGAAGTAGCATTTTGCAAGAGCAAAAAAAATGCAGATTTTTGGAAGAGATAGAAAGCACTATGGAATATGCATGGTGGTAAACGGCTGATTTTGATAATGCCACATATCTGCATTTTGTCCCTAACTGGAGTTATTCTTCCTGGAGTTTGCTCTGTTTTTATTTCTGTGTGAAAACTTGCTTCTTGAAATAATTGTTCCATTGTTCTTCTTGAATCTTGTTCTTCTGGCAGCCGTCACAGACATTTTCCTGAAATTTTGGCTTTTACTTAACTCACTCTGAAACTGGTGGTGGGATTAATTTCTCTCAAATGACCCTTTAATGCTCTGGCAATGCCTACTTCAACCTGCCATTCTATTAAATCTTTTCAGAAGTTACTGAAATGGTCTCAATATTTTTTTTTTTATTGTAGGTTTCATATATACTGGAGAAGTTGTGCATCGAATGCTAACAGCTACACAATATATTGCACCCTTAATGGCAAATTTTGACCCCAGTGTGTCAAGAAATTCAACAGTCAGATACTTTGATAATGGTATGTAGTAGTCCTTCATAAATGAATGTGTCTGTGTCCCTTGGCTCTTTATATTTTCCTAATAACTATTTTTGAAGGCAAAATAGAATATTTTTTAATTTTTTGGTGGTTTTGTTTTTTTTTTTCTTTTTCACTCACAGGCTGTATAAAGCATGTTGCTAGTCATCCATAAACAGTTCTTAATTTAGAACATGGTTAAAGAGTCATGAATGCTTTTTCCTAATTGGACAGATATCTTCTGAATGTTAAAGTACATAAACTCAAACTAGCAATGTAGTTTATCAGTTTTAAAAGGAAAAATCTGTCTTGTATAAAAGTGCAAGTTACTGTTACTTCAAAATATATATAGTAAACAATGTCCACCCACTAGCTAAAAGGAAAATAGCATTCGTGGAATGCAATAGCAAGAATACACAGAAGCAGGGCAGGTATAAGGTTAATAAACCTGTCAATGACTAAGCGTGCATGGAGTCCCAGGATTGGAATCCAATACGCTCATCTACACCACGAGCCCTCAACAGTCCCTTGTACAAAAGATTGAAAGGGTAAAAGGCAAACTGCGTTTTCATACTTGAAGCTCTGTGAGCTATTTCAGGGGCCTTAAATGTGTGGATATTTGTCTCATGAAGTCAGTTATAATCAATATTTTGAAAACATGACCTGTGTGATTAAGAGGCAGCTGGTGCCTTACCTCGGGCCTTTAGTGATGAAATACAATGTCAATTCTGAATTTAGAACTTAAAGCGTTTAGTATCATGACTTAATATCATGAGATCTATGGTTGTTTTAAATATTCCTGGAGAAGCCTGTGCCATTCTATGTATGTTTATTCATAGTGAATTTAAGCACAAATTAGGAACATGTCCAAAAATATGTCACCTTTCCAACCAGGCGTCTTAATTTTTATTCTTTAAACCAGGGATTGAAATAACCTTTGCACCTAGTCATAACCTTTCCTTTCAATCTAGTCATTGCTTGCAGCATTTATTTGTTAAAATTCCAATAAAATAGACTTATGTGAAAAAAGCCTACTCCTTGCATAGAGAATTTTCAAACAGAAAAAAATATTTTTTTCAGTTCATAAATTATTTGACATTATGGCCTGAGACTTGTCATCTTTACTGAAATAATCTGAGGTTTCTGGGGAAGACATTGCAATTTTTCTCATTGTATTCCTGACTTCCAGTCTTAATACCAGGTGTATCAGGAGCAGGCTGTATCACATGGCTTTCACGACAAGGTTGAATACTTCTTTGAGATTTTTTTATCTTTTATTTTTATTTTGATGTATAAGGCATGATGATCTTTTGGACCTCATGTGCTTAGGACAAAGAATTTACTATCTTACCCAAATAAAAAGAAACGGAGCAAATTGTATCTTTAGCTCCTCGTTTTTTATTCATCTGTGTTTTATCCCTGCGAGTAAGTGTGCCGCTTTAGAGCGGCAACTGTAGCGAGCCAGGGCAGAGTGTGGTGACCCATCCAAGTCTCAGTCATGGAGCCAACTGCAAGGAATTTAAGTACACACAAATCTACATAAAGGCCCTGGGAACGAGAAGACTATTTTGGAGGCAGCTGACTTCCACTTTAGGTTGGGGTTCTGAGATGCACACAGATCTGAGGTACTCAAAGACTGGCTATAAGAAGTTCTTACTATTTTTGCTCCAATAATTTTAAAAGTCTCTTTAAATTCTTTATTTAATACAATCAAATAAATATTCAGAAAGCAGTTAATGAATGTGGTCACAGAAGGAAAAATACACTGTGTGCACAATTAATGAGCATGTACTATATTTATGAAAGACAAATGGGACAATAACGTGGTGGACTTAATGCAGTATACACCAAAAATGTGCATGTTCATAATTTCATGACATCCCCTGACAAGATATGTTAATGAAAGTTACAGCACAGAAGATCTGTGACAAAAGATGTTTTAAGGATATATCAAACATGCGTTGAGCTGGGTGCGTACTGACCCACCTTGAACACTCTGAGAAGAATGAAATTAAAGTGTTGTGAATCAAAGCACATAAGTCCCATTAGTGCCAAAGAGACAAATATGTCGAGGAAGGCATATAAAGACGAAAAAGTCATTTTCAGTAAACACAGTTTTGGTGATAAGTGTCTTTCAGCCAAGCTGCTTGAATATGTCTATAACCCTCAACATCTGTAAAACGTGCTCACAAGGTATGCAAGTTGCTCGGGGTACATTTTTACTGCGATAAGTGGATATTCAGCCACAGAACTCCTATGAATATTAACGAGCCTCTTGCAACTAAATCTCTGCACACCAGACTCAATATTTACCCTGTCTATGAATTCTTAGTGGTTTTAATTTAAACTGCATTTATTTATTGCCAACACCTAATATTTTTCGACTTGCAGAACCTCAGCAAGGGCTTGCACCATGCAGAAAAAAAATTAATGCCATTTATATTAATGCATAGTTAATGGAAGAATCTGGATTCCTCAAATAATAACTTTTACTAAACGGGCAATACTATTAGCGCCTCACATTTCAAAGTCATCAGCGTGTATATATAGAGTAAAAAAAGCCACTGCAGAGTGGTGGTTGTGGCAGCACACCTAAACTCTGAGTGTTGGATCCTACCTTTAGCGATGGTTGATCCTTTTGCAATTCCAAACAAGTTACTTGACCACTCTTGCTTTAGCAGACTTTTGTGCAAGTACTTGTAGTTATTTGTGGTGCTGTGGTGTCTACCTTTAAGAGGACTTCAGTTGCAACTTGTGTTTGTGATATTTTAAGCATTTCGAGATGTTGGGTGGAAAGTTGCTAAAGAGACGAATCACTGTTTTTGTTTCCAGTAACTGCAGTTAAGCACTTTTCCTACAGTCAGTTAATATTTTTCTCACATTTTTTCCTTCCCTTTGCCTCTCTACCCCCACTCTGGGGTTCACAGGCACAGCACTAGTTGTCCAGTGGGACCATGTACATCTGCAGGATAATTACAACCTGGGCAGTTTCACTTTTCAGGCCACCCTTCTCAATGATGGGCGTATCATTTTCGGCTACAAAGAAGTAAGTTGGGTCTGAAAATTGTCATTCAAGTAGACAAACTACTTTATACCTGCCAGAAATTTCGCTACATTTTTGGGGGGAGGATATTTGAAAGTTCAGCTATATAAAATCATTTCATTAGATGGCTTCTAAGATTGCTATTTTGCTGAAAATGACATTTTATTGTAAAAGTGATGTTCATGTGATGGACTTGAAAACCATCTACATGGCTGAAACGTGCTACTCCTGGATTTCAACTGGACTTTTTTGGATTGTTGTAAGTGTTGAGCGTTTAGTAAATTCTTGATTGTTTAGTAAATTCCTCTTGGGTTTTGAAAGGTAGGGTCTAATTTGCTCTGGTAGTTCACCTGATTTGAGCCTGTTTGAAAATACTCTAGAATCAGTGGTTAGTATTAAAAGGTCACATTTTTCCTGCAGCTGTCATTTGTTGGCAACTGACGTATTTCAAAGTTCATATATTTCAAATCAGAAATAACTGGTTTGTATCTCTAGCTCTGTGAGGTTATCTATTTGGTGATAACATGGGTTAGATTAAGCCCATTTGGTTTGCCTTCATAGCACCAATATGTCATTGTCTCGGTTGGGCTCTTCTGCATTCTACAAGCATTTCAGAATTTCAGTTGTTACTTTAGGTGATTTTCTTTTCTTGCTAGAATTGTTAGAGTCTTGGAGGCTATAGCCTACAGGCTATACCTGCAGTTGAATTTCATGCAAATGAGACTCAGAAAATAAGCTCAAATCTCTAGGGACAAAGAACAATTTCTTCCTTTTTTTTTTTTGGTTATTTTAATCTCAGTTTGGCATGCAAAGCGTGACTTTCTCTTCAAGATGTAAGTCTCTCTGTTATCACCCTTATATTAAAAAGAAGTAATCAGTGATATGACTGATTGCCCAAACTTGGAGAAACCTGTGTTCTCTTCCCTCTCTGCTGTAAACTAGTTGTGAGCCTTCAGGCTTATTTTTCATGCCGTGTTGAAGCCATGTACCTGAATGAAGCAGAAATAATAGTACTGCTCTCCCCTTCATTAGAAAGCTAGTGAGCATCTGGGTTATTCTACTAGCCGCAGTCATATCTTCACCTAAGATAGATGTCTTTGCACCTTGCAAACAGAATACTTTTACTGGATTAGTTTTGTAGACACAAGAAACTTCTGGTATGCCCATGTCCCTGGCTTTCTTTATCTTATAAAAGACATGATGATGCAAGGTCTGCTTTGGCTCTGTTTCTGAACGTTACGTACAGATTAGTAGTCTTAATCTATGAAAATGCAGTTTATTTGCATTTTGACTCCAGTTTCATGAAAGCTTTGCTCTGCTTAGCACAATGGAGCCTGTGCTTGATCAAAGGAGCGTGCTCCAAAGCTTTGTTTATCTCCTGTTTTTGAAACCTTTTTAAAGAAAAAAACAATCTTTTCAAAGAGCGCAGAAAAGTTCCTCCCTTCAAGACCCAGAGAAATGGGGAGGGACACTTCTTCAATTTGTAATTTTAAGATAAACTTGACAAGAACTATATATGCATTCTGATACTAAAATGGTGATGTTTTCGGGAGACTACTATTCTTGGTTATGAGTCTGTTACTGTCCAGCCCTGGGATGAATCTAATATGGGTGACAGAAGCTGTTGCTCTAAATTGCTCTTGCATTCATTTTGTATAAATGTAAATGATGATGCAGAGTGCCTGGCAGTGGAAAACTTTATTCATTTAGGAAGACAGGAGGAAATAGGCCACCTCATTAAGCACATGTGGATCCCTAGAATTGGGTGCAAGTATGTCATGTAATCTGTGGATAAACAATTTCTGTGCTGCAATGGCGTAGGCTACTTGCTCTCCCTGCACTACTGTAAGCTTCCTGCAGAGCCACAGTGCTCTTCTGGGGAGGAGTTATTAATGTTTTTTTCATTAATCCTGAGACAGAAACAACTGGAATTTGCAAATGGGATAATTTGCATTTTTGCCACTGCTGAATCTTTGAAATGCCCTGTCTTGAGTTTTTGTTGTCCTGAATGATATTACCAAACATTATTTTAGAACTATGGCACACAGTTAAGGAAAGAGACTTTTAAAAGTGGTAATAGTAACATACTAGTAATCTGTAAATCTTTTGACAAAAGATTTTTGTAAAATTTTAGAATGTTACAACTCGTGTATTCCATTGGGAATTACTTGAGGAATGGATTTGGGGCCTGAGATTTACAGAAGTCTACACTATTTATTTGCAGCTTTCACTCCATTATAACTACCTCAGCTATTCACCTAAATGAAGACAATTGAATAAAATTTCAAATCACTGATCAGATGCAAGTTGTCTGAGAAGAAAAATTAGATTCTTGTAAATGTGCACTTGACTCAAGTGCTTATAAATCTGGTTAGGAATTGATTTACTTTCCAGTACTGTATCCATTGGTTTCTGAGGAAGTCCTTCCTTCTGGAACCATTTCTCTTGTTTGTGAGTCATGTCAGGAGCCCCATTAACTCCAGTAAGATTACTTGGGTGAGTGCTCACTAGCACGAGTAAAAGTTGCACGAGAAGATTTCTACCCTCTTCTTGGTGCCATTTCATTTCAGTATCATAGTTCATCAAACATGACAGTGATGTGTGGCAAATCTGTGAGGTTTTCATTGCACTGTCATTGAGTGTCCAAGCTGAAACACCATGTAAGAAATGCAGTAGACAGGCTGCCAGCAACTTTATAAAGCATCCCATAGGGGTTCTGTACTAGCGAAACCAGGCGTTTATCTTGAAGAATCAACTTTTAAAATAACTGTGATTATACATTTAAGGGAGCTGCAAACAGGGACTTTTATGTCTAAAGGACTTCAGGTAAATTTTACCTTTTATTTCTTATTTCTTCAAACCATTTGAGATGTCCTTTTTCATACCCTTCTTGCCCCCACATCAGGTTTGCTACCTCATAAACCTGGTGTTGAGCACCAAGGCAAGGTACTGGCTGCAGTTTGCCAAGTATCAAAGAAGCCGTTCTGCCCAGTCTTCTGTGTTCTGTTGTTCGCTCAATAGGAAGCAGTCTGAAATGCACAATTGTTATCCAAAATCCAGAATAGATTCTGAAAAAATATAAATTTAGAATAGGAGCTGAGCCACCAGGATCGTGAAATCTGGAGACATCAGAATATCTTTCCGAAGAGTTAATGGGTAGGAGAAGGAGAGGTACAGTCGGGCTTTCAAAATGTAAAAACAATTTGAAATACAGCAAGGTCCTATAGTAAGTCAAATATTTATTTCTTTACGAATTTACTTTGTTTACAGTGCATACACCTTCCATTTTAAATAGAGCTTTGCTTACACCAACCGTTAGTGTTCTGGTAAATGGTCAATATGTCAGGAAACATCAGCTGGCACGAAAATTTTACTGGTGCACCTCTTCTACGTATGAAATACATTACAATGCAAACTAGCCAATGGAACATAGAAAATTTTCTGCAAAGGCATACTTTTTTATGTATTAGTAGTGAATACTCATTTCTTAGGTTCTAAATTTCACAGAAGTTCAACTCTCAAGAACTTTACTTGTTTTTGAACAAAATAATTATTCTATATAGTCTTTTCCCATTAGTGCTTATAGCTAATGTTCCTTAGTGTAGCATTTGTTTTCTTTTTCTGTCCATGATTAATTCAGGACAAATTAGGCAAAGGTACCAAAGGCTTTGTTAATGGTTTAGGATATTTTTCTTAATTTTATTGGCTTGAAGGCTTTCTCTGTTCATTTAAATAGTAATGATTCACTATTTATGTAGTCATCCAGAAACCATTATTAAAGTTGAAATGCTTGTTCAAATTGCCCAATATGTGAAGCTGGAAAATAATTCTAAGAGAGACTTGTAGTAGAATTTTTTCCACTGTGAAAGGAGGCAGAATTGAATGGAACTGATTAAGTGCTAGCACTTAGATGGAATTGATGCTCCTGCTATGTGTGATGGAAAATAATCCTGTTTTCAGTAACAAGACTCCAAACCTTACAATCGTCTCCTGAAAAGTAAAAAAAAAAAAAAAAAAAAAAAATGCACAGTCTTCCTGGATATTCTGCCTGCATTATAGATGCCTGGCATTTCTTTGACTCTGTTATTATTATAAAAAATATTAACATGGAAACAGGATCCTTGATTTTATGAGGTGATCAGTGTATGCAACTTAAAATTCCTGATTAATTTTCATTCAGTTTGGCCTGTAGAGTAATTAATAACTATTTAGGAAACTGGCAATGAAAACCCTATGTAAGTAGTATTGTGTTCCTAATTATTATTTTGCAGCATACTTTGGCTCTTATCTTTGACTCAGTTTTGAAGTGGGGCAGTAATTGCACCCTGCTTACCATCTCCTTCAGAATAAGGTTAGAGGCCGTTATTTTATTCTTTTTTGAAGGGTAAGATTCTGACATCCTCAAAGTTGAAGAAAATAAAATTTGAGAACTCTGATGGAAAATACTATCTAGATCACTGATCGCAATGATGAATAGAATTCAACATGCATTCTAAATATCTTTCTCTCTATTGTTGAAGTATATAATCCAAAATATAGATGTGAATGCCCCCAGCACTAGTGTGCGCTTGGGAAGTTTATTCATAAACTGGTGACTTGTACAACACAAGAGTTCATATTGTCTGTGGTAACACACACTTTGGAATGATTCTAGTTAAAATTCATCCTCTGAATGTAATGCAATAAAACCTCTGCCACCCATTAGCAACCACTGGCACATTCCTAGCTTACTGTTCAACCGTTTAACACGTCGGCCTGTCATGACATATCTTGCCATTCAGGTGAGGAATTCAGAACACCAGCTATCTGCTTGCTACCCATGTTAACACTGTAATTTTCAATAAATTATTTTATCATTTACTACAAGACTTCTGTCAAAAGGTCATATTTCCTAATAGGCCATCATATGGTAAAAGCCCATTTTATCTTGACATTTATTCAAAAGATTTCACCTATGAAATGGCACTCAGCACATTCATCACCGAGTGACAGAAGTATTCAGTTCTGTAAAATTATTTCTTTTTCCAGTCTTTAAAAATAAACATATGTAATTGTAAATACGGGTTTAATAAGGCTGCAGTCTTTCAAGAGAATAAAAGAGTTTTCCTGGGTCTTGGATTCCCTTCTACTTTGACTTCATTTCAGTCTACATGACTAATTGTTGGACACAGGCTGTACCTCAGTTTGAAGAGGTGGCTATACTAACTTAAGCTATGTTTTCCTTACACAAACTCTTGTTTCTAAATCCTGTTTCTAAAACCTCTATCCAAAATTTGGCTGCTGGTTCTGTTAGACTGGACCCTACTACAACTTTCTCATTTGTTTTAGAAAATGATTCCATAAATTCTTCACTCTCACTAGAATACCCAGCAGAAGAGTGTGGACACCTGCAGGGATTTTGGCAAAACCTACTGAGATGTTTCTGCTCCAAAATTTGCTAATTTCTCCTGAAATTTTTGTTTGTGTTCTCTGTTCATTTTGGCTACTGTGTCCGCTTTTAGTAGCAGATATCACTGAGTCATTCATAATTTTTATTAAATAGCGAAACTGAAAGTGACTTTCAAGCTCTAGCCATGTTGTAATGAAAACAAATTTATTATTAAAAAAAATAAAAATCCTACATGTGGCATTTGTACTGCAAGAACCCGTCACTCCTTCTTAAAAAAAAAAAAGGAGAGAAATTAGTTCACTGTTATCGTAATTTTTGAGGGAAAGATGCAAATTGTTCAATTATTACAAATTCAGAAAAACCGTGTGACAAGGCATTAGACTTAAAATTAAGGAGGCTCACTCAAGGGCACCTGAGTGCGACTTCTCCTGGTTTGCACTCACACATGAAAATCAGTGTAATTCTTTTCATTAGATGTATGATTCATTCATTAGATGAAATGTAATTCATTTCATACACAAATGTGTATCAGACACAACTTATGCCTTGAGCTGCCAAATTTGCCAGCATATTTTTTTGGTCACACACCTACTCGTAATGCCAATTCTAACTACATTTTGTGTCCATAAAACTCTGATTCATTTCTTCCTCTGCTGTGTTTCCTCTCTAACTTGAAAAGAAATAGTCATTGCATCCTTCTCATCAGTGCTTTTTCTAACTTGATTTTCAATAGCTTCTCTAGAGTATCCTCCTCAAAATCTCTTAAGACAGTTTCTTTGATAGTTAATATAAGCTTTTCTCTACAATATTCTGAGACTGTGAATAAGTGCCTTATTTTGTTTACGCTTTCATGCTGGACAAAGTTTATAAACTTATTTCTGAACTCTGTGAATCTTTTATTTTGAAGACTTTGAAAATACGGCTTTCAGCCTTCTTATGTCACATTCTCCAATAACTGCAATATGCATAAACATGCAACTTAAAATTCCTGATTAAGTTTCATGCAGTTTGGCCTGTAGAATAATTAATAACTATTTAGGAAACTGGCAATGAAAGCCCTATATAAGTACTATCATGTTCCTAATTATTATTTTGCAACAATATGTCACAATCTCCAATAACTAAGCTGATATAAGCCAAATTTGAATTGATGTATTATTAGCAGTATTTCCAAGCCACTTCTGGTTTTGATGTTGGTTTAACATCATTCCTTTTATTATACCAAAGCAGATCATATATACCAGAATCCCTAAATAAATCAGCCGAACCAGTCACTAAATCAAGTAAAAGAAATGTAAATTTATGACAGCATTTAATTCACCAGAACTCACTTTTTCCGTTAATATTCTCAAATTTAACTTTTCCTAGACATCTAGCAGTCTAATCAGAAAAAAAAAGCACAGCTAAATGGTATTTTGGGAACAAGGAGAACAACTACTGATGCTCACCTCAAATGCCAGAAGTCATGCCATTAATTGACATGCAGATGATACTGAATTCGCATTCACTGGATGTGTAACCAGCTTTTTACTTTGTTCATCCACTGCAATACTGAGATTGCTTCCAGAACTGTGGTTTTCTAGAACATGGTCCCCAAGCTTCTATTTTGCGCTCTTTTTTCTCTGAGTTATAACTTTGCAATTTATGCAAGGTCTAACTTTGCATCCAGGCATTTTATTATTTTTATTCTGCTAGTGTCCTGTGCAGAACTTCTAGGCAGTAAATTTATGTTTCTTTCCCAGTCTTTGATAAAACTTTTGAATGCTATCTCTGATGTCTGGAGAAGCAAGATATGCTGTAAAGACACACTGTTAGCCTGAGCTGCTTTAGTGGTGGCTGCTGTTTGTGATCAGTCAGTCTAATTAACTGTGTTAATATTGTATAAATGCTACCCGTCACTAAGTCGAACACCTTACAAAATCCTAAAGCTATTACATCTATACAAGTATCGGCCAAAGCTGCAATCTTGCCCAAAGAATGAAATCAAACTCGATACCTATTTCCGTACAAGCATGTTGCCCAACATCGTTATCTCTGTTCTGTAAAGCTGGACTGGTCTACGGCTAGCTAAGTATTTTTATTTCTTCCACCTAGATATTGGCAAGTGAGTACCTGGCATTTTCCACGTTTTCCATGACATTAATATTTTCTCTGCTAGAAGACAAGACATCTTAAGCATGAATATCACTGGGCCAAAGTTCTCTTCAAACAGTTTTCAGTGCAAATTAGCTGAGCCATAAGCTTTTAAAATGTCCGTCCCAAGCTGAACCTCTACAGTTTGTGTGTTCAATAGTAGACAAGAGGTATTACCTCCTCCTCCTTGTCTGATATTAGTGCAGCATCTCACTTTTTCTTCAACTGGTGGAAATACATTACTGACAATTACTACCCTTTTCTGTTTCACCATTAGCAATTGTTACACTTCTATCAGTGTTGATGTGAATATTATTATATAAGAAGCGAAACAAACTGAGATAAAATAAAAATTAAAAGCAGTAATTTCAGTCTTCAATAAATCCTTAGTCATATTATGCTGTATTGTATGAAATACTTATTTAGGACTTTTAATTTACAGTGGTTCAACCTGGCAGTGCTGTTATTTTTAATGTGAATTTTTTTTTTTACTTCAATATTTCATGCATATCCACCTCTTTTGTCTTCCAGATTCCTGTTGCTGTAACACAGATAAGTTCAACCAACCACCCAGTGAAAGTGGGACTCTCAGATGCATTTGTGGTTGTGCACAGGATCCAGCAAATTCCCAGTATGTGGAATTGTAGTGGTACTAATGGTCTGGAGACTGAGAAATGAGTATAAGCTGATTTCATCAAGGATGATTAGCTGCACAACAAATCACTTAGCTAATTTCAGCTTGTTAATTCAAGTGTAATTTTATTTGCTTGATAATTCCCAGTGTGGCTTTCTCTGTCATTGTTTCTTTTGAACTGATAAATTAAGTAAATAAAACTAAATGGCCAGCCAAATAACGCAAAATTAAACTGTCAACCAGCACAATTTAGTATTCCATAAGATACTTTATCTGGAATATTTCTCCATATCCGTGGTAGGGAAGAAGCAGCCTGTTCGTAAAAATCATCTGTATCTGCCCTGGTTTGTGGTGAAGCAGAGAAGAGAAAAATATCCAGGCTGGGAGTTCTTTATACTTTACATTCTGAACTTCAAATTCATATATACGTTTTTGTGAGAGAAAAGAAGAGGAGATGTAGTTATTAAATAACATCTTGGGCTCACGTAGTTGTGGCAACAGTAATGCAGGTGATGTTTAATTTTCTCTGGCTTTAATTATACTTTGTATGACTTGACTGAAAGCGAATAGTAGGAGATCAAGTGTGACTTCCTTGATGCTTTGTTTCAACGTGCTGTGCACAGAACCCTTGGAGGTTGTTTAGCCGTTAGAGAGTATGCTCACTTTCCGAGTCTGCTGGTTCTATTTACACATTTGGAGCAAATTTACTAAGTTCAAGTTTTGATGGTCCCCTAATAGCAGGGTGCAGACGGAAGGAGCTGTGCTTGAACCAGCCTCCTAGGACTGAGTCCAGGCGTATTCTCCTGAAGTGACCCCTGAGGTAGGTGTGGTGCAGATAAAGCTCATAAGGACTGACCTGATCCAGCCCATCTTTATGGTAGCCTGCAGATGGGGCTGACACCGAAGTTGTGGGTACCGCTGCCTCTCAGCTTAGCCTATTCCCCTCATCACATTTAAACAGTCTTTGATATGAGGGAGTTTTATATGTCCTGCCATGTCCCCAGATGGAAAATTTCAGTACCATCTGCTGCTTGTTGTGAACTCGGGGTAGTGTGAAGGAGGTTGGCATGCTCAGATTTCACTTAAGAGATCGGGTCTTGGAAGAAATTTGTTTCTGAAGTATGATAGATGGCTGTGATGTGCCTACAGTTGCATGGATTGCTTTTGAGTGCTTAGGAACAAATGAATCTAGGTAACTGATTTCAGCCATTTGAGTGATGTTTGTAAGCGAATGATCGGAATATTTTTGTGAGTCTTCAGCTTGTAAGAGCTCCTAAAATGGATTCAGGTGGAAATTAGGTTGATTCACTTGCGGAAATGGTTTATGAGACTAGTCACACAGAAATTCAATGTAAGAGAAGCAAAGAGTATGCGGATCTTTCGGCATCAGGCCTCCATCAGCAAGCTACGCTAAAGGACTCATTTTAGATTCACATATTTTGTATGTGTATGGTATATGTGAGTCTTTATTCTAGTTTGAATCTTTCTTTCTGTAGCAATGCTTCAGATGTGCATCTTGTTTTTCTACCACTATATAACATTGGTTTTGTTGAATACACAGTTACTTACTAGTCTTCTGGTTTTAGTATATAGAATCATAGAATCATAGGGTTGGAAGGGACCTCTGGAGATCATCTAGTCCAACCCCCCTGCCAGAGCTGTAAACCTTTTTGCCACATGACGCTTTCTGCTAAGTGAAGTGACCGTAATTACCAGAAAATCTGTCTAGTGTTTCATCTTAAACTTACTCTGTTCATTAAGTTACATTAAGTAATGGCAGATAAGAATAATAGAATGTGGGTGAAGAGTCTAAAGCGTGCCACTGCAGCAACAGTTTTGATAGCATTATTTCTGTGTTACTGTGTGTAATGCACTGCTTTTCTTCTTAATGACTGGTTCTCGGGATGGTGGTAATTCATGATTATTTTTGCTAGTTTGCAGCTTACAGTAGAGCCAGTATTAATCAAGGGAACCATCAGTTTGCAGTATATTTTCCTGAAGCTAAATTGTGCTTTCAATGAAACAGGTTTATATTAGTATGTACAGGCAACATAATAGCACCCTGACAGAACTGGTAAATAATGTTGGCCTATAGAGAGCCATTGTCGGATGCTCTTAAAATATGCATGTTCTTGCATTCTTGGTTTTCAGAGGTGTTAAATCAACCATGGGTCTAGTTAATTACTGAAAAAGAGATATGATAGAATCGCCGTTTTATTTTATTTGTTAGCTCCTAAAGAGAGGGAAGAATATAAATTGCTGTTTGTCCTGAAAGAAGGCAAAGATAGTATAGCTATTAGTTCTTGCTTACCACTTTAGCATAGACTTTTCCATCAAGAGAACCCAGTTTCCATTTATGTTCATGGCTAGTTCTAGAAAAACAAACAAACAAACAAACAAAACACAAATCAAACAAAAAAACCCCACAAGTCTACTGCTTCGTGTTTGAGTTTTGTCACTTATTTTTGTATATATCTTGCATTTGAAAAGGAGACATTAAGTGCAAAACAAGCCTATTTGAACAAAAGTATCCTGTCAGTTTTCTAAAATGCGGAATGTCTTTGCTGCACTTTGTATGTTCAGCATTTTAAAATTTCAGTACAATAGTCCCAGTTCTATTGAAGTAATTTTGGAAAAATTAGAACTATTTATCGGATTTTTTCAGACATACTGTCTAAAACATTAGTAATAACTTTTTTAATATGTGCGAAAGGTGAGTTCTAAAGCCAGGCAAACCTATTTCATTCTGAGGAGAGAAAAACGTGCTTTTCATTCCAAAAGTGCATTTTAATGAGTGCTGAAAAGAATCCTCTTCAAGAGCCAAGTACAAAAAGAAAGGCTTTTCTGAACTTTTTGAAATGGAGAACCTTGAGTATTTCATACCTACTTTTGCTAATGTACTCCTACATATAAAGGCTTTGCAGTAATACCCTTTTTATCTGTCCCTAAAAGAATACAGGTACCTACATATTTTCACCGTATCTTTTCAGAATTAGAGCATGGAAATGGGAGATTTTTGGCAAGTGGCTTTCCGCCTGTTATATGTGTTTGATTTTTGATTTTTTTTTTTTTCCTTGATCTGGTACTATTGCTTATACATAGACAATGTCTTTATGTTTGAGCCTATATGTGGTACTATTATATTGATGCAGATTGGCCACTATTTTATATTTTTATATATATATATATATATATAATGTATAGATACTTATGCCTGAACATACTCTAGAGGTGCTTTGGAATGAATGGTAATGTGCGAAGGGAAGCAAATTTTTGCTTGACACCAAGGTTAACAAGAAAATCCCTAAATTCTGAGATTTATATGACAGCAAAATGGCAAACTAAGTCCATCAATTAATTTCAGTGGAAAGGTTTCTGCTTCTTCCAGGTAATTCAAGTGAAGTAAGCCAGACTCTGGACCTCTGCTTTTGGTTTGTCCGATAAGTTAGAGGTACCACCCTGATTTCTTCTTCTTCAGACAGGCCAAACACTTGTACATTAACTATTATTTCCTTTCATAACACGGACACTAAGAATGTTTAGTGGATATCTATCTCCCAGTTAGACAACATATGATTGGTGAAGACAAAGCTGGGAGATAGCTTTACGTGTTCCTCCAGCAACTCGTCTCCTCCTTTTTTTTCAGCATCTTCACCAGGAGGACTTCGTCTCTGTCCCATTGCAACCACCTTATTTTCCCTGTTCCTTCTTATTTCTTATTTTTTTCTCATCCATTCTTGGCATTCTGTTCTTGGTCCTTCTTTCAGTCCTACAGTGTCCTTTGCTCTCCCTCCTGCAGACTTCTAAGATCTCTCTCTAATTTCATGACTGTCTTTCCTTCAGGGTTACTACATTTCTCTCTGTTTCAGTGCTGTCTTCACTTTTGTCTTTCAATTAGCTTTCTATTGTGCATGAAGAAGAAAACAAAAAGCATTTCCTGCAACCCAGGAAAATTTAGCAATGGAAAATCCCACCAGTGAGCTTGCCCAGATTGTGCTTTTTTTTTCCATGAGAGCATGAAATACACTGGTAAAACGAGAGCGCCAGATTGAGGGGATCTACACAGTGGGTCACTTGCACTTAGAGATAACGGCTGGGTTTTTCTCCGTGATGAGACATACTTCTCCATGATCTTGGCCTCTATTGTTTTAGGTACAACTCTTTTAGGAAATCCATACCTTTCAACCCAACATTTAATGATGCTGAAATTACTCAACAGCACAGTGTACACAAATGAAATAGCCGAGCTATGTGTTAGTAATATTCCCGTTTCAGTGCAATTAGTGCCACTCAATATGTAGTGTAACTCAAGCATATAATTAAGTGACAACTCTGCATGTTGTAACTGTTTGCTGAAGATTTCTCTCCAGTTTGTTTACAGCAGTGAAGCCCCTGAAAGAACCTTAGCAAGTACCTTCCTGAAGGGTAAAAGAAGACTAGCAGTTCATGTTGTGATATTTATTGTATAAAGGTGCAGCACCATCTGGGAAATCGCGTAGTCTAATTTGCTGCTGCCTTACTAGTAATGTTGTCATTTACCTCTGTGCAAAGTGGGCCCCAAAGTTATCTCTCTAAATTCACAGTATTTATTCTTGCATTCCGCTAGTGTAACTAATCCCAGAGGGTGTCAACTCCTCCAGCCCTGCGTGTTTATCTGCTGGCCCAAAGGGGTTTATCCAGACAGCTGGGTTCCTTGGCGCAACATGTTCGATTCAGGAGCAGTGTGGGAAAGAGATGGGCACGCTGGCAATCTTTGGTGGCATAGCCGCACTTCAGGGATTGGTACGAGGTGATCAAATTTTAAAACGTTCTCAGTTTAGCCAAAACCTTAACTGGCCATCAACCAATCTCAGAATTAGGCAGTTTGGTGCATGGCGGCTTAAGGGGATAAAGCGCGGGGGTTTTCACGCCTAGATCCTGTATTAGGAGCAGCTCAGCTGGCGTCAGGAGATGGGATAAATCTGGAAGGAGATGGAGAGTTTCAAAGTAAATGATGTGTGGTGGGCACAGAGCGTTACTGTAGAACAGTTTTTTCTATATTATTCATAAAGCAGGTATTTTCAGAGCCTACTTCACTGGTTTGTTTATTCACAGATTATATGTCTTTGAGGTGCAGCTTCTAGGTTTTAAAGGATTTTTTAGTAATTTTTAGGAGAATGATAAAATTAATACAATTAGGGAATCTGAGTTTTGATCTAGATTAAGATGTGTGTGTAAGACTCCATAACCAAGAGCAATTGTGGTGGTGGTTTGATTCCAGGCATGTTTGGTCCCAGTGTCAGTGCCTCGAGAATTAATTAGTTAATATTGGTAAGTTTAGCAATATGAAGCTGTTAAAAAAAAAAAAAAAAAAACAAAAAAAAACAAAGACTGCTTTGACATTCTGATTCCCTTACCTTTTGTGGCGATGGCAATCAGACAAACAAGGCTGGCAAATTATATATTTGCATGACAATTTTTTTGCTAAACAAAGTCCCTATTAAGCAAACCCAGTGTCTGTCTAGTACAGCAGCTGCGCCCCACCCTTCTGTTTTTCACCCTTACATTTTTCACCAATTGCTGGCAGTGTAAGCTGGATAGGTTTCATAAATTGTTTGCTTTCTGCATAATCAAATGCACCCTCTTACCGTTTGTGCTTTCTCTATCAGCTAGACTTAAAAATGAAAGTGCAGCTATATGAATACATATGGCCTTGTTTAGCAGTTTTTGCTGCGTATATGGCCGATCTCAATTCCCTAGAAATCTTTCACCGACAAAGATTTTTATTTGTGTGAACATATAATTTAAAAAATCAGACTGACTTCTCCAATATTTTCACATTTCACTGGGTTGCAGGTTTAGCTGAGGAATACTGTGTGAGAAAAAGTGATTATGTGATGGAAAAGTACCAGAGAGATTGTGCATCTGTTGGACATATATTTAGAATGGTTTATTACTAGCTACTGACCCTTCAGGTATCTTAGGAAGTCACTGGTGCTTTTCTGGCACTGCTCCGTCTCCAGAGCACTCTCTCTGTTTAGTACATTTAGTTACCTCTGGAAGTTCTGTTTCATAGAATATTTATATGCCGTTATTTAGTTTAAAACTACCCTGATAAAACTACATAGAAATGTTTTGTCACACCAGAATCTTGCACATCTATAATTTACCGATCCATTGCTTAATCCCTTGAAGGGATTCTTTCGACTGGCCTTCTGACCCACCACGTTATCTCTCTAGGTCACTGAGAAATGTACTTACCTCAAGTAAGTACTGGTGTTTTCTTCAGCTTTTTCTGCCGGGACTGTACCTTTCACCTTGTATTCAAAGACAGTACGTGTACATGCCACAGAAACAAACCAAAGAACAATTTGGGCTATGCTATAAATTAAACCAAATGTGAAAAAAAAAGACACTGTTATTGAAAAAAAAATATATTATTTATACTATTCTGTTAAAAAGGGTGTTTAAGATGCTCAGGCCTATAGAAAAGTAAAATATTTTTGTGACTAGGAGAAGAGTACATACGCATTTTCTGAAATTCAGAACCAGGAATGGTACTTCAAGAGTATATATGCATGCAAAAAGTCCTTTTCCTTTTCTCCCTTCTCTGTAATGCCTCTTTTCAGTAAAATATCTGCATAAATTTTTGCCTATTACTACATCGTATGATTTCGGTAGTTTTTGTCAAGTTAAGGTGCGAACTGAAGTACAAGGGCTTTATAAGCTCTTTGTGATTCGGCACTGGTACTTGTTTGTAAAAGAGCTAAATGGACAACATAAGACAAAGAACAAGTTCCACCTGAGTGAAAGGCAGTGTGTGTCTTGGGTTGGAGCAGGAGCGTTGTGTGGGGAGGTTGAGGGGGAAAGTGTTAGGGGAGAATATTCATTTTTGTTTATCCTGTTAAGTTTAGCTTTTCTATTCTGTTTTCTTAAGGGGATACAGGCTCAGAATTCTAAATCGGGAGGAAAAAGTGCATTTTCAGGAGCCAAGCATGGCGGGTTTCAAGTCAGACTTTCAAAGGAATCTACACCTGCAAGAAAATGGCATTTTCTTGCAACCTGGCCATGCAGATAAATTTGAGCACTCATGTTTCCAACCACCTGCCTGCGAGTATATACAAAGCTGTTAGAAAGTGACTATGTAAATATCTCTCTCTGTACTTAAGTTTCTTACAGTAGATAGGCCCCTCGTATGCAAACTCACCACCTGTAGTTGGCACAGTCTTCTTCCTGAAGAAGAAAAGATCAAACCAGAGTCTACCAGGCAGAGGGATTTAATGAGATTAACAGTCTATGCATGATTAGAATTTTTTTTCTTTTTTTTTTTTACAACAAACCTAATTCTCTTAAAATCAGTGGTTTTTTAGAAACTTCATGCCCTGGGTGAGATAAAAGTTCCAGTGACCCGAGTCACTGATTTTTACTAGATTTTTGGAAAGCCACAAGCTCCCTTTTTCTTGTAAGCCCTGTGAGGAGTCTGTTAGGAAAGGTTCAGAGTAAACAGAATTATAGCATGCCAGTCTATACCACCACTGATGGGATGAGATGGAGTTCAATTAAAGTACGGGCACCCACCATTTTAATTTATCTATCCATTTGCTTATTTTTTTGGACAGAAGGATAAAGATTACTGTGGAAACAAATTACAGCCTTCAGCATTGGCGGGAGTTCCTTTCAAACAAATTTCCTGATCACTGTGATTTGGCAAGTGCTTTTATGGGACTTACCATCCTGGGAGCATAACCTCTCACTGCTGGCAAGACATTTTCCCCACCCCAGGACACGATTAGCTTTGCCTTGGAAACCCTTTTTGTCCAGCGGGTTTGAAGGACATGGCTAAGGCATTTATTGGGGTAAACATCTGGGACATCCCCATACCTGTCTTTTAACTTGTCAGAATGACTTTGTAGGTAAAACACAAAACGAGCTCAATTATAGGTGCATTTCATACCAAAAGAGAAATTTGCTATTCAGGGGTGAAGCCATAGCAAAGTCAGCTTCAAATAAATGGCAAGAGGAACTGCTTGGCAAAGGTCCTGATTTGGAGATAAATGGAAATATTATTGTCTGAAAGCCAGACACTGCCTACCCGTGGCTGAGAGCTCACGCAGTGGGAGAGGGCAGAGGAGCTGCTTCCCCCGCAGTGACCCTGGCTGATGCAGGAGAGAGTTATCCCACCCACCACACCTCTGCTTCCGCCTCCCCTCCCCACTCAGAGATTCCCGTGTTTATTCCAGCTGACATCAACAGTTTGATGGTTATTTGCTGTGTGGTGTAAGGCAGATTCCCACAGCTGTGCTTTTAGAGGTTGGCCATCCCTCTTTCTTAGAAAGCCTTGTCCACGTGAGCCAAGAGGCACCTTAGCCACGGGACCTTAGTGCACTTCTTAGTGCACTTTCTCTCTTCCCTTAAAAATTAGTATTTATTGCTTGATTGATTTTAGTTGAGGTTCCATTTTCTGTCTGAAAAATGCCTCCAACTTCCCTCCTCACAAGAGATTGTGAAAACACTTCAGATTTGGTGCCATGTGATTGCTTAACCGCCACATGATCCTACTTCAACCTGCGGAAACGCAGCCTCTGTACCAGGCAACAAGGTGTGCCTTAATCCGTACAGGGCTGGCAACACAGAACACGGATTGTGGTTGAGTTGATGGCTGGCTGCAATTTCTTGTCTTCTGTTGAATGTAGACTCAGACCGCCACCGACCACAGGAACCTGTTAATCCTTTGTATGTCACCCTTTGTGCCTCTCTGGCACGATTCCCCAGGGTCAGTGATTGTATTTAGCATTCATTGCAATTAGTTTAGGAGGCCTTCAAAAAGGACAGAAATTTGAATCCAGTGGACCAGGAAATCATCATTATTGTGTCAGGTTGCCAGTATAGGCTGGACTTTTAATTTGCAAACGTACAAGCTCGCCAGTCTGCACTGCAGCCGCGTGCTTGAAATCTGGAATATTTGTAACACATGATAGGATATTGATCTGGAAACTAACAATTACGTGATTTTTTTTTTCACGCTTATCTTGTGCTTGGGTCTTACAGTCATCTGTGTGTTCAAGGCCCGCAAGAACTGTACATTGACTGTATTGAATTTTGGAGAAACTTAGGTGCAGTTAGCTTGTGTAAAGATTATGCACAACATTGGCTGCTCAGGAAGACTTGTCTTCTTTAATGTTATAATATGGAAAAATGTTCTAGTGCATTCAGATGTGAGCTAGCTTGTAGCTAACAAATTTGATTAAGCGATGAAATCAGTTTTGTTTGTGCATCTTGACAACTGACAAAGTGAGCATATAAAGCATTTCTCCCAAGTCTGTAAGCTGAGAAATGTCTTAGGAAAGCAAGCATCTGAAATATACCCTAAAATGTCTGACAGTATCCTCGCTAGAATTTCTGCCTAAAGGAATGACTAAGATGCCTGAGAGCACACTCAGCGTTTTCATTATTCCTTACTGGTGGAAACAGGTACCTATTTTGTCAGGTCTGATGGTTTCTCAAGTGAAAAATTCTGTCTATACCTTTTACATGTTCCTCCGTGGTGTCTGAAGTTAAAAATAGATTCTTGAGCAAAATTGGTGTCCTGTGTGCACCTAAGGAGCAATGAGCAGTCGTTACATTGCCTGTATTTCACAACCTACAGACTGCAAAATAGTAAAGTGTGAAAATATTTTTATTTTTCTTTTCTGGTAGATGTCCGTAGAAGAACAATATACGAGTACCACAGGGTGGAGCTACAGATGTCAAAGATTACCAATCTCTCAGCTGTTGAAATGATACCTCTGCCAAGTAAGTAAAACATAACATGGGCAGGAGCCAGATCTGGGAAGGGCCCCCTCCCAGTAACACATACACGATTTTAGATATTTTGTTTTATCTGTGGACTTGGAATCATGGAAAGATTCATTTATCCACTCTCAAATTTATTCCTGGGTGGATGATGCATTATCCAGTGCATCCTCATGTATCTCAAGTTAGTTTATGGGTATATAGCTCCCAGTAGCTTTTGAATGAAATCTGTGCCAAATCATTTTTTCAGAAGAATGATTATATTGACTTTAAATTTATTTCCTCAAGAAAAAAAAAAGAACAATTTTCATGCTTGCAAGGCAAACACAAATTCTTCTGTGTACGGTGCATCACATTGCAAAGGAATATCCCCAAACACATTTTGCACTTCATCTACCTCTTTTGTCCAAGGTAAAACTACATTGTTTAGAAATCTCTGGGTTTAAACTGCCAGCTGTACTACTGTGAAAAAAATGAAAATGGCTATTTTTCTTTTTTCTAATCCAATTAGAGTTCTTGCACACTTGCCTGCCAGTCCTATTATCTGTGTATGCCTGGGTGTTAGCAACACCAAGGAACACTGGAGACAGGGAAGAAAGAGATTTAAGCAAATACTTAATATTAAGCAAAAAGATAAAAATATAGCAATGAAGCTGAATGAACAGATGTGGAAGTGGGATTACATTTACAAACGGAATACAAATGGGATCCTACAGATAAAATGTACCTCTGTGCATACGGTTGTGAAATGCATTTTAGTCTGGGTTTAGTGTCTTATTTTGGACATGTAAACCTGTTGAGTCCCTAAGTACGTATTATCAGAGGATGTATCCTTCTTTTGTGCTTTTTATGAGAATTATTTGTGAGACAAATGTAATAATTCGTGGTTGTTTATCTACATCCCAGCTTGTCTCCAGTTTACCAGCTGTGGTCCCTGTGTCACTGCGCAGATTGGTTTCAACTGCAGCTGGTGCAGTAAACTCCAAAGGTAAGGAAAAAGATTTTTCTTTTTTTTGCATGGGTATGCAGCTGTGCTCAAAGGATATCTAAAAACATTGCCCGTAGGTTATTCAGCACAAAGGGTTGTTATAGTTAGGTCTTATATACATGCATTCACACGAATATACACCTCAGTCGCAATCACTAGCAACATATCATTGTCCCATTTCACTTCAGCAAAGAAATTAGGCAAGAATGGTCAGAACAATTGTTTTGGGACTTAAGCCCTTCTTCATATTTCCTTAACCCTACTTTGATATCCTTTGGAAGGAGAACAAGAAGTAGAAATCATAATAAAATTCCTATTTTCTCCCTACATCCCTGGCTTCATCTAAAATAATTTAACCACATGGAGATGCGGGGTGGTAACGTAACTGGAAAAGACATGATTGTTCTATTAACAGTAGGGAGACACATGCATCTAAAGACTGAGAGCCTTCTGTCTTTTAACCTCTCATTATACTTAGTGGGTACATTGGGTCTCCTCAGCCTCTCACTGCCACATTGACGAGGACAATCAAGTCAGTAGCAGGAGCACAGACAGCAAAATGGAAACTCTGCACCTGTAGATTTTCCAAAAAGTTCTTTACTCGCTGACCTTCATGGACCTTCAGAGCAAGAACTTATTTAACACCAGTTCTGTGGCACAAAATGCAGTATCGTAATGGATATTTATTGTTGTGTTTTTCAACTCTAGTGATGAGTTTCTGAAGTATTATGTATAAAATGGATGCATAATGAAAGGAGAAAATGCTACTAGCAGTCTAAACAGTGTAATAATTTCATACCATACTGAAGAACTGATAAATAGCTAATGAATGTGGTATAGAATTAGGCACTTCAGGTCACTTGTATTATGTTTTCTTAAACTTCTACTCCCTTAGTAAGTCATTTCAGAAGTCACTCTGTTGGTGGTTTGCCTTGCAAAAAACTCTTGAGTGGAATTAGAGCTAAATTACATAATTTCACAGAAAACATCAAACATCTTCAGCAGTTAGAATGCTTGTAGAAGACTGTTCCAAGCAAGCATGAAGAGATCTTGCTTGCTTTAGCCAATTTCTTGCTTTCAAGCATTGCTTGATTCGACTTCCATTAATAAGTATTGTAGCGCTGAGAATCTGTTGTCATTGGTTTGAGCAAGGTCTATTACTTTGTGGATAGTGTTCTCATTTCTCTTTGGATAAATTAAACTCCAGCAGGCAAGATTTGAAGAGGTGATAAAGTTCAGACCTCTTACAAAGAACAGGCAAACCTTGATCCTTTGTTTTGCTCTGTAGTTTCCAAAGAACTGAGTTTCCCGAGTTCTGGAATTGCTGGAAAATCTGTTTCGCTCACTGAGGCACAAATTCACTGTGCAGAACTAAGGGAGTTTTATCCTTCACCTTTAGCAGGAAGCAACACCAGGCATGTAGTTGCACCGTGTTCCCTTCCGCATATTTAGGTGAATTTGTGTCTGCCCCTTTGCAACTGGCAAGGTGTAATTTACTGCTGAAAAATAGACAGTCTCAACACACCAATTTCTATTCAATTAAAGTTTGCATGAAAAAAATACTTTTCATTTTGCCTGTGAAGATCGTGCTGCAATCAAAGATGAACCTACTGTGAGGCAGTCCTGCACTTTTTCCCAAAAACAGCTGGCTCCACACTGCAGCACAGTTGTGCTTTGACAAGCTGCAGCAGGTAGACCGAACAGTTTTATTGCTGTTAATTAGCCCATTACTGACAATAGCGAGACTGTCATTTCACGCGGGCTGTGTTTGGACATTATTTGACTAGCAGCAAAAGCAGGCATTGGAGTCAATTCCTTAAAAAAGGGTAGATCCAGAAAAGCAAACTAAGATTATGCCTCTACACAGGAATTTCAGTGGTTTAGAAACAGTCATACAATTCAATTTGCATCTGTAAGGATGAGTGATACTCTGCCAGGTGTAAGCAAATGAAGAATTGTGTATAGGAATATAAAACAGTTCAGAATGGAAGGATCCACTAGAGGTCATCTAGTCTAACCTCCTGCTCAAAGCAGGGCCAGCTGTGAGATCAGACCAGTTTGTTCACGACTTTGTTCAGGTGGGTCTTGAAAACCTCTGAGAATACGGTCCAGTCCCCTGAACATCTTAATTTTATACTAGATTTTACACCTTATTTTTAAATACTTATTTTCTCCAGAAATGTGGTTTTGGTGATGATGGCTGCCTCGGGCCCCATTGCCTTTCTTGGCCTGTCTCCTCCGGCTTATGAAATGAGCAGCTTATTTCAACCAATTCAGTTCTACAGAGAAGCAGATCTGAAATAATAAGTGGATACATATTTTGTGAAAAGAGGCTTTCCAAAATATGAAGACTGAGCATTTATTTAGTTAGGGTACATTACACTGCAGAATCATTGTGCTCAGGACTCCTACCTGTCTCAGCTTTGACAATTTTCTGCTCCCTGCCAGTTCTGGATACTCTCACCTGCCTTCTAGTCCGGTGCCTGTCTTTTTTTACCTTGCTGTTCCTCAGCATGGTTATTCATTTTAGGGAGATACAGAAAAAAAGGAAAAAAACCTTATTCCATTCTCAGTGGAGATGTCTGGATCACAGAAAGAGTACTCAGAATCAATTACTTCAGTACCACATTCTGGTTTTGCTCCCCTCAAAAATAAATTTGCTGTGTTAAAATGTTCTTTTTGCATGTGATAAAGAGGCACTTGCTCAACAAGAAAACCTAACTGTCATGGTTAAAAATCACAAAGGATGGAAGGTTGTGAGTTCTTTCATCACGGTCCTCCAGCTTTTTCTGCGTGCCACTGCTCTTCAGTCACCAGCCTTGTAAATCAGCCTAGACTGTTATCTCCTGTTGTGATATACATTGCTCTGCTGCAGCAGAATAAAATCTGCTTGGAGAAACAAGAGCAAAGCATTACAGGAAGTATTAACTTAGACATTTCAGAAGTGCCTAGAATGCAAAGAAAATTAATATTTACAGTCCACTTTCAAATGAAGCCTCGTAGGGGTTTTTGAAGCAAGCAGAAGCTGATGCTTAGGAGTGATGCATGGGTTGCTTCTGTAGTAGTGTTTCTGGGTTGCAAAGCTGACTGGACACACTGGTATGGGAGGTGAGAAACCAAAAGCTGTCTCTCTTGGCTGCAGGCAAAGCCAAAAGCTGTCTCTCTTGGCTGCTGGCAAAGCCCAGGATGGGGAAGGCAACTAGCCTTTGGTGCAAAAGCCTGAAAAAGGCTTTGAACTTGATAGTGACAGGTTTCCAGCATGGCAATAATCTACCGACTGATCTAGTGCTCCTATTTCTGCCAAGGGAGAATGCCTGTTTGTTTTTAGGGAGCAATGAGGGTCAGATATGGCTGTAACAGACAGTGATGTTCCTCCTGGGGAGCTGCTCTAGCACTTTGGTACTCTAAAGTAAGATCTCCCAGAGCAGACAGGCTTCCATGTGGATAACAAGCAAACCTGTATCCAGCAAGAAACAAAACACTGTACCAATTCCACAACCCTTTTTTTCTCAACAAATTATGACACCATTTAGCCAGGGCAATATTGCTACCAAGAACAGCTTTTTTTTTTTCCTTGCATAAAATTTTAACCATAATATTGAATCATTCACACAATTGTAGTTGTTCATTCACGCAAAATGTAGTCATTCACACAATACAGTTGTAGGAAAAATAGAAAGTGTATATAAAACCTGGAACTGCACAAGGCAAATTGACCAGCAGAACTGTTGCAGAATAACTGTACTCCCCCATGTGGGCAGTTTGTGTTGGAATGAAAATAACTGTTCTACAACAGTGGGTTCTTCCCCACCTGTAACTTCAGCCCAGGTGTTGTGCAAACTGAGAGTCAGGTTCTCCATGTGGGTGATTCAGAGCAAAATCTGCTATTCCTGTCACTCTCTACAGGCTTAAATCACAGTTTCCCTTTTCATAAGGGATCATCAAACTATCCACTCTGAAATCTAATATGACGTATGTCATACGGTTTCATCATGACTAAAGCAAAGGCACATCACTTTCTTCTGACTTCAGCAGATGAAGGATGCCCCTAGGAGCTTTTTTTTTTAAAAAAAACTATGTGTGTGTCATAACTGTTCCATAAGTAAAACTGTTCCATAAGTAAAAGAGACTAAATATAAATATGTAAGCTAAGATGGTATCGTAGCTTTATCCTACACAAGGATCTATGTTTATAAAATGCCAGAAACACTTAGCATCTATCTCATAGTAGTTACCTGTGGCTGAAACTTGGTTTATTTGCTCTTCATTATCTCTGACTTCCCAGAATGTAAAAACTGGGAGAATTCATTAATGTTAGATCTGTTTATGTCATCTTTTCATGATTCTGAAAATGTTTATCTACTCTAGGCACTCGGTATAGCCTGCATGTAAGAGACGTCATTTTCTAGGAAAGTTTTTGGAATCTTTAAGGGAACTTTGCTGTTATATTATAGGTTCAATTTGTACAACTTGCTCGCATTACTAAAATAGTGACTTCCCTTGGAAATATTTGCAAGAAATAAATTGTGTTTATTAACTTTAAAAGAGTTGGCACTGAAATAGAATGGAAATACAATGCTTACATGATCAAGAATTTTTAAAAGCCACCTTTATACAAAGTTTTGAAAAGATTTATGTTCAGATTCTGTAGATATCGATGTTTTGGTTTTGGTGAACTTCAGGAAAGTCTCAGATTTCGTCAGTGAAGTGATACTGATATTTCAGTGAGTTCAGGAATAAGCAGACAAAGAGCACGCTCTTGCAGTCTGTGCATGCTGGAGACTCAGGTTTTGAATGTGTCTCATGCTTCAGTTCATTAACACAGGATAAAAACATCCCCCAGTCCTTCCAACATCCTTCAGGTTTACTGTGGTACTATCATTCCCACATTAGAGATAGGGAACTGTATTGCTGAAGGACTGTGAACTATTTAGATGATGGTTTTATTCAGCTGTCAAGGTTGGTACCTATATTCAAATTTTACATCCCCAAAAGTGGCTGCATTATGCCAAGGGTACCCAAAAGCCTAACGGTTAGATCCACAAGGGTGTTTTGCTGGCTGATGCACAGGTTTTCAAGGGAAGTGATGCAGAATAGGAGAGCAGTACTAAAAGTACCTTTTCACCAAACTCAACTCAAATATCTAAGACCAAAAAGGTCTCTAGGGCTCAAACACTTTGTCTGAGGTGATACCTACAGCTGCCTGAGTCTAAGCAGGGTTCAGCAGTGAAGGCCCTGAGCTCCGTGAAGCTCCTCTACTCATTATGTGTGACACTGCCCTTTACACAATGACCTCACAATGATTGGAGAATCCCCCGAGGCACAGGTGGTAAGTCATCTAAACCCAAGTCATCCCTGAAGCCTGGCCCATTAGATGTCCAGGTGCTTAAGCCGGAGCACTGAAACTCATAAGCCCTCGCTTAGCTCCAGCTCAGAGCAGATCCTCAGGCAGTGGCTGCCTGGAGATTTAGGGTCTCCGCTCCTGCCACTGCTGTCCGGGCAGTCCTGCCGCAGCTTTCCCGGGTCTGCAAGGAAAGAGAGATTCAGCTTGGGGTGACCCGGTTCACAAAAAGGGCTTGCCCATGTTAAGTGCTAAAATACACTTTTATCCTTAAGAGTCTCTGTTTTCCAGATTATGCATTGAATAATCTGGTTTGAAATCATACCAGCGTATGGTATTGACCCAGGGGGTGGAAACCCCCAGTTTGAAAAGTGCCCTGAACAAGCTGCACAAATTCCCCTGCTGGATTTTCTGTGTGTAGTGATGAGCCAGGACGCTCGGGGCACTCTAGGCAGAGTTGTTCTGCCCGTGTGTGTGTGTGCACAGCTCCCCAAGTTTCTTGCAGTCTTAAAACAATCCTGAGCTAAAAAGGTGATAGAATTTGTGATAGATTTCACTTCAATGCTTAATCCTGTATGCCAGCTACAGCACTGGTGGTGTAAATGAAAAGGTTACAGCTGGTTTTTATGGAATGTGTTCTGAGCAAAGTGGGAAATCAGAAATGTGGCTGGAAATAGCAATAATGTGGTTTAAGTCTCGATACTTCTAATCTTTTGTTATGGTAATCGCTGTTCCTATCTAAGCAGGTAATAAAGAAACAAGTTGTTTTGCATTCCATGCTGATTAGCTGGAAAGTGGGGAAGGGAAAATCTTTTGGTACTTGCAGGTCATAAGAAAACATTTTAGAGTTGAAATATGAAGTGACAGTTTTCCACGGTGCCCTTATGGTAATTGAGATAAAAAATGGTTGCCTGTTGTCTTCTGAATTTCTGGGCAAGCTTGAAATGTCTTTTTTGTTTATTCTTCCTTTCGAAAGAAATTGGAAACGTGTTTAGTTAACTTTCAAATCTGAGTTTATGTCTGGAAACTTTTAATAACAGGAGGAGGAACAGAGTTAGGGTTTTTCTTTGATTGTTGTTCCATATGTCCCACCTGACGACCTATTTTCATAAAGACTGTGTTGAATGAAATATTGTAGTATAAGTAACAGTCCTATGTAATCTAAAATATTTACTGGTTGAGCACAGCACTACCCATACCGAATTTAAAAAAAAAAAAAAAAAGCACAAAAATAAATATCATATCCTCTGACTACATAAACACCTTGATTTATTAAATCATTTATTTGTATTTATTAATTAAATCCAAATAAGAAACACAGGGGTTTTCTCCACACATGTCTTACTCTTTGGTATCTACATTTCTCTCAACTTTTATTTTATAGCTGACACCATAACGAAGGTTGTAGATTCCAATGCGGAGTAGGGAAAGGCAGTGGATGAGATCAGGATCAAAAATACCCGTCAGTTGAAATGCAGGTACATCAGCTTAGTTGTGCAGTGAACATTAGTGAACATCTCCTGCTGTGACATCCTTTGGTCTAAGCCCTTCAGCATATTTTACCAAAAATATAAAAGTTCTTAAAAAAGTTCTTATGCAAAGAAATTAAAATAAGGCATAGAACTGAAGTTACTGTTGTTTTGATGGGTGAGATAACAAGCTTGGGCATTGCAGTGCAAGGTGGTAAAACACTTAGTACAGTGCAAGGAAGGGAGTGTTACCCTGTGGGCCTGAAAATAACTTTACTCATGTCCCTACATTCATAAGCAACCATTTGTAGAGCTCAGTTTTTATTCACAGAATCATAGAATACTTTGGGTTGTAAGGGACCTTTAAAGGTCATCTAGTCCAACCCCCATGCAATGAGCAGATCAGGTTGCTCAGAGCCCTGTCCAAACTGACCTTGAATGTTTCCAGGGATGGTGCATCCACCACCTCTCTGGGCAACCTGTTTCTGTGTCTTGCCACCCTCAGAGTAAAGAATTTCTTCGTAATATCTAATCTAAATCTTCCCTCTTTTAGTTTAAAACCATTACCCCTTGCTCTATCACTACAGGCCCTGATAAAAAGTCTGTCCCCATCTTTCTTATAAGCCCCCTTTAAGTACTGAAAGGCCACAATAAGGTCTCCCCAGAGCCTTCTCTTCTCTGGGCTGAACAACCCCAACTCTCTCAGCCTGTCTTCATAGGAGATGTTCTCCAGCCCTCTGATCATTTTTATGACCCTCCTCTGAACCCGCTCCAACAGGTCCATGTCCTCCTTATGTTGGGGATTCCAGAGTTGGACGCAGTACCCCAGGTGCAGTCTCACAAGAGTAGAGGGGCAGAATCACCTCCCTCGACCTGCTGGCCATGCTTCTTTTGATGCAGCTCAGGATGCAGTTGGCTTTTCTGGGCTGCAAGTGCACATTGCCGGCTCATGTCCACCTTTTCGTCCACTAGTACCCTCAAGCCCTTGTCTGCAGGGCTGCTCTCAATCCCTTCATCCCACAACCTGTATTGATACTGGGGGTTGCAGGACCTTGCAGTTGGCCTTGTTGAACCTTATGAAGTTCGTATGGGCCCACTTTTCAAGCTTGTCCAGATCCCTCTGGATGGCACCTTGTCCCTTAGGCATGTCATCTGCACCACTCAGCATGGTGTCGTGTGCATACTTGTTGAGGGTGCACCCTATCCTACTGCCAATGTCATTGATGAAGATATTGAAAAGTACTGGTCCCAGTACAGACCCCTGAGGGACACCACTTGTCACTGATCTCCATCTGGACATTGAGCTATTTACCACTACCCTTTGAATGTGGCCGTCCAATCAATTCCTCATCCACCGAACAGTCCACCCATCAAATCCATATCTCTACAACTTAGAGAGAAGGATGTTGTGGGAGGACAGTATGATAGGCGTTACAGAAGTCCAGATAGACATCATCCATAGCTCTTCCCTTGTCCACTGATGTAGTCAATCCATCATAAAAGGCCACTATGTTGGTTCAGATGCTCACTTTTAAATACTTCCTGGTTTTAAATATTTAAGGGTTTAATTTTCCTTGTTTGTTTGATTTAGGGATATTAAATATTTCAATTCCAAATTAAAAGATGGGAGGAAGACTTGCTGATTTATATTCAGGCTGGTTTTGTCACAACCCTATTTAACTGACAGCAGTGTGCTGTTATTACAAAATTGGCCACAGTATCTCAGCCATTGAATTACAAAATAAAATAAAAAAAAAATTGAGGCATTTGTATGGATTAAGTAAACCACCAGAGGGAGCATATATAATCCAATCAGTCTAATAGATTCATATACAAATGACAAGGAAAATCTCATTTTAAATGCTTTAGAAGGGCTAGAGGTTTAAAATATAGTGTATTCTGCAAAATATATTCCGTTCTATCAATGTATATAACTTCATGAATTTGGTGATCATACTGCTGCTTCAGGCAAAGCGAAAGAAATGTACCCAGATTCTGCCTGTCTCTAAAATTTGTATTCCACTACATCAGTTCTTTGTGCTGGAGTAGCTTTATATGAAAACATTGCAGAGTCCTAACACCTGGGTCTTAACAAGCAGATTATTGAATTAGATCAAATTAAATAAATTAAATGTATAAATGCCTGTGATAAATGAAAAGTAAAGTCAGTACTATTTTTCTAACTTACATACTATTTCTTTGACAATTATAGAGCAATCATATTGGAAATCTGAGAAGTAGAAATACGGGCCCTTTGTCAGAGTTTGCTCTGATTAAAACACAACATATTTTTCTTCTGTTTTAAAAGTTGTGTTGAGACAGTAATTGGTCTTTTTAATCAAGTGCAACAAATGTATCAAGAATGAATGTGTAAATTTGTCAGCCCTGATACATTACTGATAAGAATGGTACGATAACTAGATCTATACTTTATTGAGCAGAAAATTGCTCCACACCCAACTTCTTCAAATCCTTTCCAAGCTGCTCGCTCTTAATTTGACAAGCTAATTTGAACGCATGAACTGCAAGAAACTGTTAGGAAATTAGCATTCAATAATTGAGAATTTTGTATGCACGGCAAGCCTGATGGGAGTAAAGCAAGAAAAGAAAGTGGCACCAAAGTGCTTAATGAACAAAGCATTTTCTCTAACCAGAGTGAGCCCAGTGATGGTATTGTTTGCTGAAAGAAGCCTCACAAGATCATAGTAATAGATCTTCTCAAGTGGGATTGCAGTTCTGTTTAGAAGACAGTGTAAGCTTCAGTGAGCCTGAAGGTACATTTAAAAACACATAACAGTAAAGATGTACATATCAGTAAAATGTACATAACGGTACATTTTAAAGTACTGTTATGGAATCTAGATGATCTTGAACTCTTAACATGTTTTTATTGAAAGTTAGCCTGCAGCCAGATAAATTAACTTTTTGCTGGGATTGATGCATGGATAAATAACAGATAGATGGCCTTTCTACATTTTTGGATAAGTTTGTGGAATCTGTCAGTAGTTGGATTCCACAGAATTATTGTGGAATTTTTGTAATTCCCCTTGAGCACAGATTGTCTGGAACAATTCCTATGATTAATACAAATAAACCTTAAAAGTTCAGTCTCCAAAGAGAACTCTAATGAAGATGCAGTAGCTCTCAGAGGCCTAGAACATGTCAGAGCAAGACCAGTCAATTCATTAGATATGGTGTAGGACTCTCTAGAGTAGAATAACCCCTTGCCTGGTTCATAGCTGGTATGGACACGTACTGCCTGAGAGCTATGTGGAATACTTTTTCAGAGCAAACACCTGAGCTTTTTCCTGCATAAGTAGAACTTCGTCTTATGAGCTTCATTCCTCGAGTTTCCTATCTCCACATGTTCTTCTGCAGTGTCCTGCTTTCTGCTCACTGATGTTCTCAGCAGCCCCAAGCTAGAGAATAAAACTATCCCTACCTATCATTTATAGATTTGATATCTACACAACTGAATTTGAATACTGCTTTCATACACAAACTAGAAAGTTTTCTTACAGCTGCAGCATTAGTCACACACTTTTACATATGTATGCCTGCTTTGTTTTCCTGAGTAAATCAGATCAACACGAGGACAACAGTTATGCTCATAACTGATGCAAATTTTTAAGAAATGCAAGGCCGGATTACAAAACTTAAAATTAATTCTAGAAAATGGGCAGAAGATTGCTACAATTGTCACTACCCTGAAATCCTAATCTTTCTGTTTAAATATTTTCCATGAAATCCTGAAACTGAAGACTGGGAGCATTTTGAAATTTCTTAATCTAGATATAAACACAGTGATTTATTTAAGCCACATCACTCCCACTACTCATATTGTATACTTGTGTTTCTTACCATATCATTTGCCTTTCAAAATTTGAGATTGGTTTCACTAGCTATTGGTTCCCTTGCCAGAGATGTTGCCGTGTCTTCTGGAGCTTAGAAACTCTGTTCATTATCTACTCTTTAGGTTTCTGTGGTATCCAGTTTTGCAACACAGCTTGTCCAAGACATAGATATCACAGTCATTACCAAAAGGACCACTGTCTGGACTGTTTTAAGACCTTAATGCAAAGTGCGACTCATGTAGGTCTGTCAAATATAGCACGTTCCTAAGGTATTTTATTATAAACACAGGAAGTAGTTATCGAAGATACAGAGGACAGTTAAGCACTTAAATCACGTTGAGAGGAGGGAAAGTAGACATCCATCTGTTATTTATACCTTTGAGAATATTTACTTTTGCTGATTAATTTGGAAAGAAGATCACAAAATCTGTGTTTAATTTACATGCTTAATTTCACAGATGCACCTAAGATACCATAGTGATAAAATGCTAGATAAATAGGTAGGTAGCACAGCTCTTTTATGCAGAAACTTCTTTTGCAATTCTTTTACGTGCTACCAAGTTTTTATTCTTCATTTATTGTTTTAGAACAATAAGACAAAACCCCATGCATTTTTAGATGAACCGTTTATATCTACCACCACAATTTCTGTGCCAGCCATAAATCTTTCAAATCACAACAGATTTGAGATCAGACTTAATTCTTCATTGTTTGTTCACCCTGAGTGCTATAGCGATAATAGTGGGTATTGCCCTGCACTATTAAACAGACATTCACTCTGGAGTTAAATAGTCATTAGCTGGCAGAACTGCACCATGGTCAGTCACACAGCAGCCCCAAATTCTTCTCTGTTTGGTTTCATTTTTATCTGTTCCTTTCTTACATTGATAGCTACTACCTGAAAGTTTGGATTCAAACGTGTTCCTGTTTCACTGGTGAAAGGTGACACTTGCCTGTGAAAGGGTTCCACAGACAGATGCTTCAGAATGCAATTTATACGTATCCTAGACATTTTAAGAAACTTGACTCAGACTTCTGGTCATCATTCTAAGCCATGTGATGGGTTTTCTCAGGACTGTGTTACTATACCAGGCATTATAGCCCAGCTGATTCCCAAAGAAATGTCTCAAATGGTGGTGTAATGCCACTATTAGGCTTTAATTGTATAATCAGAAGAGTGCAAGGAGCACAGCTCAAAGAAAACAGGCTTTCCTGATAACAAATGAAAATATTTCTACTTAACAACATGCTCATGCATTACACTGGGTAAGTAAAGTATAATGCAAAACAGTTAGGAAGTTAATTTGCGTGGTACAGTAATGTGAAATACAGGTAGATGATGATGGAGTGAACACAGAACAGAAATAAGAACAAATAAAAAAAGCAAGATAGTTACTTAAACACAAGGGTAAAGATTACTTCAAAAACACTGAGAGGGAAGTTACCAGGTAAGGCAGAAATTTTACCTGCTTTACCTGAATTCAGAGACAGCTTCAAGAAGATTTTGACAACTGCAGATAGGAACCTCCTCTGTATGAGCACGTGTTCGAAGACAAAGGAGTGCAGTCAGGGTTTCAAAGTCCTCTTTGGTTGTCTCACTATAATGTATCTTAACCTAAAATAATCAGATATCAACATATCTTTTCTACAGCATAATTTTTAGCCTTCTTATGTTGCCTTCTCAGCCCTCAGGCTGTTTCTTCCACTTCTTGTGTGTGTAAAGTCCCAACTCATCTCTTTTTCACACCTCTGAAATTTGCTAAGTCTTCCTTAACCTAACTAGTACTAATTTGTCTGGAAGAGTTATCTTTATTTGGTAAACTACTGATACTTTTATCCACTTCTCTCTCTGTTGACTATCATATATAGTTTTCTTTATATTATTTTATGCTAACTACTATTCCTGTGCTACTAGAAGAGTTAGAAGTAAGTTGACTAGTTTCTTCCCCTCATGAAAACAGTGATTTTTTTAATAGTTCATGGTCACTACTCCTGAAGTCAAGTACGGCAGGATATAAGGAGTTTTGACTTCAGAGCGAAAAATGCTTCAAAGTTCTAACATGGAAGCTAAGGGGGAAAAGGAAAAAAAGAAAACATAAGTAGATGCTTAGTTTCTAGAGAGAGCAGTTAGGCCCTACAACAGCAGTTCTCTATAAGAAAATACAAAAATTTGACCAACCCTAGAATGAATGCTAATGTACTTGTGCGGGAGCATTAGTTTTTTTCCCTTCATATAAGCATCTAACCCACTGCATTACTATGGAGAAAGCTGTCTTCCACCAATTTTGTGACGGTCACTCTTCATTTCCTCTGCTCTCATTACAAGGGAGATAAATAAAACAAGGAATTAAATAAATCAAGTATTTTTTATGGAATAAATCAAGATTTTTTTTTTTAATGGAAAATCTTTGCACTATATCAAATTTTCTTTTTCTTTACTTTTTTTTGTTTCACTGAAATATAATGCAGAATGGCAGTCCCAGTTAGATTTGTTTAATGGTCAGTTCAGTGGTCGTATAAAACTTTCACTTGTACAGCTGTAGTTCCTCTTCCCATACCAAATATTTTTTTACATAGAATTACTTGTGAATTAAACAGAGCCTGGGAAGTTTCCTGGGCATTGGAAAACGATTGTCTGTGCCATTAAATAGTTATGATGTTCCCTGATGTGATTTCAGTCCATGCCCAGGAGCACTGTCCAGAACACTTCCCAGGCATGGTGCAGGAGTTGGCTGTTCCAGGGATTATTCCCAGTTGGCAGTTTATGTGCAGCCTCCTTGTTTTCAAGGTTGAGAGAGTTTGCTTGTTCAGGCACAGGCCATTCTGTGCCAGTGGTCTTCAGTGCCAAGGAACATTTCTGGGCATGTTTATTTTACTAGTATGGAAACAGCCAGAATGATCACAACAGTCTTAACTGCCTTCCAGAAGTGCTAACCTCTTATGGTTGTACCCCTCAATATAACTTGAGCATCACTGCAATCATATTTGTCTCCTAGCCTTCCTTCAAGGAAGGGCCATAAATGAAGTCTCTTTTTGTTAGAATAATATTTTAAATTTTACATATTGCTATACACAGACTCCTATGTAACGTTGCCAGAAATTTTTATTTAGACGAATCTGAAATCCACGTATGTCTTCATAGAATTTGGATAATCTGAGATTAAGACCTGCTAAGGCAAACTGTTCAATTTCTCAACATACTCTACTGATTCTCTATAGGATATATTTTTTTTATCAGTCTTTCCAGTCCCCTAAACAATGGAGACTCTAACATTTCTCTATAGGACGTATTCACAGTTTCAGGGAAATAAACAAAGTTTTCTCAGTATTTTTCCTAAATATCAAGGCTTTTTTGTGCACCATTACATCTTGAGTTCCCCCTCTGTTCAGGTCTATTAACTCTTACAATATTTGCATTATCATATAGCATTAATGAAACCACTTGCTTCCCATTGGATATCACAACGAATATTAGTATGTACAATTAATGAAGAAGCCGATGAGCCCCAACTGTTCTGTAATTCTTTGGTGAACTGTTTTGCTGAATGTTAACTTCAGAGTTTGACTCACTGTTAAAGAAAAAACGAAATGCAAGTAGAATACTAATTTGGGAAACAAATAACTTTCTGAACTTTAAGATCCTTTGAACCTAATCAGTTACAGGATGATTCATATCCTTCCTTTCTTTTGCTCGCTAGCTGAAGAATTCACTGAGCCTTTAGAGCAGGTGTTTTTCTTAACCCTAATTCATCCATACTTTCCACAAATGCAGTAGTAGGAATATGCAGTTTCAAAACTGTCTTATGTTCTTTGTGCAGAATGCTCTCTTGATTTGTTGGCAGGCCTTTATTAGCATATAAACATTAGCTTATGTAGTCAGGTTAGCGCATTATGCCTCCTTCTCCTGTCATAGCTCCTGCTTCCTTTGACTTCTTCGTCTTTTTAGATTTGTGAATGAGATATAACCGGAGCAGTAACCTGGCCTCACCAAAACATCTCTGCACTTCTCTTTCTAGCAGCTCAGATGCTGATGCCCGCTAGTACTGAAACAGCCGTGTTATGTATTGCACGATTGCTGGGGCTTCATGCATGGGGCGCAATTGCATGGGGATAACAGAAATACGAACAGCCCTATTTCATACTATCACTTGGCACCGGGCCACTTTCATCCTGTCCCAAGGACACTACTACTTGTTAATGTTATCAGTGTTTTTTTATAAAGGGGCAAAATCCCCGTAGAAGTATATGAATAAAAAAGGGAGCTTAGCCGATGTGTAAATGAGATCTGTGCCTTGGTGCATGCCACTCGAGACTTGATGCTTTTCAACATCGTTCCCAGTTCTACAATTCGTATGTCTGGGAGTACTACGGGAAGCATAGGAGCTATGAATTAGTGTATACTTGTCTGGTTTTCAGAAAATCTGGGTTTATCTGTAGGTTCCGTTATGGAATTCTGTGTTATGTCATCTGAATCATTTCATGTCTCCTATGCTCTGTTTCCTCATCTCTAAAGTGGAAAAGGAAATGTTTTTTCCAAAGGTGACCTTCGTATTTTCATTTTAAAAACAAGAAACAAAGCAATGGGTGTGTCAGGCTAACTGTATTTCTGAAATTGTCGGTGTAATGGACATCCAAGGGTAATTTGCTGAAACATAGAAGCCTGTTTATAACAGTCGGTGCAAAGCATTATAAAGCAGTTTTCAAAATACAACTGGCCATTCACTTTTATTTATTTAACCGGAAGGAAATGTAACATGTAATATTGTGAAAAAAAAGTTTAAGATCGTGGGAGCACCCACCCTAAAACTGAAGTGATCGTTTTGAATATTTAAAGATAGGAAACAGTTTAGACAATCATGTAAAGGTGAGAAAGGCGGGTTAGTTGTGCTAGTTGGGATCATCAACAAGAGTGTGAAGTACACTCAGTAGCGCTTCAGAGATCTGTGCCTCGAACCTTGAGTAATTTATTGTGTGCAAAACAGGTATCAATGCCAACAGATCAGAATTCTCTGCTAACTTCTCTTGCTATTAGCTCTTTTTACCCACTTTGTGCAGGTATAAATGCACAAAGTAAAAGGCAGTGGAGAATGTAATCTAGTATCAGAGAGTAATTTCAGGGTGGCACCTTCCCAGAGAATGTGTTTGGTTGTTGTTATTTTCTGCTGATTCTGTTGGAAATTCTGATACCTTAATCTCATAGATTTGACTCTAGGGCCCTCCTCTTACACTTTCTTTTTCTTTCTAGTTATTCAAAGCAGAGCCTTCAGCACAAGCTTCTTTTTTATTCTTTATCTGCTTTTCAAGATGTTTCCTTTGTTGTTGTAACTGACATTAAGATTATAGAAAATATCCTCCCATTCTTCTTTAATGAGAACTCTGCCAAGTCTCACTTTAACTAGGGTTTTTTCCTTTCTTTCTAGTTGAATTGGAAATAAAACTTACTTCATTTAGCCCACTTTTATTCTTAGGCTCTGCCACTGCTAGAATTCCCCATGGGAGTCCTTATTTCCTACTGCCTATTCACATGTCGTGTCAGAGCTACAAATACCGAGTCTTACTCATGTTCAATCTCTTTTATAGTAAAATAACAGCGCTTTTTTTTTAACATCTTTTCAATTCTCTGTTTACATGATATTGCAGGAGTACTTTACAGAACATGTAGCTATATTTTTCCAAACCATCATCATCAGGTGGAAGATTTCCTGTTGAAATTTGTCCCACTCTCTGATCCTCCTTGTCATCACCTGAATGGCGGAAATTTTGAGAGGCAAAAAATGTTAAGACAGTGATGGAATTCAGTGCTGCAGACGCAGATATGATGCATCAAGTATTAACTATGCCTTAGTACTTACATTTGAATTTTTCATAAATATTCAAATAGTACAGGCTGTTTGTAGTCCTGTATGTTCAAAATCAGCTATTCTTACATTATGAGCAAATCCTCTTCTAACAATTCAAATTGCCATCCTATTCTGCAGTACAGTTTAATTAAGCAATATATTTAAGTAAAGGATATATACAGAAAACACATTTATACTTGAATTCAGATGTACGACTGGGTGTATTGAGCTAGATGCTGAGCACAAATACCATTCAAATAGCTTACAAATTCATATCGCAGTTACTCACAGTGACACTTCACACGTACTTCATAAGCACTTCGATCTATGATAGAGTTCTGCATTTGTGACACGGGAAAGTGGAAAATAACAAAAGGAGGAAAATACAGTCTTTTCCCAGACATGGCAGTGTGACAAGAAAGTGATATTCAAAGGCTGGAGGAACCAAAATGGAGCCTGTTCTGTGGTGAAGGGAGGCAAAGCCAGACTGAGCACAAAGATAGTGCTTTATTTCTTCCAAAAATTGCTCTATGAGTAGTGTTTTTTTCAGTTGGACAGACACAAAGTTCAAGGCTTACAGTATTTTTATTTTTTTTTAATATATTTTTAGATATACTTCCTATCTCCCTCAGCTTGGAAAGAAATTCCACTTTAAAATGTTCTAATTTTTTTTTTAGTAATTCAAACAACTTAGCAAATGTCTGAATTTTTTCCTAATGTAATAGGCCTTCCTTAGTGGTTAAAGGTAGAAAAGAGTTCTGTCTGGTCAATTTTCTGTTTAATTTTCCAGTTCAACCTTTTATTTAGAGGAGTTGATAAACATTTTAACTGAGCTGAGTAATTACATGGTATCATTTCAGATTTCTGGAATGTCCTTCAGTTCCCAGAAATCCATTCTTCATATGCTGTTACAGATATCCTGGCAAAAGAAAAAAAAAAACAACAACAAAAAAAAACCCAAACAAGCTAAGGAATAGTTGGTTTATAGGACACGTGTTGTACATTTTAATGCTCTTGATTGGTTTATACCAGCTCAAGCTTGTGAAAAGATTTTTCCATCCAGACTTTGTCCTTTTCCTTCCTCATAATTTTCCATTATGTTTTTAGCTTTTACAGCTTAAACCTTGATGAATTTTCTGTATACAGGGTAGCTGATTTATTATTATTATTATTATTTCTCATTGAATTATCTTAAAAGAGAAGAAGCAAAACATTTCAATTCATGCACTGAATGGACACTTCTTGTCATGTAAATATTCTCTGCCAAATAGTGGTAAATGGCATCCGGTAGATCCGATGAGATCTCCATCTCCGTACAGTTCACTGAAAGGATTCTGACATCTTTCTTGTTACCCAGACTCATCTGCATTAGTTATACCAAATCATCATTGTTATACATGCAGAGACTTTAATTCTCCCTTTGCTCCCTGAACCAGTACTCCCGAGTTCCACACAAATCCTGGAATTCCTTACATTTCATGAATGTCCCTATTCTCATTTCCTAGAACATCTTTGTTATTGCTTTGCTAGGAGCTGATTTTGGTCATCACTTGAAAATGAAGTTGTTATAAAATGGCCCTGCTGACAGATGGCATAAATGCCGTAGCTAATCAAATCTGCTCCAATGTTTTAACGGCAACGGGGAATTATCACCATGCTACAAATGAATGCAGTCAGTAGAGTGGGTGGTGCACTGAAATGACAGTTCCCAGAATTCTAACTCAACGACACAGCAATGATAGTATCTGCTACGGCTGACATCTCATTGCCACATGCCTCAAAGGAAGTTCACAAACAGGTTTGCTTGGAGCCTATCTAGTTCCTGATAAAGCTGCTTTCTGATAATATTGTTTGAACTCAACTTTACATCAATAGAAAATGTTAAGTAAACAGTGTCCAGGGTTTAGCGTATTTTTCTTTAAAGTAGGGTCACCTGAAGAGTGTCTCAGATATTTGAAAAAGCCATTCCAAGTCCTTGTTTGTTGCATTCAACTTTTGATGGTTTGTTAGTTCCTCAGGAAAAATCAACCCCAAGACCATTGCTTGCCACCGTATTTCAGTAGTTTGTCAGAAAAGACTTAAGAACTGTAAATGAGCGCACCTGGGATAAGCTTTTATTCACTTAATCTTTGGAGACTTATGTTTGACACCATTTAGATACAAGATAAAATATAAGATGGAAGATCATTAATCCTTCCTAGTCTAAGTACAGTTGGGTTTGAATTAGCATGGATATGTAACTGCAGTAATTGCCTCTACTGTTGAATTTATGGAGTGGCTTGGTGTGATATTTAAACGTTGGGCTTGATTTTCAGATGTACAGAAAATTGCCAAACTTATTAGATTTTATCCAGAGCAGTATGACTGAAACGTAATGTGTTTGTGCGTATTCAGTACATCTGAAAATTAGTCTGGTTCTCCTTCAAGATAGGCACAGAAGTTGCTAATTAAGTTCTTCAAACTTTAGAGAAAAGTAAGAGAGACTGAGACTTCCAAAAAATATGTTCTATTCATAGCTGGAGTGTCACATCATTTCTTTCTACTTAGCAAGGTCCTCTGTGTTCTCTCAAGCATTCATGGATACAGAACACCACAAAGATGGGGAGGCAACACTTAGCTCCCAACATAGCACTCATTCACTCACTCATTCACATTTGGCAAGAAGAAAAAACTCTTCACAGTGGCCTTTATTCCCCTGCATTGGGAAGGAGGCCTCTGTACTTTCTGGAATACATTTCTGGTTTGGGCATCTATTCTCTTCATTGCAGCAGGTTTTTGGAAAAGTCATTTGCTATAGAGTGAGTGATAAATGACACCTGCTAGGGTTGGGGTGTTGTTTTTAGTAACATTGCAAATGGTGGAAGGCAGATCAGATCAGTGCAAACCCAGCTAAAGAGAATCAACATTTTCTCAAACTCTTTTGTCAAAGACATTGCAGACTCTGCTCAGAATGATTATGCAGAGAAGTTTCTAAACCCAAGGGAGCTGTTAACGCTGTTTAGATCTTCTTGTAACATCCTCTTCTACTATAAGAACGATTCTACTCTTCCATTCTTCCAAAGTGGATCCCTGTTTACCTCGGTTGAAGTAGGTTAATACTTGTCATGTCTTGGCATCTTTCACTTCATTGAGAACATACACCATAAATACAGCTAACCATAGCAGTCACCTTATTTGCTTTCCTAGACTTATTAAAAGACAGTGAGAAAGTTATTTGCTGTACAGTCAGGCACATTACAAACATGAATGCCAAATAACATCATCCTGTCTTATAACAAAATACCGCAGGAAATAAATGCAGGAAAGAAAAAAAAAACAAAAACAACCAAACAAAAAAACCTAACTGGGGAGAATCTCTTTCAAAGTCGGGCATCATGGTTTAGTTATTTGCTTGCTGTTTTAATAATGCTTTCCATTTGTAATTCTACCTGTTGTCTAGGAAACTCTAAGTTACTGTATAAACACTGATAACACACTTGTGAGACGGGGATTGCCAGGGGAATCATTGTATTAAAGTGTTACAAGTTGCTTTAAAATTTCTTTGTTACATATTGCAGACGAGAAAGGATATTGCAAACAGGTTATCACCTAATTTGATAAGAAATATGCATGCAACTTAAAATTTCTGCAGCTAGTGAGGAGGTAGAAGCAGCTGTGTTGTATTCTCTAATTGTCATGAAAGCTCTTCTAAGGAGCTGTTATCTAAATCTGTGAACACCGATCGCGTTGTTATATGTGTATCTTGATGTCTCAGGTCACCTTGCCTGACAAAAGCAGTGACTGGTTCACTACATCCTTTGTGGGATTAAATTTTCATGCCTAAGGAGTTGGATAGAAATAATTAAACCAATTTACATCCACATGGCTGGCATCAAACTTAAAAATGCCATTGCTCAGTGCGGTCTTAAGAATAATGATCCAGTGGAAGGGAGATATTCCTATATAAAAACTGTACATTAAAAAAAAAACAACACAATAACTAAAATAATAATTCATTCATTGAAATGCCTTTCACTGAAGTGGATTAAATGATTGATTCATATTGCAAGCAACAGCCTCTTGAATAAAAGTAGTACCACATAAATCATATGGATATTAAATTAAATCACATCATTTACTTATTCTCTCTGACATTCTCTTCTCTTCCTCTCTCGTTCTTGTTTTCCTCCTATTTCCGTCTCAACAACTTCTATCCATTTCATCATTTAAAGATGCTCCAGTGGATTTGACCGTCACCGGCAAGATTGGGTAGACAGTGGCTGCCCTGAAGAGGTATGTGAGTAGTTTACATCCTCAGCCCATCAGAGGCCTTTTATACACTTATGATGCATTTGATTATATTCTTCAGATTGTGAAGCATGGTTTCAAGGCCAAAGACATGCTGTATTTGTCTTTATCATTCAGTGGAAATGCTGTAAGGCATAATAAAGAAAAATAGGCTGAGCAATTTCACTCCCCGTTTGAGGAAATAAAATGGACACAAAGTAAAAATTTTACCTCTGAGAAAATACTTTAAATAAAAAGTAAAAATTCCAGAAAGCCTACCCCAAAACAGTGTCCCTGCGCTGTTTTTCTCTTAGATCTCTGACTCTTGACAGAAAAGGGGAAGAAACTGTGATGTTCCTTATCTCAGAAACCCCTCTGCCAGAGTAGTCTCAAGTGAAAAACAGGCATTGCATTTTGACTATGAGATCTCCACAAATAATTTCATACAGAAGAAATTACATAGGTGAATTCAAAGAGATCTAAAACAAACAAACAAACAAAAAAAAAAACCAAAACACCTACAAGGCATTTGGATTTCCTTTCGTGGAGAGGCAGTGAGACAACGAGAAAGATATCTGACTGTGGTAGTGGTGGACTGTCAAACAGGGACTATGGCCTCTAAAAGAGTTACTCCGGGTATTCCTGGACCAGAGCAGTTCATTTTTGAGACACATATATAAATATCTTACTGCTGGTTCTTTCCCAGTGTCCTCCCTTTAGAAGGTGTTTTGGGTTGGGGTTTTTTTTTTGTTTTATTTTTTTTCGTTTGGGGATTGTAGTAATAGGAACAAATTAATTTATGACACTTTTAATCTCCTGATGGCCATAAAAAAGCAGTTACTTTTTCATTTTGGCTGAAATGGCTAAATTCTATCATGAATTTCAGCAACATAGCCTTTCTGAAGTGTAATGTCAGGTGAAACTGAGGGCAAAACGTAGCCCCAAGTGTCTAGTTAGAAAAGCACATTCTGTTTTATTCTCAGTAGAAGCAAAGAGAAGTAATGATATAAATCCAGTCTGATGGAAGAAATTGTTTTTCTTCTAAGTGTAATTGCAAAATAACTGCATCGTACATACTGCCTTGTTACATGGGCTTGAAGCCTCAGCTTTGCTGATTTAAGAACTGAATTTCTGTGAGATTTATTGTCTGTGGAGGACAACCTCTTCAAGAACATAAAATAAAAGTTACTGGGAGTATTTGTCATCATAGTGCACAACCTTTGTATTGCTTTAATCCAGATTATAATTAGCTAGGACTCAGTTGTGCCTGTAGATGACGTTATCCAAAAACTGCTCGCTGCGTGACAGTAGCATCCCATTCTGCTTCTCCCTTGTTTCAACACAGCCAGTGCTCCAAGCCTTACTGCATGATCTGAGAGGAAATTATTGATACACTAAGTGTATCTGAGAAACTGATAGTTTGATTTGCACAGTTTCTGGCTACTTGATTGCTGCTCACAGTCTAACTTTCAGGCTCTCTGGAGTAGAACGAACAGCTTACGCAGCATCTTCCAGAATGATGCCCGAGCTGACTGCTGGAGTTCAATGAAGGATCAATAATTAGCCACACAGAGGTTACTTGGAGATGCGTTCATTCAAAAGGATGAATAATGAGGATTCTCACAGTAATGCTTCCTTCTTTGTAATATAGATTTTGAGCTAAATTTTGATTAAATTGCATCAGTGAAATTAGGAGTGGCTTTCAAGCTAAAGCGTAAAATATTTAAGGAATAATTATACTGCAGGTACTGATATCTTTTCTTAATATAAGATATTGTTTCTGGTAAAACGAAGGACAATAAAAAACCATACACATTAAAAGAAATACAGCACCCACTGGATTTTGACAGGCAGGTCTCAATAAAGTGAACAGGCTTTGTGGGATTCCACTTCTCATTAAAATGAGCAGGAGTTACAGGCAGTTCCCATGTTTGCTGCTAACTAATTGGATGTATTTTCCTGCAATACTGTGTCATCCATAAAAGAAAACATTCATTGCACCTGCAGAATTTTTAAAGTGTCTAGAAATTGGGGGGGAAAAAAAGACTTGATAGTTTTATCAAAATATTTTATGATTATTATAGTTTATATTTTATAATAACTCATATTTATGTAATAATTTTATATTATATGTACACACATAATACATGAAATTTTAATATTATATAGAATTATAGACATATAGTGAATGTGTTGCTCTATAGTGTGGTATATAAATATTCTATAGGTTGAATGCATCCACACATTTTACACATATATGCATATTCTTCTATGATAACTGCATGTAAAGCCTAATTAAATACTCCAGTTAACTACACATTACTCACTATGGAGAGCTACAATTTAACTCCCACATATCTTTTTTAACATGTGTTATGGCACCCAGACCAATGGCAGTGATCATTTACAATAGAAGAGTGAAAATTTAAATGATAATCTCAGTTGTTAAAATCTGGTTGGGGGAAATAACATGTTTGACATTGAGGGATGACTTTGAAGCCTTGTATTAACCACTGAGTATTGTAAGTTTTACAGCTAAATGAAAAATATATGTTGCTGAATGCTGTGTAGAGCACTTCAAAGGGAGAAGAAAAAAAAAAAAAGAAAAGCCTCTCAAAATTCCTTGGTTTAGGGTTTCCATTTTCATTTTTATCCTGACAGCTTGTTCATGCTTAAATTCTTCATTCAGTGACAGACTCTGCTGAGAATTAATTTTCTCTTCTTTGCTTTTGTTGTTTCCCAACAGTCAAAAGATAAGATTTGTGAGAAGAATATAGACACAACCGAAACACCTCCATACTCCATCACCACGCTTCTGCCAACCACCACAAAGTTTAGAGTTTTAACGACCACCAGAGGATCCACCACTTCCCACCTGCCGACTAGCCTGCCCACAGAAGGTGAAGTGTATAGACTGCATTATTCTATAGAGCAAACGTGTCGTTTACAAGTCTTAAAGTAATTTCTTTCCTTTAAGAATGTGTTCGTGTTGACCTTTTCTCTTTGGGGCAGTGGAAGGAGCGGGGAATTGCCGTCAAGGCAATATGCGCTACTGCTTTTACATTGCAACTTGCTCTCGCAACAGTACGGTGCAAAGGGGATGAGCGCTGGAGGAGGGGCCGGTGCTGGGGGAGCACGGACAAGCCAGGAGGACGTCTGGAGAACTTGGGGTTACAATGAGTTGTTTGTGTTCCTTTAACCATTAGGCCATAGTCCAAAACCTGTTGAAATGGCAGACAGAGAGGGCCCTGCTGAAGTTAGTGATGAAACTCTCGTCGCAGATTTAATGAATTTTGCATCCCTTTAAGTATTTTATTTAGCCAGGTGAAAATTAGAGATAACCCAAATTGAAAAACTCTTTGAAATTTGCCTGTTTACTTTTTTTCAGTCAGTTTACACGGTGCTTTTCATGTAGTGCTCACTGTTGTGAAATAGTTTCTATAGGCTTCTGAACCGAATTAACTGGGTAAGTGATGGCGTGTCAGTTGCCATCCTTGTTCCACTGTCTGCTTAAATCTTGCCTTTCTGTGGTTGAGATACCCTGCTTTCCTGCTTCTGGAGAAAATTCAGCTGGGTAGAAAAGCTAACCCAGATTAATCAAATACCATCTATAAAATAGAACAGGGCAAGGGGGAGGTTTCTGTTGGAATTCTATGTTAACCCAAGAAAAGATACTGGGTGCGCGCATATTTTTGAAGTGGCCAGTCACAGCAAAATTTGAGCTGAAGGCATTACATGGTGTGAATCTACTGATAAGAAAGGGTGTTTTTTGCAGCAAGTGTTTAGAAACTGTCAGTGCAGGATTTGGACCGCATTAGCAGTATTATTCCCTGACATTTCGTTCATTAAAACTCACAACAAGGAGAGGAATATGGAAATAAATAGGATTTAAAACTGGTCAACCTTTTAATGATTCTTAGAAGAGGAACTAAGTAATTGTTTTAATTTAATTGTTTTATTTTATTGTCATATGTTCGTTTGTATAATCCTTAATATGATAGAACGCTCAAGCTATATATGAAGATGTAACATAAATGAATTATTTGTGTTATGAGCACACCCTAGCACCTTTATTTACCAGTATTTTGAATCCTCCTTTACGCTGAAACACTCTCAAAAATGTTTTTTTAGTAGTAAGGAAGTAAAGCATTGCTCAGTGTAAGAATACCACAATCTAATTCTCATTAAGTTGAGTAGCAAACAATTTTCTAATTGTGGAATTTCTTTGACATTAGAAAATCATTCCTAAAATGACTCATGACCTAGAAAAATGCATTTTCCTACAACTAACTGATTTTTCTTTATAGATGACACCAAGATAGCACTGCACCTAAAAGATAATGGAGGTAAGAGATTAATTTTTTGTGTGTAAATAATGTCAGTCGTTTCTCAAATTATGCCCCACTGAACTTCATTAATCAAAACCAGATTGTAGAAATAGCTTTTACCAGACTCTCAAGGGACTTCAGCCTTCCACATCTATGTGGAAGAGCAGCAGGGCTAATAAGCATAGCAACTGCTTAGCAAATGAAACATTTACAACTCTCTGTATAACTCTTTAATAAATCAGCAGGTTTAATTAACTTCCAAATATGGACATAGTAAGTAAATTTTCAACTGTATTAATACAGTTATTAACTGTATTATAATAATACAGTATTATTTAACTGTATTAAGAGAGGATATGGTGCTAGTTCTAAATATTAATATTGTGTTATAAATTCATTCATAATAGTGAATTATCATATGACATTTTATTAATAAACATATCGATGTAATATCTGTATTGCTGCACTAGCAGTGATCCTGTATTTCTCCATGCACATTCGCCATCAAGTTAATAAGATCACCTTGTCTTACTGATAAAGGCCTCTGTTAAATGAGGGTCTGCAGGGGACTGCTTTTGTCATCTTCTTTGTGGTTCAAGGACTGAGACCTGAGGTTTGTTCCCTCTCCCTTTGAAGCTGATGAGAATTTTGCTATTAGTCAGAATAGGAGTGATTCATTAGATGTAGGCAGCATCTGCATTCACTGCTGATTTGGAGCTTGCTGAGGAGAAAGGAAAGATTTGTGTTGATTTCTACAGGCTTCAGAATGGTCTATCAAAGCAGGGATGATTCACTGAGCAAACTAAAATAAATTCTATATAAAGGGGCATATTACGGGCTGTGATTGCCTTTCCTCCGGCAGCAAGCATGGCAGCAGGCCTGGGCAGGGCACAGGGTGAGTCCAGCAGCTCAGGGGCAGCAACTGGGGTCAGCCCCAGTCTAGTGACCATCAGCTGAGTCTGCAGAGAGGAGGCAAGCCCAGGGTCAAGGTGGGAAGCCAGGTTGGCAAGGCAAGGCTGGGAGTGGTGAAGGAGCAGGCGAGGCACAGCAGCCGGCAGCACAGCTCAGGCAAGGACCAAAGAAAGCGGCTCCTGTCTGCAGTCCCAGAGGAGGTGAGGTGATGAACGAGGTCCATACAGGGAGTCCAGCAAACAGCAAAAGGAGACAGGGCCACAGATAAGGCTGCAACAGAGCTCCAAGGTGTCCACCCAAGGAGACATGGCCAGGGACAGGACTGGAGACAAGCTACTTGCAGCTCAGATCCAAGGTTGGTCCAGGAAAGAAGATCAGAGGTGGGGCTGAATACAGGTACACCTACAACATAGCTTAGGCTTGTGCTTGAGCTTACGTGGAGCCCCCAACCCCATGGGCAGGGGTCCCAGGTGTGGCTGGTCAGGACAGCTGAGGGACAGAAGTGTTTTCTCAGGGCCCTCGCAGAGAATAGTTCAAGTTTTGAAAAAACACAGCATGTGGATGCCACTTAGCATTTTGGTCTGTTTTCCTGTCATTTGTTTTTCAGTAATATTCAGCCATATTCTCCATCCCTCATATTAGAGATCTGCTCACTTCACAGGAGGCAGTTGCCATCCCCTTCCTCACCAGTTGCTCCTCTGTCACTAATGACACTTTTACTGTCACTAACCACAGCATAACCAGTCACATGCTGTAGTGGACGTTGAATTCTCCATTTGTTGGCAATGTTGTTGTTTGACATGGCTTTGACACATAAATGATCCCTTGGAATAAGGTCATTTTTAAACTCAGGGTGGTACTTTTAGGCATTTTTTTCTACCAGAATGTCCCCGAACCTTCTTTTTCTTATTCTTTTTGAAACCAAATTGCTTTTTATTTTGTTGTGAAAAGTGCTTCAGTGCTTTTAAAGATCAATAGACGAGGTGAATCAGTCAGCACTTCGCTCTCCTGTATCGTGTCTGCTCTGTCCATGAGGCGCGTTCCCAGCTGAGCTGCACCCACGCTCTCCCCCACCAGACATCGCTCCGTGGCAGGCGGCTGGCCTGACACCAGGCAGCTCTCTGACTTGAGCATGTCCTGAGCAGCTCAGAACAATACCATAGAATCATAGAATTGCGTAGGTTGGAAGGGACCTTTCAGATCATCTAGTCCAACCATCAATGTAACTCTGACAAAAACCATCACTAAACCATATCTCTAAGCACTATGTCTACCTGTCTTTTAAATACCTCCAGGGATGGTGACTCAACCGCTTCCCTGGGCAGCCTGTTCTAATGTTTAATAACCCATTCAGTGTAAAATATTTTTTTTTTTAATAATCTGACCTCCCATGGAACAACTTGAGGCCATTTCCTCTTGTCCTATCGCCTGTTACCTGGGAGAAGAGACCAACCCCCACCTTGCTACACCCTCCTTTCAGGTAGTTGTAGAGACCAATAAAGTCTCCCCTCAGCCTCCTTTTCTCCAGGCTAAACCCCAGTTCCTTCAACCACTCCTCAGAAGACTTGTGCTCCAGACCCCTCACCAGCTTCGTTGCCCTTCTCTGGACTCGCTCCAGCACCTCAATGTCTTATGCTGTTATATAAAAAATAATTCAAAAGGTGGGCTTTAGAAAACACATCCGAGTTTCATTCAGGATTATTTTTCCACTTGTCTAATCTTCGACCAAGATCTGAACAGAAAAACCCTGTGAAAGCAAACAAAATACTGAATACTAGAGCAAGTGAGGGATGGCTGTGACCTGCTTGGTAGAGTGACGGGGTAGAATTTGTGGCATCACTTATCTTAAATATAGAAAGTCCATTTTTGTGCAGAAAGGTGCTGCAATCTGGGAGGATAAACCAGCACCTGATGTGATTATTCATTTTCCTTGAGTTCTTTCTTTTATTCTTGAAATTTGAAAAAAGAAACTGACTTCAAACAACATGGAAGCAAAGCAACGCACCAGGATTTCTCATTCACGCAGTAAACGTAGCTTTTAATCTGAGAAGTTCTTTTTGATGAATCTTCAATTATGCATTAAATTTTCCAGTGACCCCTAGATTAGGCTCAGATAAAACCTCTGCAGCCGCAGGCACGTTCTTTGATTCTCTGTGATTTGTCAGCCTTTTATAAAGACTAGATTATTTCAGGTCACAAATACAGGGTCTTTACTTTCTCACATTAGATCCTTTAAAACTCTAATGAAAGGGAACCTTTTATAATGGAAAACCAAAGCTATATTGGATCAATGATGGCCTATAACTTCATGTGTCCTTGGATGCTAGCAGTCAATATCTGGTTAGGTACAACAAAAGGATTGTACAGAAATTTTGCATCTCCCCTCTGCCTGGAACTTCTGAAGCCAAATGTTATAAAGCAGGAACTAAATTTACATTCAATTTCGTCAGACTGCTTTGACCTTTTAATTGTATGAAAAAATCACTTGCAAGGTAGTGCTGTAATTCACTCACAGTCTACTCTGGCCTATTTTAACATACATTTCAAATTAACTTGCTTCTGTTTCTTCTGTCTTCCCTTTTTCTCCATAGACATGATAGATGCCTAATATATTCGCACCTAAACCATTTTAAAGCACAGCTGGCATGCTGTCACAATCTTTGTTAAATTTAGTTGTCTTTAAAATAACAAGCATTTTGTAAGTTTTAACATATGTCCAGCACTACAAATGTATATCTTTGTTATTAGTTGCAGGTTCTGTTGCGTTTTTAAATTTTTTTCTTATAACAAAACACAGCTGACTAAACAGCTTAAAAGCCTAATTTTTCATAAAAATTGTGAGAAATTGGCTGTGGCTATACAGTACTGCAGTATTTTCCTGTTAAGGTCTCATTGATGAATTTAGATGATTGGTCAGCACATCTAGACGTTATATTTGACCTCTTTAGACACCTTACTGTGATGATTTGATTGCTATGAGTCCCTCTCAATCCTTCAGCTTTATGGCTCAAAAGAAAAGTGCGTGTGTGTCAGACAGAAAGTGTCAGAGAAACTGCTACTCTTCTCATTCATCAAGACGTACAGAAATTACCGTTAAAAAAGCAAAGCTATGCAAAACACATCTACCTGAGGGAGAAAGCTGTTTTATTTACTGGTGAACAAGCCCATCCTAGCATATGTTGTGCTAGGAAATGTCTGTGTCCTGCTACTTTCACTCTGTGGTGGATTTTTTCAAAGATGGCCTAGATACAAATGTTAGTAATGTGCAGGATTAACAGTAGTGCTATACAGAGCTTAATTTGAAAGATTAGGAAATTTTGTAACAAATGACCAAAATGCAGACCCAAGTTTTGAAAAAAGAAAACCCACAAAAACCTTTATATACCTTATATACAGTGATAAATTTGCTCAAGGCTATTTTTTTAATAGTCCCCTATGCCTGGAAACTAGCTCCCATTAGTCATCCGTCTTATAAATTTCCCTTAAAAATTGCAGTCTGAGCTCTTCCTACCATAGGATTTCTTGAGAAATTACGAAGAAGGCTCAGTCCTGTTTTTCTTGTGTACCCTGAACTCCAGCTGTAACATGTTGAACTCTAGTTCATGCCTGCTAATAATCATCTTCTTTCTTTCTAATATGTTAAATTTCTAAATAATCCAGAAAATGAGACCTATTTCAACAAAGAGACAAGCCAACCTTTCAGGGAAAACAAATGTTTTTGGCATAACAAAAGTTATTATGACCGCACAGTCCAAAATAGATAACTCAGACTAACAAGTCACTACAGATTAGCTGATTCCTCTCCAATTTTAAAGTAAAAAACATAAAATTAAACGATGCCAAATCCAATCTTTGTGGTTGTTTAAAAATGTTTTAAAGTGGACCTTGTATGGGATAAGTCCACAGGATATGCCTTTGTTTTATCAACAGATCATGACCTGGCCACAGGAAATTACCTTCCAGAGGCTTCAACTCTTCATAGCCAGAAAGCCACAAGCTATTCTTTTGGGCCTTTCTCATAGCCAGTGGCAAGCAATAGGCAAGAGGAAGTAATTAACGTCATGCTAAAAGAGCTACCCAAAGTGGTATAAGCTACTATATGGAGGTGCCTATCTCTATCAGCTACAGAGAAAAATCTAAATGACGTGCTAAGAGTAGGCATCTCACTCATAGGTACCCAAGGTTTCCTTACATTAAGTCTCTTCGGTGTCCTAGCTAACGTGTTCTGTTTCCATTCCTGCCCAGAAACCTGGCAGACCAAGATTCTGACCTCTTGTTCTACTCTTCCCTCATGAAAAAGGGAGGATTTAAGGTTTTTACCATTATTGCAAAACTCCTGTTGAGACTAGGTTATGGATAATATAATTATATGTTTACTTCTGTATGTTTCCCTTACTTGAAACTGCTGATGTTCCCCTAAAATCGCATGGTTCGTACCATTTTAGGCAAGCAAGGATTTCCTTGGAGACAACTTGACATACAGTTTACTTTATCTTTGCTGTGCTTGTATAAAAAACTTTTTATCAAGGGGTAGCTTTGGAGCACTTTCAGTAGTGATGGAAATAGAAGATGACATAGAGAAAAGTATCAGAACACAGAGCTAAACAAAATAGGTGTTGGATAGAAACATGCTAATAGGATAAGAATATGAAGAAAGGTAGATTCATGAAGAACAATTAGCTGCCTTGGTTATTAAATAAACCAGAAAGAGCCTTGTAAACGGAGTTTATTGGATTTGTTTACCCTTCTTGTTATATTTAGGTATGGGAAAATTCCAAAGGGAACAAATAAAATACAACTCAAATAAGTCAGCGAGTTTTCCCATATATTGTATTTCACATTGTAGATTACAAGCTAAGAAATGCTGATACATCTCCACTTTTATTCTCTGTTTCTCCCTGAATATTTCCAAGCTGTTCCTCCTTTGTCATTTCTCAGCAGTCTGTTCTCAGCACTAGTTAGAGACGTGTCTTAAGATATATTAGAGATCTCTCTTGTTTTCTTCAGTATGATCAAAGCATGATCAAAGTTGAACTTTAGATGCCAAACAATTTGCTAAATGCTACTCACTGCTTTCTGCAAGTTCAGCTGTAGCACTCAGAATAGGAAAACATTATTCTTAGGAAAAAGTGTCAGATCTACCATAGTGTGTTGCTGTAAGAAACACGAAATGATGTGCCCAGTGTAATTCCAGTTCTTCCTTCTCAGGAAATCTTGTGACTTAAGGAAAGCATGTACAGCCTTGCTGGTGCCTACTGACAGATATCTTATAGAAACAGAGCCTTCCAAAGCCAAAAACATAAGCTTGGTAAAGCGACAGCCTCTGATATAAATATTCCCATCTTCCTTGTGCATCAGACACAGGAAGAAGCATATTCTACATACTATATGCAGTGGGCAGTGGGCTACATGTGTGGTTTTAAAGCAAATACAAATGAAAAGTGCTGAACTCATCCGTTCTGGGTGAAAAATAGAATCATGGATCAATAATCTTTATTCTTGGGGCATTTAAAGTGTTAGAATTAATAAATTGTGTTATTTGCTGTTTGTTTTACAGTACTCTGGATTCTACTTAAATGTTACTTAGAACAGAATTTCTTACGTCTCCATTGTATCCCAGTTTTGCTGTCATCATCATGTTACAGCTATCATCACAGAATATGTGAAAAACGCCAATCCAGTCTGCAGTCAAGCAAATAATGGCAGAGTTTTTTCCAAAGTAGTCGCATTGAATGCATCCCCTAGAAAGCAAATGTCACTTTCTGCCTCTAGCATAAAAAGGCATTTTTACATCATATTAGGCATTATATACCATAGTAGGTTAAAGAAGTATGATGTTAAAACAGTTTAGCTAAACCAGAACAAATATGTGTAGACAGTCTGATTTAAATTGAAGTCTGACTTATGCCAGTTTAGTTTGACTTTGGTTTTCTAAGCCAGATATAAAATGATATACAGTATCTGCTCTTACAGTTGACATGACTTTGCTGCAAAGGTACACATTTAACTGATTTCATTAAACACGTACAATTTGTGAACTTTGTGCCAGCTCAAAGGGTTAATGAGAAAACCACGTGTAGATCTCAATGGAGATCTTATGAAGGGCTAAATCATAGAATCATAGAATAGTTTGGGTTGGAAGGGACCTTTAAAGGTCATCTAGTCCAGCCTCCCCTCCAATGAGCAGGGACATCTTCAACTAGATCAGGTTGCTTAGAGCCCCGTCCAAACTGACCTTGAATGTTTCCAGGAATGGCGCATCCACAACTCCTCTGGGCAACCTGTTCCAGTGTCTCACCACCCTCATTGTAAAAAATTTCTTCCTTATCTCTAGTCTAAATCTACCTTCTTTTATCTTACAACCATTACCCCTTGTGCTATTGCAACAGGCTCTGCTAAAAAGTTTGTCCCTATCTTTCCTGTAGGCCCGGAAAGAGTGCAAGATCTCCCAGAACCTTCTCTTCTCCAGGCTGAACAACCCCAACTCTCTCAGCCTGTCCTCATCCCTCTGATCATTCTTGTGGCCCTCCTCTGGACCCGCTTCAGCAGGTCTATGTCTTTCCTGTGGTGAGGGTTCCAGAGCTGGACACAGTAGTCCAGGTGGGGTCCCATTAGAGCAGCGTAGATAAACTTTTAAGACAGGTCTGCATTACTTAATGTTTTGTCTTATCATCCGGTCCTGTTGCTGCCACAGTGCTGTGGCAATGTGACAGCTAGGGCACGCAAAGCTCCTGTGATCTTCTGTCTTTTTACCTCTTCTATGTGCAGTTAACCCAGTAGTTGCTGCCAGTAGCCTCCTGCAATCTCCTCTACATTGCTCACTCATCTTTGTCATCAGTGTGCATGGGTCGCTGTGGAGGATGGTGAAAGTGGAGGTCAAGTGAAAGAAGACTAATATAGATGTACATTTTGCATTTAAGTTGAAGTACCTGAAGTTCTTCTGTCTCCACAAGGTGAGGAGGAGCCTGCTTGGCCTGATGGGCTTGTGTTTCCTTGTGTTAACAGGTTAACAGGAGTCAGTGGTCTGACTGAATTGAAATTCTTGTAATATGGTAGCTTGTTGCTCTTCTGGATTTGGCAACAGACAGCTGCCTTGCCAGGCCAAATGGCGTGGTACAATACAGTACAATACTGAGCTTTGTGGTGGCCTCTGCTTGTTGCTACTAAGTATTGTAATGGCTTACATGGCCTCAAGTGACTCAAACTAAAATTAATGCTGATGACAACTGTTGTAGCATTAGGTGATGTTTTAGAGCGGAAGAATGAAAGTCCTTAGCTAACACATTTAGAGTGCTGTCATCCTAAAAACAGAGGGATTTAATTTTAGGGCACTGTCATCCATTTACTGCACTAAGCAGTTGATCAATCTTGGAGACACTTACTGAGTTGCCCTGCGTCCTACAGAAAATTGATAGCAAAGCCAGATTCAGAATTTGTGGGTTACAGTTCATAATATTCTCACTCAAAGACCACCTTTCTTTCCTTACATGCAATTGAAAACCAATTTTTAAAGCATTAGCTGAACCTTAACCTTATAAATCATCATGAAACCGAGTAAAGTGTATCAATGGCTGAACCTCAAAATGTTAACAAATGCTAGGGGAATGAACCCACAAAAGCAAGAAAGTCACACTCCATTACCATGAAGAAGCTAAGAAGCGCAGAGCACGCTGTTCCTAAAAGAGGTAGGAAGAACAGTTTTATGGAGATTCCTCTAAGCCTCTGGAGAACCCTTCCAACTGCACATTCCCTTATTCCCTCCCACAGTCACTATATGTAGGTCATTAATCATCTGTTCAGGAATCTGCATTATGTACAGGAAAAAAGCTTAGGTTTGGAGAACCATATACCTGCCTCATAAAACAAGCATTCTCCTGGTAGACTCACATTCCAGATGTACGTGGGGGCCCAAAAGAGGAGAAAAATCCAGTGGCTCTGCTGAGCTCACTGTAAGCTGTAACCTTGTGTGCTCAGCTGTCCAAGACATTATGTTCTCCCTCTTTGCAGGAGCATATTAACTCAAACCCACGGTCATACAAATAGGGTGATACAGCTTCCAGGCTAGAAATGAAATACGTACTAGGGTGGAGGGCTGGTGGATCTGTAGGTGCAGGTTAGTCTCAGACCATGCAGCGGGAAAGGGTTTCTGCTCTTTGTCTGCCCAAAGAGGAGAGCAAACACATGGAGAGGAGGTGTTGCCAAGTGGCTTGTAGAGATCTCGCATGTGGAAACAGCTTATGGGCACCCTGAAGCTCCTGGATGAGAGGAACTAGATCAAAAATGGTCCAAGGATGGCCATGGAAGAACAGTTGTGGGTGTAAGGATGGTGGAATGAGATTAACATAGGTACAGCATTGGACAAATAACAGGGATAGTAGTGAGGAGAGATGGGTTTAACCTGGCAGATTCAGCTGATTTACCCAAAGTCAGAATGTTCCAGCACTGTCACTGGCAGACAGTTTTATTACCCTGAAATAAACCTTGGAGAGAGTTAAAAATTGCTTGATTTCCTGCTTAGATTACTTTTTAAAAAGTGGGTATATAGTATCACAGATTTCTGATACGTCAAACAGCATCCATCCTAAGCAGTACATGCCTTTGTTTATTTATCAAATTTATATAACTAGCAAAAGTAGTATCCAGCACCCAACCAAGAAGGAGAAATGGGCAGGTAAGAAATCAGCTTTCAGTATACCTCACTTTCCCCCACAGCTCAGGACTTCAGACTGAGATATTTTACATGGAGTGAATTACAAAACTTGCAGTGTCTGATGGCATCCCTGTGAACAATATGAAAAAAATTGTATTCTGTTGTCACAGCAAGTTTTAAGCTATCTGAATGCTGCATTCTTTAGGGATCATCAAGTTTCTGTGATTCTATAATAATTTAAAATTAATAGTAATAATAATAATAATTAAAAAAATCAGTATGTCTGACTTTCCTAAGCTAGTATTTGAAGGATACTGGTGTTTATGTAAGAACAATAAGATACTCATTTTGCATTAGTATTAATAGTATGGCATAATCTACTATATAATTAATAAATGTATATATATATATAATCTACTATATAATTAATAAATGTATTTTTATAAAGCTGCACATGCTACAGCTTCAAAATTAAGGCCAATACCAAAATAGTCATTACCTAATGTACCCGTGTACATTGGGGAATGCAAGGGAACTTCTGCAGTTAATGAAACTATTTAAAAAATTGCATGACTGCATGGAGACTCTGAAAATATCACACATTCTGTTTCTGTAATGACTGATCTATGTAGTGCATACTCCTAAGTAGTAAAAGGGTACATAAATCTTTACTGTAGAACTGGTTATGCCTGAACCTATACATTTTCCCAGTCTGCTTCATCTGTAGGAGCTGTTTCCATGCACTTGTACCCAGACCCATTTTGCCATAAAACTAAAACCACACCAGAAACACTGTCAGCTTAATAAACCAGCATTTCTGTACCAATAGTGCTGCACAGATGCTCTCCTGCCCGTGTGCTAGTTTCATCTTCATCTGACCAAACAGCTAAAAAACCATGGGTTTTGATGAACATGAAGAATTCATCCAATTGCTGCCGTGTGACCTAACAGCAAACACTCATTTTATCATAAAGCATTCCTATATAAGAAGAAATTGCAGGGTTCATTCTCTGTCTCTTTGTGACAAATTCAGGGGTTTGCCATGAAAATTCATTCTTCTGGTAAAAAGAGGGGAGAAAGGAAGAAAGCTCAGTACTGAGTTATCATCTTTAGGCTGATTGATGCTATTTAGGTCATCTATATCCCTGGCTTTCCTAGTTTAGCTGTCAGTCAGGAGGGTCAAATAAGATATTGCATTTTATCCCTTAAAGGTGCATGAGCATAGAATCATAGAATAGTTAGAGTTGGAAGGGAGCTTAGAATCGTCTAGTTCCAACCCGCTGCCATGGGCAGGGACACCTCCCACTAGACCAGGCTGCTCAAAGCCTCACCCAGCCTGGCCTTGAACACTTCCAGGGATGGGGCATTGACAGCTTCCCGGGGCAACCAGTTCCAGTGCCTCACCACCCTCAGACTAAAGAATTTCTTCCTAATATCTAATCTAAATCTCCCCGCTTTCAGTGTAAAACCGTTACCCCTCGTCCTATAGCTCCACTCCCTGATCAAGAGTCCCTCCCCATCTTTCCTGTAGGTCCCCTTTAGGTACTGGAAGGTCACTATAAGGTCTCCCCAGAGCCTTCTCTTCTCCAGGCTGAACAACCCCAGCTCTCTCAGCCTGTCCTCATAGGAGAGGTGCTCCAGCCCTCGAATCATCTTTGTGGCCATCCTCTGGACTCACTCTAATAGGTCCATGTCCTTCTTATGTTGGGGACTCCAGAACTGGCTGCAGTACTCCAGGTGGGGTCTCACCAGAGTGGAGTAGAGGGGCAGAATCACCTCCCTTGACCTTCTGGCCACGCTTCTTTTGATGCAGCCCAGGATGTGATTGGCCTTCTGGGCTGCGAACGCACATTGCCGGCTCATGTTGACCTTCTCATCAACCAACACCCCCAAGTCCTTCTCCTTAGGGCTGCTCTCAATCCATTCTCCGCCCAGCCTGTATTTGTGCTTGGGATTGTCCCGACCCAGGTGCAGGACTTTGCACTTGGCCTTGTTGAACTTCATGAGGTTTGCATGGGCCCACCTCTCAAGCCTGTCCAGGCACCTCTATATGGCATCCCTTCCCTCCAGCGTGTTAACTGCACCACAAAGCTTCGTGTCGTCAGAAAACATGCTGAGGGTGCCATAAGAAGTGTGTTTGAATTGGAGCTTTTTGACATCTGATCAAAGTGCAAGAGTCAAAAAGAAATGACATGGCTTTTGGAGGGGAAAAGCAGAGCTTTTTTTCCAAGTCCACACAATGAAATTCCACTTTTTTGTCTGTCATTTGCCCTTGGTTCCATGTCACTTTATATAAAGGAAATTTTCTAGCCAGGAGATACCAGAAGTTCACCTATTTTTTCTCCATTTTACTAGAAAATTTTTTGTAACTCTGCCCTCATAGACAGAGATATTACTCTCTGGCAAGTAAACTCTTTTCCATCTCGTATCATGAGAGGTGTATATGTTTGTGTCACAATTTTGTTTTCTCATATATAAAACTACCACGACAGAAAAATTGTGTAAGCCCTCAATTTAGATGATAGAAAACAATGTGTTTCATTATTTTGCCTACCTCAATGGTTAATATGCAACAGTGAGAAGAACAATGTTGAGAAAGTATCCACAATATAGTTGCAAACACTCTAAGGAGCAGTCCCAGTTAGTACACACCATTGTTCCCATTAAAGTCGGCATCACAGTCCCCATGAGCCAGGATAAAATTTTCGTTCATTATAATTCCTTGAGTTTTTTTGTTTTTCCTACACCAAAAGAAGCTAACCCAACTGTAACTAGAGACATAATATAGTAATATAAAATCAAAGATGATATAGTCTTTATGTGTTTATCACGCAAACAATGAGAACATTTTTATTGTGTTTTCACTACTGTTTTTTAAACAGCATTCCGGCAGGAGAACAGTTATTTTATGTTTGTATTGTGTGCCTTTATATTTGGGAAAAAAAGGTTACTTGCTGTTTCTATCCTGTCATTCAGCTCCTAATGAGAAGCAGACTAACCTTGAAGATGTTAATATGCTGCTTCTGCTTTAAAGGCTTATGCATGTAAGAATTTGGGGAGGAGTTATAAATAGAGCATACTGTATGTAACAACGGGGTTTTTGAGCACAAGAAAAGGAAAATTTGGGGAAAGTTCAACTGAGAGAGTTCCTTATGGAAAGGATTGGTCATAAGACAAATATCCTCCCATGGGTTTTGCCTCGCCTGGAACAGCAGATGTGCTGTGATAATCGTAATAAGATTTCTGCACCTGAAAAAGTTTCCGAGTCCTTTTTTTCATCTGTTTCCCTTGGTGGCTTTTTAAAAGAACTGACAGTTGATTTTGCGGCAGAGAGTATTTTCAAAGTTGACAACACTGTTTATTGTTGGTGTGTAAAGAGAGTGGAATCAATTTCTCATGAGTATTTGAGCCCTGGGGTCAATGAACTGAATTTCGATTATGGAAATTACAAGTTACTTACACTTGTTGTCATTTAAGAAAAGCATTTCTTGTGTTTCATTATTTTTTGCATTTGGAATTCCGATCACTGCACTGATGTCCACGCATTGCACCACTCTAGACTAGTAGAAATCTGGGCAGGCACTTGTCACCTGTGTTGTTTGGAAGAGGCAGCGTTCTCGTTTGCAAAGCTGGATGCTAAACACTGAGAAAATACCAACTCAACGGGGGATTAATTTGATGGCCTTTACTGAGTGATTAGGACCTTTGCTGAAGTCCAGCATTTTTTAATATGCAGAATATGATGTTCTGCCTTCAACCATAACATAGTAACAATACAAATTACTCATTTAGTGCAAGTTGGCCTGAAAATGGGTACAAGTGATATAGTAGTTTATGGTGCACTGATGTGGCATTGAAGGGAAGAGTCGAAGAGTATGAAGTTGCCAAAAAGACAATTATGAGACAGAAGAACTATGAATCCCCTGCTCCTTCTGGGGAGCAGTAACTTCCCAGTAGGGTGACTCACACAACTAACTGATCGTCACTGGGAATTAACAGGCCAACCCAGAGCATGTACAATAAAGCAGGCCTTTCCTGATGGCCTTTCAGTTGCTTAATTTACATTTGCTTGGTGATTTGAAATATATGTGCAAGTACTAAATATTGTTACAGTGCATGAACAGAAATTAAAACTGGAGCTTGTATACATTCATCTGTTCTCTACTGAAAGTGAATAGCTATTTAATAAATTGTTAATGGTCAAGTCAAGTCAAAAAATTCTGCTGTGTGACAGAGGAATGTTTTTTAGGGTCGCCTGTCTTTCCTGTCTCCACCATGAATCTTGCATCCTTTGCTATGTAGTGCTACAACTACCAGGAAGTGTTTTAAACGCCCTTTGCGTGGGAATACATTTGAAAATAGATCCTCCACATCCTAGGCAATATCACATTTTTCACTGCAATGTAAAGGATAGCCTCGAAATTTTCACTGTATGTACTGTGTTTAAAAAAAAAAAAGAGAAAAAGAAAAATCAAATAGGGCTGACACTACTTTTTGTTTTTAAAAGTGTCAATACATCTGTGTGAACTAAGCAGAAAGCCACGTAAATCCCTTTGTAGGATTTAGGCAGGGAGAGGCCTGGTTCTTGGATCCTGTTCATGCCTAAGCTCAAACTTGACGTCTACAGTCAGCAAAATTAAAACTTATGTTCCTGTGTGAACAGGTATCACAAACTTTTCAGTAAAAAGAAAGATACCTTCAGGGTTAGGCAGCAGCTGAGTGGGCATGCATGCTTGCAATTTTTTATTGGGTTCATTAATGCCTCCCATGTCCTAGTTAACCTCTCAAATTATTGGGTTCTTTTTCTTTATCCTTTGATTCTGTTGCTCAGCTCCTTACTCGACAAGCTGTCTTACTGACTTCATGGGAAAAAGCAGATCAACGCTGCAGGGTTTCAGCTATCTTGACTCAAGATTGAGGGAATATGAACAAAAGCATGGGAAATTCAGATGAATCCCTTCACCCTCCTGTAGATTCACGTCCATATTACAGTTAGAAATGGCTTTTGGCTAAGATAATACACCTTCATTTTCCTTTTCTCTCTATTGTCACAATGGTGCCGTGCAATCCACTGGGCCATGCGGTCTTCCTTGGACTGGTGAGAAAAAGTGCTTCCACACATGGATGAGCTGTTACACTGAGGTTTACTGTTCCTATTTTCTTTTATTGCCCCTTATGCAAGGTATTTAACACTGTATAAGGACCTAAATCAATAGACTCTTCATTTCCGGTTCCCTTTTTTTAATATTAGCGTGGAGTGCTCTACTCATAATCTGATGAATAATAAAAGACCATGTACAGTTATTGTTGTTGTTGTTGTTACTATTAATAACAATAACAGTAACTTCTTTGTAAGTGGTACCTATAAATCAATAGCTGTTTTCCGAGAACAAATAGACAGACAGTGCCTGACCTCACAGACCATGACACTCTAAGACAACCAAACAAATAGTTCAGGGAGGTGGCACAAAAAAACGGATGACTGTAAAAATCAACAATTTTCGTTACAGTCAACTTGGCAAACAAGCATCTTAAGAGGAAATTTTAAAATGGAATTGAAAGAAATTTTCTCATAAGCAGGATCGGAGATAAGTTTTGTATGGAGTAAGGAATGGAAGTGATTTGAAGGATTACCAGAAAGGCAGAAAGCAGTGGGAATACTACAAGAATGATGTAAGTTTGTGAAGTGAAATGGCCAGCGCTCTTATACCTAGGGCTTCTTAATCGCTCCTTTGCCTGCAGTGGTGGGTAGAACAGTACTTCTTCCTCTGTGCCCAAGGGTGCTGAAGAATCATTGCGTATCACCGTGTTTGTACTTGCTGTGATACTCCAGGTTGTCCAAAGCAGAAATCACACCTGAGCACGGCAGTTCTACAGATGTTGGTTAATTTATTGAGAGATTTTTTCCACAAGGGTTACAGTGTTGTTAAAAGACTTTCTGTCACTCATTGGGAAGTGCTGCTGACAAGTTGCTTGTGTGACAGAGAGAGTCCTTTTTTCTCCTGATGGGACCATAGCACGAGAAGCCTCTCAGTATAAAGTTTAGTAAATGGATGGTCTTCTGTAACACTTTGGTATGATGAGTGTTCCGTTCAGACCAAGATTAGAATATTGCTGGGTCATTTAACATCCATCTGTTACACTTTTGGCTGTCTGATTTTGTTGCACAGGGTGATTCAAAACCCCTCTCCAAGCTAATGAATCAAGCTTTCAGAATGTGTTTATTAGCTAGACCTCACAAGCGTTTGTGGCATGTCTCGACTTGAAGCTTTAAGAAAAAAAAAAAACACTGAAAATGTATTCAATTAGTACTTTTTGTCTGTAGGGCAACTGCGATAGTTTTATGAGAAAATCAAAGCAAAATTCATTATGAAGGTAATTAGGAACTTCAGAATGTCCAGATTGCATTCAAAAGAAAGGATATTAATTTTGTTTATTGAGTTAGAATTAGTAAAACATTTGGAAATGTCTGTTCATTAAGATTATGAGAGTATTCGGTTGTGGGAAAGAGACATCTAACATCTTTTTCTAACTCGAGCTGTGGAAAATGAGGAACATGTAACACAGGAAGAGCAAATGCTCAATGCCAGCTGTGAAATGGAATGGATCAGACACAAGTTACTGTGTTAATAAATGTACCATTTGTGCAGCTTCCACAGACGACAGTGCGGCGGAGAAGAAAGGTGGAACGCTTCATGCCGGATTAATTGTTGGCATTCTAGTCCTGGTCCTCATTGTGGCTGCAGCCATCCTCGTGACCGTCTATATGTATCATCATCCAACGTCAGCAGCTAGTCTCTTCTTTATAGAGGTAAGACAAAAGCAACATGTTGTGTCACTAGTCTTGTCACTCGGCTAGTGTAATTGGGGTCTCCAGAATAGAACTTTCTTAAATAAATCTGGAAAGTGTTCTTGTGTTTGTAGTGTACGCTTTGAAGAAATGGACCTACCTCACCTAGCAGGTGATGCTCTTGTTCTTAACATGTTTGTCACTCAGCTGCTCCTTTAACTACTATTGCTATTAGCTTTTTTTGGTTTTACACAGGACATATATCTAAAACATATATCTCAGATACCACTCCACCTCTCTTTCTTATCCTTCATTGTCCTCACCCTAGCATTTTTCTATTAGCTGGCACTGGCATTTTATTTTGAGACTTTTCTTTTTCAATTACTTTCCTGTGGAAAGATAAAATGTTTGCATTCATTAATTCTCCAGAAGAGCTGACTTGAAGTAAGTTTTTAGCTGGAAACATGTGCTACCTGTTCCATATATTCATTTGTAGAAATCTTTTAACAGTGCCACAGAGTGTGGGAAAGATTCTTTTCACCTAATTTTAACATCTAAATCTAATATCATCTCCTTTAGCTCTTTTTATTAGTGTAGAGAGAAACAAACTCTTTTAGACCATGATTCATCTGACCTATTTGAGACATCTCCTCTAGGATTAGATAAATTACCATTTTTCTCCCTCAAATATAGATAGCTACCTCAGGTGCAGACATCTACATTGCAGATGCTGACATTTAGTCAGCTCAACTCCACTGTACATGACAATATGGGAAAGGAACATTTTTCATAGGTGTTTGATTCTACTACCAAAAAAAAATCTACCCTTACTTGTGCTTTTTTCAACTCAGCGATGTTCCTCTACCTTATGATAAGTATAGAGTTGCCAAACATGAACAAAAATTCTGATTGTTCATACCCCCCACCCCCCGCAGTACTCCCTTTCTTTTAAGAGCCTGGACGCTTTCTAATGGGCAATAGTGAAGATGCAGAACCACTGGAAGCATCACTAGGGACGTACCTAAGAATTGCTTAGGTAGAAGCCTGGACCAGGAAGATATAGATATTCATTCTTAGTGACAGCACTGTGAATTGAAGTGAGACATGAACAGAATGATTCATCTTTAAAATCATATTATAATAAATGTACTGCTTAGATGCAATAGTAGTGACAGAAATCAAAATGAATTGTTTATCAGTATTCCAGGCTCAAGCGATGTAACTGTGCTAACCATCAGGGAACAGCATCCACGTAATAAAATCAATAGTTGCCTTTCATGTCTACACGACATTTCAGGCCATTGCTGTATTGATGTAGACAAACAAAACTCCACTGAAGTCCTTGTACAAAACAGAATGATTTGGCCCTTTCTTTTTTCACACACAGATTGAATTACTATTATTTCACTCTAATAAAAACAAGTTTCTTACCTGTTATGATGCGAATGAAAAGGCTAAGTAAATGGCAACATCTTTTTTAAGAAGGAGAGAAGAATACCAAATTAAAACACACGTTTATTTATTTATTTTCTCAGTGTATCTACGGCATGTTAATTTATTTCATTCATTGATATCATACTCATCATGCAAACAGTGGTGCCTTAATCAGTTTTGTTAAACCCATTCCACTGAATTTAATCTTTAGGTGGCATTAATTAATCTGTACAGTCAAAGCTAAAATGTCTTTTAGCAAGCAATGAAGCTTTTAGGAAAAATAGAAAAACAGTCTTTCTATTTAAAGTAAAGGAGAAATTACCAAATAAGGACAGGAGGAAATAAATCAGTCAAAATCAAATTTATGCAAAATGTGGTATAAACTACATCCTCTTTCGGGTACTAGGAAAATTGTGATACTTCTGAAGAATCAGCTATTTAGGAATTATAAAATGTTCTAGACATGAAGGGGTGGCCTTTCCCTGTAAGTGGTAAAACCACTGATGCAGTGGTAAAACCACAAGGGGTGGAGAAAGGGATTCCTCTGTATTTCAGAACGTTTCCATAAATACCAAAACTTTAAAGCCATTGTTGGTATCATAAACATAGAAGAACAGAATTTCATTCCACAAATGAAATTGTTTATAAGAAGTTTAATCATTTAATTTGCAAAGGAAACAAAAAATAGTTTAACCAGTTCAAGAAATAAAGAGTAGAATATATTATTCTTCTATTCATCTGATCTGTAGGATGTACATGTTTCCAATACAGAGGAGAATGTATCTTCTCCGACTTGCATTTTGAAAATGAAGTGCAAAAAAATAATGAGGCCTGACTGGTATAAATAAGTCACTGTTACAAAAAAGCATTCTTTATTGTATTGGTGCAATTGAAAAATATTTCTGAGTAAGCTGTTACAGATAACAAGGTACCCCATATACCACAGCAGACAAGCTGCATTATTTAAGGGAAATGAATGAAATGTGGATCTGATGTTACCCTTGTGGGGAAAGAGCTCAAGAGTATTGCCTTGGTCTTGGTCATGAAACGAGAACAAGCACATAAATATTTCAGAAAACAATATTTTTTGTATGAGTCCCTTGATTAATAAAGAAAAGTATAATAAACTGATCCCGTATCTGAGACTGTAAGACTCCCTTGTGCAGATATCACCCCATATTCACTTACCACCTCACTCAGGTTTTCACATAGCTCATCTCGAATCCTACTCGCGATGCCCCTCATGTTTGTCATGCAGTCCCTTTTCTCAGTGACCTCCCCCAAATAAGGATAAATACACCCACATTTTGACTGCACTGTTTAACTTTGCACTGATAAATGCAATCCATCTGAGCACCATTAAATGATATCTTGAGTGCATTAGTTAGTTTAAATAAGCAATACATAAAAGCCAAGAAAAATGCCATTTATTCCAAAAGCAACTATTGTTTTAGAACAGAGTAACATTATTCTGTGATATTTTTTTTTACCACTAAAGCCTGAGGAAAATGTTTCCTCTAGTGGTTTTGTTCCTAGCTGTTGAGCACAATGCATATGTGCAGCCCCACCTGAAACAAAAATAGCTATTTTGAACGAACAGCTTGAGAATTCTTGAATGCCAATGCTATTCTATTTGCCCATGACACTGTATCATTTTAAAAGAAACCATCCAAAGAGTTCAATACTTTTTCAAAAAAAGTTGCCGTTTTTCTTAAGTGTGTAGAAGATTCAAATCAAAATGCAATGTTTTCCTGTTTCTTCCAGCCCCCACACTATTCAACATGTGTTTCATTGTTTAAGTTGGACACTTCTCTGGTGACCTAAAGACAGGATGAATTATCAGCTTTTAAAGTTAAGGGTGTTCCAGTCAAAGTTACAATGAATGCGGACTATTTCTAAAAGCTGAGAGTAAATGTTGATTGAAGATTATCTTGCAGAGTGACAGAAGAGGTGGTGTATGCTTTGGTCTTCTATTTATTGATGGTTAGCCCTGTGGTATTTTCTCTCCCTTGAATTTCATTTTGTTGCAAATGATTTCCCCTTTTGAATCAAGTTACATACTACTCTTACCTTGAGGGATCTCTTGAGTATACTTTGAAATTATTTGCACTGATTTTTTAAAAGGAGCATACACGTCAAATAGTGCTCTTCATGTCTTTTTCAACAAAGCAGGAGCTTATGTCGGAAATCTAGCTATAACACATATAGCTACACACTAGCTATACCACAATTTAAAAGTAATTAATTTATTCACTAACTTATGTAGTATATTTGCATTCAGGATTTGAGGTTTGGTGGCCAAGAAGCCAAGCATGGTATCCCAACTGTAGTAGATTGCAATGCCTGTGATATAGATCATAGCAAAAGTGATACAGGTATCTGGAGCTGAAAGGAAACAGGAGTTTCTTCATGTTCTATTTTTCTTATATTTTTATCCTTCATTGGCTTGCATTTGTGGGTGAACTTTGGCACTGAAAGCAATTAATGTCCAGGGAACGTTTAGCAAAGCAAAAAGCAGAGCCTAAGGCAGACTGTCTTTTACTCAGATGTCTTTGCTTGTTTGCACCCAGTTACCTGTGGACAGAAGGGTTGCACGTGACACAGTAAGTTTTCATGTGCGTGCTTTCTTCTGTTTTCTTGTCTTTCCTACTTATAGATTGGTCCAAAGTCCTTTTAATCTTTGAAACTTACCTCAGCTGTCATCCCAGTGACATGTTCCCCTTTGGGGAACAAAGGCAACATGATCTGGCCACAGCTGAGAAGACAGCAGAGGAATCGCTGGCCAACGTGAAGGCAGGGAGTCAGACCTCGTGATGTCTTTTCCCAGCTGGACACAGAGATACTGTTGCCGAACGTACTTACGTAAGGCTCGACAACAGCAGTATAAAATTTTTGCATGGCAGTTCTCAGCGGGTAGGAGATTTTAAGGAGTCTAAACTAACATTGCAAGTTGGGACCATCTTAACCTCAGGCAAAGAACCTTTCTCCTGTATTCAGCTTACAGGTACAAAACCAAATCCACCTTATTAACACATGTAGCCTCTGCAGCTGCAGGGATAGGAGTGAATTCAGAGCCTGTGTATTTCTTCATAGCGACTGTGTATGTCTTAATAGTAGTTAATATGTCAGACACTGAAGAGAAGTGTGGGTGTTTGTGATTACAAGTTATCATTCTTTTGAGTTAACATCCCATTTTAAAGGTCATAGCCTTTGCCTTCATGTTCCCACCCTTCCTGGAGGTTTTCCAGAGCTTTGTTGGCCTGATTCAGCTGCTTAGAAACATGCATGTACACTCGCACACACACATGCACATAGCTATGTCTTTTTTAGTTGTTTGTTTTATTTCATTTTGGATGTTTAAGCTGGACAATTTCACAAATCTGCTTTTTCAAATGGCCACACAGAGAGTTGAACCGGTGCGATGGAGCCAGGAGGTGACCTTGGGGAGAAAGAGAGGGAGGAAGGAATGAGCAGCTGCAGGTCTTCAGCAAATAAAATAATAGTGCATGATCAGAGCCTGGGGGATGCACCTCGACTCTTCCTGATTTAACTTGAATTATGTCTTTACTAGTAAATTAAATAAGCCTGAGACTGTTTTTTAGCATAGAGACCAACCAGCACGGAAGGGTTTGCATTCCTGTCATTTAACTCTGTCAGCCTCACCGTAATGTGACGGCATGCAGACTATTAGCATGGACTGAGGATGGTTCCCGAATCCTGAGCCCTAGCTGGGGTGGTCTGAGAAAGCAGTAATTGTTCGGTATTTTTTCTAACAATTGAGCTGTATAGTGGATTGTGTTGCAGTATCTGTAAACAATCGCTGTTGCAGTATCTGGAAACATTCAGATCTAGCAGTAGATTTTCTTCAGATTTTGACCCTCTTCTCCTCCCCTGTCTGCTTAGAGGAAGGAAATCGAAGGAGAAAATAGTCAAAAAAGCCAGAGATAGTTCTTGGTGTTTCAGAGCTCAAGGAATTAATGGGCATTTCTGGCTCACTGTTATACGCCTTTGCCCATAGCAACGCAACACAAATAAGAGCCATCTTTTAACAGCCAGCCCTGTTCTCAGCGCACCATTTCCAGGTTTCTGCATTAATGTCACAGATGCAGTGTATGTCTTCAAACAAATGAGAAGTAAATAGGAGACAGAGTGAAAAAGAAAGAAGGAATTTTTTTAAAAAGAGTCAGATCCTCAGCTGGCTTAGACAGGGGATGAAGCTCACACACCTCTGCTGATTTCTTTTGGGATATGGCCCATTGGTTTTATTATGTATACATTTTACAGGCAATTTTGCTTTTAGTTTGAAGAAGGCTTGACATGCTCATCAATTTGGTTTTTGTCCAGAAGTTTCAGCTGAATTGTGTTTCATGAAGATGATGATTAAAAAGAAGAGAATAAGTATTATTCTTCTCTTCTTTCAAATTCCTGCAGTGTCCTGGCATTTGGGGTATTGTCATTGATCTCGCTGTCATTGCTTTGTACTGATAGTAAAGTTATTTTTTCCAAAGCTTACCCAGCTCAGCAGGAACCAGCAGCTCAGCAAGGGAAACCTAAATCGGCCACAAGGGAGAAGCACTAAAATAAATAATCACCAGTGACAATAAAAGTCAAAGGTGGGGAGGAAGGAGGCATTCTGTTTCTCGTCCATCAGCAGCCAGCTACTTAGATCAACCTAAGACTGCAGAAACACTGTTATAACAAGAAGTGGTTTAAATCACAAAGAGAGAGTTTGAACAAGCTCTTCTATCAAAAAGAAAAATAAATGAAGCCGGTAAATGATCCAACTGCATTTTAAGTCTCTAGCAATCTTTATTTCAGAACAGCTTCTTCAAAATATTAAATTAGGATGGTGTCAGGCAATTGATCTTTTGTTATTCCTGGAAATGCGTATCAGAAGTATAGTTTCAGATATTTGAAGCCTCGTCCATTTCTGAATGTGATTTGCCAAATAAATTGGGTGTTTCTAGGAGAGATTAAAGACTGATGCACAAATTATAACCACCTAAATAATATTTCAGGTAACTTTGAGCACACAAACACATGTTATGGGCACGGTAATTGATAACAGAAAGAGCTTTCCATGTCATGAGAAAGCAGAGGGCTTGGATACCCAGGTAGATTAACAGTGGAAAAGTGTACTTAGACTAATGGGACTTGAGGGTATCAGGTTAACATATGGTCATTTAGTAACAGACCTTACTATACTCTTTTCCCCTTTTCTTAATCCATTTGAGTAAGTCATTACAATTGTTTCTGGGGTTTTGACAACTATCTGGAATTTGGATAGCTCTGTATTTACATATTTCCGGTTAAGAGAGTTAAATCGGCCTTGTTGGTAAAGTATGGTTAAAGAATGCGGTTTTTAAATAGATTGAAATGTCTTTAGGCCATTTAATTAGACAAAGAAATTGGCATCAAAGGAAATGTAAGATGCAGCCTTCAGTAGAAACAGTGAAACAGTCCTCTGAATGTTTGAAAGATTTGAAATGCAGGAAAATAATGAATAGACAGAGAAGACAAAGTGGCACCAGAGCATTCAGCCTAAAAAAGTATTCAATAACTTCAGCTTTTGTGTAGTTTAGTGGTGTCATGGTTTAACCCTAGCCAGCAACCAGCCACCACGCAGCCGCTCACTCATTTCCCCCCCGTCCCCCAGTTGGGATGGAGAAGAGAATCAGAAGAGTAAAAGTGAGAAAACTTGTGGGTTGAGATAAAGACAGTTTAATAAGTAAGGCAAATCCATGCAAGCAAAGCAAAACAAGGAATTCATTTGCTACTTCCCATCAGCAGGCAGGTGTTCAGCCACCTCCAGGGAAGCAGGGCTCCATCACACGTAATGGTTACTTGAGAAGACAAAATGCCATAATTACCAACGTCTCCCACTTTCTTCTTCTTCCCCCAACTTTATATACTGAGCATGATGTCATATGGTATGGAATATCCCTTTGGTCAGTTGGGGTCAGCTATCCCGGCTGTGTCTCTTCCTGACTTTTTGTGCACTGCCAGCAACAGGGCGCTATCAACACTATTCCCAAATCCAAAACATAGCACTATATCACCTGCTAGTAAGACAGTCAACTCTATCCCAGCTGAAACCTTGACAAGTGGGAAATCAAATTTGCTGGGGACCTCTAGAGAGTCTTTCAAGATTTTGAAAGGTTGACCTTCTCAAGCTAATTCAAGTATTTATACTCATATAAACTCAGTTTGGAAAGAGAATCTGTGTGTGACTTGGTGAAGTCTGCTGTTCAAGTTTACTGCTGAATAGGAATGAAGAGTTGATCCATGCACAAGAACAAAATGTGCGTGTGGCAGGGTTGGGGAGATGACGGAGGGGCAGATTTTTCATTATGTTTTCCCTTTGCTGCTTTTCTGATATTGCAGATTTGTCCAGAATCATGCTCATTCCATGTTTCTGTACTGAATGCAGGATAGGATGAGGATGGGATGGGGATAGTAAGGATAGGATGTAAGAATATCAGATATGTAATACACATTACCAAGTTCCTTCTGTCCATTACTAGTAGAAGCTTGTCGTAATGCAAATGTATGAAAGGAAATGTAAAAGCTTAGAATTACTGCAGCTAAGAAAATATACATTATTACAATCACAGAATGGTAAGGGTTGGAAGGGCCCAGACCCCCTGCCAAAGCAGGTTCACCTAGAATGCATTTAGGGGGTTTTGAATATCTCCAGAGAAGGAAACTCCGCAACCTCCCTGGGCAGCCTCAAAGTAAAGAAGCTTTTCCTTATGTTCAGATGGAATTTCCTGAGTTCCAGTTTGTGCCTGTTGCCCCTTGTCCTGTTGCTGGGCATGACTGAAAAGAGTCTGGCCTCATCCTCTTGACACCCGCTCTTTAGATATTTATAAGCATTGATGGGAAAATTGCTTTTACTGAATTACCGCCTCATGTGGAAAGTGTTAACTGGCATAAATTTTAGAGATAGTGTATAATGCCGGCACCAGAATCTCTCAGGAGCAGGCCATCAATCTTCAAATACTAGTATTTCAATACAACTTTATACAACTGTCTGTCCTCCTGTAACTGATCTTGTATATTGCTTATCCCTTACAATTTATTTTCCTATGGCACGTACAAAGTAGATTTCATTTCTTGTTTATGTGTCCTCAGTTTACTCATTTCAAATATTTTTAAAATCCATTTAAAAAATCTTGAATTGATTTTATACCAGCTTCTCCACTTGAAGTCTGAATTGATCAGTTCCTTTGTTTTCAAGATAACATTAATTTGAGACACTGATTGGTTTCTAGTCTGTAAGTCAGTATAGAAATACATAATTCTTACTGAATTTTACCTCCTTACTAAATTGTAGCAGACTATTCTGTTCTTATTTTATTGGTGCATCATTGGTGATCTGGTGGCTCATAACAGGCAGGAGCCTTGCTGACAGCAAAAAAAAAAATGGCTTCATTTTCATTGATCTCTGGACAGTTAAGAGAGTTAACATAAAAACTGATGGGTCCTTTTCCCTTTCCTCCCTTTAAATATGATCAAGTTTGCTAGAAATTTCTTTGTAAAATTCCAATACAGTCAAGCACATACAGAAAGCACTGACCTATCAGAAACTCCTGTAGTTTTTAACTTGAGCCACATTTTTCTCTTTTGTTTAAAGAAGTTATGTTCAACAGGAAATAAGATGGACTAAAGCTAGCAACCTCAGAAACATCATAGACTGTAGCACTGGAAACCATGTTCAGATCACAGAATCATAGAACCATAGGGTTGGAAGGGACCTCTGGAGATCATCTAGTCCAACCCCCCTGCCAGAGCAGGGTCACCCAGAGCAGGTTGCACAGGAACGCGTCCAGGCAGGTTTTGAATGTCTCCAGAGACAGAGACTCCACCACCTTTCTGGGCAGCCTGTTCCAGTGCTCTGCCACCCTCAAAGTAAAGACGTTCCTCCTCATGTTTAGGTGTAACTTCCTATGCTCAAGTTTGTGCCCATTACCTCTTGTCCTGTCCCCAGGCACCACTGAAAAGAGCCTGGCCCCATCTTCCTGACATCCATCCTTTAAGTATTCATAAGTTTTGATAAGATCCCCCCTCAGTTGTCTTTTTTGCAGACTGAAGAGACCCAAATCCCTCAGCCTTTCTTCATAAGGGAGGTGTTCCAGTCCCCTAATCATCTTGGTAGCCCTTTGCTGCACCCTCTCCGGCAGTTCCCTGTCCCTCTTGAACCGGGGAGCCCAGAACTGGACACAGTACTCCAGGTGTGGCCTCACCAAGGCAGAGTAGAGGGGGAGGATGACCTCCCTTGACCTGCTGGCCACACTCTTCTTGATGCACCCCGGGATGCCATTGGCCTTTTTGGCCACAAGGGCACATTGCTGGCTCATGGTCATCCTGTTGTCCACCAGGACTCCCAGGTCACACCAACTGAGTTTTATTTAGACAATATTCAATTAAGTGCACTCAGATACATATCAAACCTTTTTGGTTTTATCATGTTTTAATGACATCATACCATTTTGGTGGATAAAAGAGGCCCTACGGGGTCAAAATTCCCTCATGTAGAAAGATGTCAAAAGAAGAAACCGGTCAACAATGAGAATACAGTTGGAGACCAGTCTGTCCAACAACAGTGAGGAGATACTCCAGTCTTTAGTAAAAATGGGTTGAATCCCCTCTTTTTTTTTTCTCACAAGCAAGACAAATCGTATCCATTCTGCCTCTACTGCAAGATTTACGTAAGGACACTTATTCTAACCTCAGTATTGCTGTAGGAAGTCAAATATATTGCACAGCCACCAGCAGTGGTGTAGACAAGCGTAATGTCAGAAACATGAAAGGTAGATCTCACTTTCCATGGATTATCCAACTGCTAGTTTCTTACATTTTGTCTTACTGGTTTTCAATGGGAACTAACTTTTTTTTTATGTGTATCATAAGTTACTCTTCTGCATCCTGACATGCAGCTTCTGCATCCTGGTCATGTGAAGTCACAAGAACTTTTCCCTCATCCTTATTTGCTTAAAATAACGAACCCAAGGAAGCTTCAGTCCTATGAGAAAAATCCTAGTCCTGCTTTCCTGTTTTGTAATACACTGAAAGGAAGCAGGAGTTAAAACTCTCCAGCCGCAGATCAGAGGATTTCCTCTAAGAGTTCCAATTCCAGAGAAAGAAGGATATTTTTTCCTGTTAAATTGGGTGACAAAACTAAGGAATTAGTTAAAATACTCAGCTTGCTTTCCCCTGTTTTGTTGTTGTTTGGGATTTGGAAGAGGTTGTTTTGGGTTTGGTTTTTTTTTGCGGGGGGAGTAGGTTTTTTGTAATCTTCTTATTACTCTGCTTCACAGAGAGTAAAAGGGAAGAATGTATTAGGCATTCCCTGAGCTGCTTCAGTAACTCAACGAGCTTTGTGTCTCCTGATATCCATGAAGTTACTTTTGCTTTTATCAATTAAAACTGTAATGTCTCTACAGCTTTTTGGGGGTCAATGAATTGATAGCTTGTCAGTGCTCGCTTTTAAGGACTGGCAACCACTCGCGTCACCCACATGCACACAAAGAAGTTGAAATTAAACAGACTGTTGGTAGGAATGGAAAATCTCACCTCAGGCATGAAGAGAAACCACAGAAAGCTGCAATTGTAACATTTGGCGATGACCTTTGAATCTGTTGGTTTATTTCTGGAACAACAGCTGATGTTTATGCTGTGTGGCATTGTATCATTAGAACTGATACACATCTGTTCCATATTTCATCATCTGGAAAGGTCAATTAAAAAGAGTAGCCCAAAATGGTAGATATATTTTGTAACAGCAAGGTAGCAAGGAAGTAGTATCTAATTATGGGTACGTATTAAAACGAAATTAGGGAGCAATTTAATAGATTAAAACTCGGCTCATCCTTATATGCTGCCATTTGAGACTGTTTCTAATTATTTTTTCCTACTAGTTTTCCAATTATTTTTTTTATTTTCTCTTTTTATTAGAGACTTCTCGGTCAAATTCTTTGCTCATTTATACCAGTGTAAATCTGGAACAAGTCTTTTACATTTACTTGAATTATTCTTGATTTGCTTTAGTGAGTCTGAGAACATAATATGATCCTTTTTCTTTACCAGTAACCAAACTGTCCTTCTTAATTTTGAAACCATGCTGAATCAAGCTTAGGTAGAAAAAAGTCTCAAAAGTTTGAATAGACTAAGTTTTCGTATTAGGAAAAGACATCCATTAAAGAGGACGGTGTTTGCCTTCTGGTTCTGCCTATTTGGTAGGAAGGTGTTGCGTTGAAAGGCCTGGGATTTTAAATTACCTGCCAAATAGAATTAAACTCTGGATGCCTCAAAAGTAACCTGATCCTACAACTGGAGAAAAAGAAATCAGTTGCTTTTATATTGTATCTTCCTAACAGTGATCACTGAGGAAGGCTTTGTGCTGTGCCTGCAGACAGCTGTGGGGTTTGTTGGTAACAAGATTCAGTGGTCCCCCAAGATTTCCTTAGTGGCTGCTGCCCAACAGCACCATGAGTCCCAGCATAATGTCACGGCTGTGGCTGTTCTGTGGTCCCCAACATTGCAGCATGAAATACCCTTAGTGATCGGAAGGCGATCAAAGTGGGGTATTATGGGGACAGAAAATCAAATGCAATGTTTATTTTCAGAAGAAAGATCATAAAGCAAAATTGTTCAGATTTTGAACTGTCAGTGAAAATATAGGCTGTGACTTATCTGCACTGTTTCTCCTCTCTTTTTCCTGCAGTGTTTCTATATAGGTTACTATATCTTCCAGCCCTCCTTCCAAGCAGATTGTAACTGTTGTCAGTAACGAAAAAGAAATATGTATCAGAATATTTGGGAGATAAAATTTTCAATAGGGAATCATCATTTTAGGAGAGCTTTTTCTGCTAACTGACTTTAAGAAAGAGTTTCCTTACTTTCCTGAAAACTATTCCCTTTGACAGAATCTCAGCTTGGTCACCCAAAGCGTGAGCCTTCCCACACATTAATTAGTTTGAAAATGCAGGATTTTTAAAGCACCTGTCCTTCCCAGATGCTTCAAAATCATACAGACATTGTTTTGTCTTTCCTAGAGAAGGTCTATTTCTCTTCTCCATTTATTAGCTCTTTTTAAAGCAGGCACCAAAGATCCTCGTGAAAATGGGGTAGGACCTCTCAGGACCCTTCTACCCAAAGGCTGTAAGAGTTTAAATGAAAAGGTTGCTTCTATTTGAACCATCAAAGTAAACTACTCAAGTAGAAATTATGTCACTTGAAACAGAAAGTCATTATTTTGGCAGTCCTGCATAAGCATGCCAGAATTTTGTTCAAAAAAATTTTTAGAAGTACAGTTTCTGTCAACTCTGCTACACATTCTCCCATGGAGTAAAATATGTTGGCAAATTCCTGTGCAGAAGTAGGAAGAAAGAGCAGTGGACAGATCCTTTAGGGGGTGGTGGATCACCAGGTCTTTATATGACAAAATCCACTGATCAACAGTTTTAGACAGGAGTTATTTCATCTTCTTCATTGCTAGGACTAGTGGCAATTATTTAGTTCTTTGATAACAGCCATCACTCACAAATCTAGAAAGAGGGATTAATTCCCCTGACTTTTGCTGCTGAATCGTGCTTCTCCATTCCTGTAACAACTACACAGAGTGGGTTTAACATGAGAGAGACCAACATTACAGGGCATTGTTAAGGTTTTTTATTATTTATTTATTGTTGTACCCTTCATGTTCTGAAAGTTTAATTTCTTGTTGTTGCTGTTACAGCGGCGTCCAAGCAGATGGCCAGCAATGAAATTCAGAAGAGGATCTGGACATCCTGCCTATGCTGAAGTGGAACCAGTTGGAGAAAAAGAAGGGTTCATTGTATCAGAGCAGTGCTAAAGTTTCTAGGACAGAACACCAGTACTGGCCTACAGGTGTAAGACATTTACTTTGCCTCTCTTTAAAGAAAAGGAGCCCTAAGCTGCTGTAGCCTGATAGAAAGAAGATTTTGGATAAGCTTTGTCCAAGAAGAAAAACTATCTATCTAAGATACCAGATTACCACTGCGCAGTAGTTTTTGTTAGTGGACTGAGACAAAATGGTTCGTACAGAACATTTGTCAGTGGACACCTACGGTATCAGAACTATGGCACAAGTGCCATGTTATTGGCTTTAGGTACGGGGATGCACAGAAATCAAAAATATAATAAAGCTTTGGTGCACAAGGGTATTACCCTTTGCTTCAAGTGTTCTTCTCTGGTATCTCAAAGACTGAGTGACAAATCTGTACCCTTTCAGTGCAAAGGGCACTGATCAGTGTTCACAGGTGATTGAGAAAAATATCTCAATGCAGGTAAAGAAGAAAAAAAGGAATTTTCCAGTACTTCTACAGGTGGAATAGTGGATGAAATACACTCACTTTTCAATTCTAAATTAACCTACCCACCTAACTGAGCGAGTCACGGTGTATATGCTTTCCAGGAGTAGTACAATGTTTCTTGCACATTGCTGATTACTTCTAAACAACTCATGATACACAAATTGGTAAGAAATAAGGACAACAGAGAATTTTCACAATGATGAAATTATTTTATTTCATGGGAGTTCACAGTGAATTTGGGCTGATTTTCAGTTTCAATGTTCACTAACAATTAATAATCAATCAGGTTTGATTCAAGGGTTATCTTTCATTTCTGCGCAGTAGGCTGAAGTAAAGGCAACAGATCCTTTTAGCTGCCAGAGATCTTGTGGACCATTTCTTAGGCAACGTGATATGAGAAACAAGATTTTAAACAAATGCGTTTCTATCCTTTGCCATTTCATTGTGAGTCCTTACTGAGAAGCACCAGACTTCAATGCACCCCTTCCAGAGATTCAGATACAAGCGTTATTGAACCCTGCTGATTCATACAGTGATTTTGTTTAATGCACATAGTAGTTGCATAAATATATACAAAAATATATTTTTTTTTATAGCTAACACAAGGCGGGCTCTTGTGACTGTTAAGACTGCATTTTTGTCATCCAGACAAAGGAAATGGATTGCATTACTGCATATTTCCACTGAGTTGTAAAATAATCCTTAATATTAGAATATTTTTATGTTGCGTAGGGAAGGTGGTTCATGTAGTTGCAGTGCCATATCCTTTCTGCCTATCGGAACCACTCTTTCTTTAATATCGACCCTTTCCCTCCCTGTATAGGGAAAGACAAGACTATAAATTCACACCATCAAAAACAGTTATCCCTTTCATGGGAGGGATTAATATACACTGAGACCCAGATCTTCCATGAGGAGTTGGAACCTAAACACTTTGATGATCTGGGCCCAAGCTATTAAAATTTTAAATTCAGGTATTGTATGTACATTTCATCGTAGTCATTGACTATCAAATTTTTTACATACTGTATAAGGCACTTGAATAATTTTAAAGTGAGGTATACAACATTCGCAGTTTCGGATCTCAAGCAGTTAAAAAAAGTTGTAGATACCACCTCAGTAGTACAGTTATTTACATTTCTTGTTGATGCTTGTATGGTCTAAATTTGATTACTTAATACTGTTTAAAAAAAAAAAAACAAACATGATTTTTACTTGTTATTTTGTTCAGTAAATAATACAATACTGTATTTTCTGTATTCTTTTATTTTGTGTAACACACTTTTATTTTCATCCATTTTAAATCATCTAGCGTGAGATGGAAACTGCTCAAAACCTAACTGGTATTAATCTGAAGATACTAACACATTGTCTTGAAGCCTGGTGAAAAGCCTGTGGCAGGTATTCATTTCAATTTGTCTGGGTCTGCTGAGCCCTGTTTCTAATAGAATGGGATTAAATTGCAGGCTGTTAATTCCGATAGCAATAACCAAATGTATGCACATATATATCTGGTGACACTCATTTTTATTAAATAAAAAGGTATCGGTGCACATCATTTAGACACGTATTAGTTTTTCTAGGAATCTTGGAAGTCATCAGCTAGGGTTCATTGGCCAAATGAAGCAATCGTAGAGCTTCCATTTGGAGCATGATGGAATCCTGTTTGAAATAATTTTTATTTCAGAGCACATCTTGGCAAATTATACTAAGAAATTTTCAAAAATCTACACAGTACTGCAATAAATTCAAGGGATGTTTCATATAAGTAAAGAAGATTTATATTATTATGGGTTTACAGATCTGCACTTTGGCTGATTCATTCCCGTTTTTCATGTTTTTACCCGTGTATGTAATACATGTAATTCAATGGAACTCTCAGAATATTTGTAACGTGATTAGAAAAACACAACAATTTTAAAATCCAGTATTTTGATTACTTTTGTTTTAAGGCCCCCTTGCACAGCTGAAGGATGTTTATTAGTATTTGCAAACTAACTTAAATTTCATACTCCTTCATTAAATAATAGCAATTATTTTTTTTATCCTCTGATCACCAGCTGTCGTAATTTGGTGGAAGATTTCACTGGTCTTTGGGGAGCATCATAGTGTACTTGTTTTGATTTTTGCCATGATGTTATATGCTATGGATTATAACACGATGAGTCGCTGGGTTTATTTAATAAGACTGATAGGCATATGCTTATGTCTGATAAGAACAGATATCTGAAGAGAAAACCTTCTGCATACTAATGGATGTATAGTGTCTCATTGGTGTCTGCTTTGATATATTCTGTGGTATGTTCTATTTATCCCAGTAGGCAAAAGTTAATTAAGTAATCTGTTGCTGTTTTGTAATTCCATCTAGTTTTCTAATTTTTTAATAATTAAAATTGCCACATTAAAAATTATACAAATATTAATCTATAGGTGTGATGAAATATTAAAATTAACTAAGAAACCGATTCTTATAATTTTATAAAGCACGAGGTTAATTTATCCAGACCAAAAAAGTTTCCTGTAACCCCCTCTCAGAGGTCCAGCTCGTATGTTATTCAACAGTTCATAAAGAGATTTCCATCCAGGTCTCTGAAACAGCGGCTTCACTAGCGTCCCCACTGGTCCTTCATTTGAAAGTACTTCAGAATATTTCATTTGTTTAAATGCTTACTTACAGAGTCATTTATTCTAACAGTTGTTTTAACTCAAACTTTTCTGTAAATTCGTGTATCTAATGCATGTAATGATTGCAAGACCTCACAAATTTATCATTTCTTATTAGTTTCCATTTTAGTGTGAAATGTTCCATAACACTTAACACTCAGTGCTATGCGTCAGCTCATCCTGTTTCACAGAAAAAAAGGAAAATTTGAACTACAAAGGATTCAAAGCATATTACTCTTTACATCTCAGTAAGATGAAACTACATGTGTAACACAAAGATTGTTGAAAAATTACCCTTAAATTTGCAAAATTATGTTCAGACATTAAGAAATTCTGGAGCTGTGGAAAAAGTGGAATTGTCATCTCACTCCCATGTACATATGTATGATGATGTGGTCTTACTTAATTGCCTGCCATGTTTCTCAGTGCACCCTATGATGCATTGGACACAGAGAATGCAGGCGGTTCGTAAGAAGCAGCTGTTCCTTTTTTTTTTTTTTCTTTATTTTGAAAACCTGTGGGAGCCAAATTAAATTTCTGCAAGCTGAACAGAATATTTGACTTTGCAAATTTCACCATTTTTCCTTGGTCAACAGAGTTCAAACCATAAAACTCACTACGCAGGTATCGGAGCCAACTGAATAGCTGAATCACTAGTTTGACATCCAAATGTGGACAGCAATGGAAAAGGAAGTGGTGAGCCAGTTTGCCAGTGAGCAGGGGAGAAATTTTTTTTACAGAAGAGTAATAAGACTTCCAAGGAAAATACGATAATATTTCTATATCCTATTAGAGCACCTCTTGGATAAGCCAAAAAAAATGTAAGTGACAACATCCATCTTTTTTATTTGTAGAGACTCTCTAAACAAGATTCTGCAAGCAGTTGTTATGAGCTGGCAGTATTTCACATAGTAGGTGGGTGACTAGACCATGCGGGGTACCCCGTGTTGGTTCATGTTCCAGCTCACAGACCATCAAAGGAAAAATTCCCTTTGAGTGCACACGGTAGCTGAAGCAATGGCTGTTAGTATTTTCTGACACCAGCAATGAGGCTTTGTATAAAGACAAGATTTGGCATCCACCTAGAGGGTATCATCTCAGCTGTGCAAAATCATAGTGCCTACAGCCATAGTATTAGCCATTAGGAGAAGAACTGTAATAGAGCATAACAAATTCAGCTCAGATCAATATTTTTGCGCTCAGGGAATTTATTGCTTCCAGTGAGGAGAAAGAATAGCAGCAAGCACTGTTGTCCAGAGTAATAGCATTGGAGTCCTTATAGCTGTGCACCTCCTTGCAGAGAGCTACTTGAAGCCTGTAGCCTAAAAAACTCCAGAATGAAATGCTACTGAGCGATAATGTAGTATTCACTCTAATTCTCACGTTTTAGACAGAAACTTCAGGAACTGATACATGCTACTGCTTTTCTTTATGGATGTAATGGTAAGTTGGGTTTGGGGCTTGGTTTTTTGGAGTGGGAGGAGGAGAAGGGAAAAATGCAGGAGAGGAGGGAACAGGTGGCAGTATTCCCAGATGTTCTAGAGGCAGGGCAAGAAACCTTATGTACGGCCTTTAAAGCATCAGTACCATGTGCCAGTGGCACTGAGTGAGAACACGAGGTCTTCCTTCACGTCCACCTCCACCATTTAGAAATCAGAAATGTCACCAGAACCACCAGCTTCTGTCTAAATCTGCAGGAGGCCATATTTCACCTGATGGAAAGTTTATGTCACTCCATAGGGAAAAAAGCTTGAACTGCAAGCACCATTTTCAGGTGGAGCAGTGTGCCAGTAGTGTCGGAAATGACCAGAAGTCAAATGTGAAAAAGCAGGATGCAGCTTGCATAAAACTGAAGGGGACAAAAGAGATTAATTGTATGCAGAAAAGCCAGTATCTTTATGGCTGGAGCACTGATAAAACTGTCTGTGGGCTGGTTCGACTTGATTTAGACAATGTCATAATCCTAAAACTGGCCTTTAACTATCAGCTTCTTGTCAAATCTTGTAACTGTTTCTTAACTTTTTAATTTTTTATGGAGAAGGAAACAGTTGAGGATGCCAAGAGGAATAAAATATCTTTCTGATAGGAAGAGAGTCTCGTCTCCTGACATAGTTCCCTACGGACTAGAGTAGGGACCCGTGCACAGGTCATTTCAGCGGGTCTTATGCTGACTCCAGTCTTTCTCAGGACATTTCACAATTTTCAGTGCAATTCTCTGTCTCTTGCAAGACTTTTGAATACCTATGTCCTGCCTCACTTTTTATTCTTGTATTTGATTCTTCTCCACCTCTGATCTAACTCTGCTTTCTCACTACTATGCTTTCTTGCACTCCTGTAAGCCCTGAATTACGATGCTGAAATGAACACCTTCAGTATCACTGAAAATAAGCCTCAGCTTGGAGAAAGGTCCACTTGATTTTTTTTCTGTACGTGGGTTCTGGTTAATACAACTCGCTGAAGGTAGGTTTTCTTGTTATTGACAGAATTCTGTCCACAGGAGTTAGCAAGCTAATTTCCGAATCTCTTGGAAAGGTTTTGTTCAGACATTTTGGTCAAAGAAACTACTGGTCTCTTCAAGTGGAAAACTTGTCCCAGATAATATTTTTAAAGCAGTAAAAGGACTTTAGAAGCAGGCCTCAAGACATTACTTTTAATTACATCCATTTAACTAAGCAGATATTTTTGCCCAATTAATTAATATAGAAGCCTGCTTCTCTGTTGTCTCTCTGGGAAGATAGTGTTTAGGGATATTAATTAAACCCTTCCCATGCAGTTTACATTATTTTCATTGGAGTAGCTTTTATTCGAAAAACAAAAAGGCTGTTTTTTTAATTGCTAATGTTAGTTTGAAAGAGACTTGGTTTATTGACTGCTTGGGTGGCACAAAGTTTCCTCAGACACCAAGAAACTATTAGTAATTAATATCACTTGTGCCTGCCTAGCTTGCTTTGGACTGCTGTTTTTGTTATTAGGTTGCTTTTAGTTTGTTTTTTTTTTTTTTCAATTTCAATAAGAGTCATTAAATTTTGCTTTGGGAGATAGCATGTAATACTGTGATCTGGTTGTCACATTTGACTACACATCAGCAACGGTGTCCTTTTCGGTGTCCTTTAAGGCTTTTCGCCGTAAAGCTTTTCAGCTCTGCCTTGCCTGCAAGGATGTCAGGATCACACCACACCCCCCACACCCCCATTTTAGTGAAAGAATGTAGCTTTCCAAAGGAAGGAAATGGTGTGCCTTTCATAGACATGTGGGTATTTTCACAACGGCCTGTTTCCAGAAGGAATCCTGTTCCTAGAGAGATTAGTCCAGCAGTCTAGATTACAAGTGGAGTGTGGCTGAAAATAACTAACTCTGCAAAATATAAACCGTGTGCAGCTGCAGTGTCCCTGGATGAGAATACCTCCAGTGCTCATCGCCTCAGCCCAACCGCAGCCCCTCTCCAGCGTGGGCTGTGGGCTGAGGAGAAGGCAGGGCAGGAGAAGCTTGGAGGACTGCAGGTGTCGTTCCTTCCCAGAGAGCCAGGAGACAGCAGACGCCTTCTCTAAGATCCACTCTCCAGAAAATGAGGGTGACCTCATGCCACCCTCTGCCCTGTCAGTGCGGAGCATGAGCAGAGGGTCTCCTCAGCAGCCCGGCAAGGAAAGTTTGGCAGGGTGAGGTGAGAAGCGTGAGCACAGCCATGTTTCCGTGCAGGACGGTGCGCTGCAGCTGTGCAGGTGCACGCATGCACCCCCACACACTCACCCACTTCTTCTAGCAGCTGTCAACCCTGCTTTTGCGTTTCAAGTGTCTCCTCAATGCAGACAATACAAAAACAACAGCACTCTGTTACCATAAAAGATGTCACAAAGCCATTTCACTCTGTATCTGCTGCAGCACCGATGTGCATCCTGCTGCGAGGACCTGACAGATCTCCTCCCAGTACTTTGTCCTCATCGCCTGACGTGTAGGTGAGCATGTCAGTGGCAAGTGGTGGCAAGTGCTCGGGGCTTGACTTGGCCTGTGGGCTGCTGCCTAGAGGGAACCAGGCATGACAAGGAGCCTGGTGGGAGCTGAAAACCAATCTTTTGTAAAAGACATAACATGTAAAATTTTAGCTAAGTATGTAAATTTTTCCTTAGTGAAGTGCCTTTGGTATGTGGAGTTATTTGACATATATGTCCAGCGTTGGCTGAGTTGTCCTACACAGCAGTGACCTTGAGGGCCAGAGCAAAGAGGAGCACTTGGCCTAGCTTTAGCTCTAGCCAAGAGCAATGATGGCAGCAGAGAGCTCAGCGTCCATCTCCACCTATACTCGGAGCTAATGGTGGTCTCTGACCCCTCTTAGAGACTAAGTCTAGCAATTAGATCATTTGACCATGACAGAAGCAGCTCTCAGCCTGGGAGGCACGTGAAGTATCCTCACCCAGGAGAGCACGCCAACTAATGACATATACACTAAGCTTCCCCAACCCCTTTCCACAGAAGCTGTTCCTCACCCCGGTGCAGAAAAGATGCAAGATACTTTGGCCCCAAAAGAGCAAGTGAGCGTGGGACGGGATTAGTCAGTGCCCAACTATAAAAGGTCTGTACCAAGGGACAGGGGATGTGCTGGGTCCTGGATTCTGCTCTGGAGTTGGGATTTGAACTTGTAGAAGAAGGAAGCAGTTTCAGGTTGTGGCTCTGACTCAAATATACGCTTAAATCAGGGATGCTGGACTCCCAAAATCTGTAAAGCATGGATTTTCAGACATATGCTATTATTTTACTAGCAACAGCCTAGGCATAAAACACCCTTGTCTTCTATGATGTGCCATTTTTCATCAGCCTCATTCTCAGGAATCCAATCCTCCAATATATTGACTTAGATATACATTTTCTTGGGAACATTGGCTGGGGAATTTAATTCCTGGAGCAGACGTGGAAATGCTCTGCATCACTGTATGCTGCTCCCTGACTTGCTAGGTGCCTTAGGAGTGAGGACATGTAAAGCATTACTGTAGGACACCGAGGTACTAGTCAGGAGCATTACGAGGAATAAAGAACACAAAGAAAAGCCAAACACCTCTCTCTGCTGCACAACAGGAAATCCTGAGCAAGACACTAATGAAATCAGATGAACCCTTCACGGCAGAAGCGATGAAGTGCTGTGTGGAGGCTAGTCTAGCCATGGTCTGTTCTAATGGTTTAGCACAGTTACCTTGTACTTCAGGAATTAAATGATGAATGGAGCTTTTATTTGTCTGGTCTGTGTCTTGTCTCCAGCCACTGCCTATCGCAGATTAGAAATATGTCAGCTTTTCTACTTCTGAGATAGTGTATACACACAACTGAGGTTTATAGACGCTTATATAGGTTATTATAGGTTTTAGTAAAAGTTCTGCTAGCTGTCCCTATATTGAATAAGCAATGATGCTTTGAGAGAGACTCTGAGCCCGTGGTTTTGCTCCTTCTTTCTCCCTGCAGTAGATATTAATAGTTGTACCGCATGTAGAGAGCTCAGATGAAGTACTACAAATGAATGTCAATCGCTACAGGTAGTAACGGGAAAAGAATGGGTAAAACCGCACTTAAAAAATACTCCTCACCATATCTACTAACACTCAGCTATTTTCATGAAAATTGTCATGGAATGTTTCTGAGTGTTAAATAGGCAGCAGTGCATTTGATCTGAATAAAGGAGAACATGTCTTTCATTTTCCATGAAGTTATAATCATAATCAGCATCCCAAAATATAACTAAAAGGCAAACCTTTTTCATTAGGTTTAAAAATATGGATGCCTGGCTGATAGCATTATTGGTCTTTTTCCTTGCTGATTACGTGTAGGATGCCAGCCTGTTTTGCTGTGTATTATCAGTAAAAGCATTTCAGGTGTTTTGAAATTAATTTTCTATATTTAATTAATGTAATCTTTGACATCAGCACTAAAACCACTGCAAATATTTCAAATATTGAAAGGAGTATAAGTAAACATTTAGCAGTGGCATATAAATACTAATAAATGCTTACAGGTAAAGACTCAAAATACAGATGCCTTTTTACACATTTTTACTCAAAAAACATCCAAATTTTGGAGGAAAAAAAAGGAGGGGAAGTGATATTTAAATACACTGACAAGCATCTTTCTTCAGCTCTGGAGAGCATCTTTCTGCATCTCTACAGCCCTCAGCACAAGAAGGACATCACCTGTTGGAGCGGGTCCAGAAGAGGGCCACGAAGATGATCAGAGGGCTGGAGCACCTCTCCTATGAGGACAGGCTGAGAGAGTTGGGGATGTTCAGCCTGGAGTAGAGAAGGCTCGGGGGAGACCTTATAGTGGCCTTCCAGTACCCGAAGGGGGCTACAGGAAAGCTGGGGAGGGGCTGTTTGCAAGGGCATGTAGCGATAGGACGAGGGGTAATGGCTTTAAACTAGAGCAGAGTAGGTTTAGGTTAGACGTTAGGAAGAAGTTCTTTACAATGAGGGTGGTGAAACACTGGAACAAGTTGCCCAGAGAGGTGGTGGAGGCCCCATCCCTGGAGACATTCAAGGCCAGGCTTGATGAGGCTCTGAGCAACCTGATCTAGTTAAAGACGTCCCTGCTTACTGCAGGGGGGTTGGACTAGATGACCTTTAAAGGTCCCTTCCAACCCAACACATTCTATGATTCTATGATTAACCATCCCACTGAACTCAGTGACCAAATGAAGAGCATCCTTGAAAAGCTAGATCAGAAAATGGCTATTTCTATGGCAAAGATTTAGTTCCCTCTTGCTGACATTAAATTGGAATATGGAAACCATTAAGAATCATCCACCGTTTACTGAAGTGCCCAAAAATAGGGTGCTTCAGCTGACTGACATCTCCTAGAGAGGCAAAGGGATGCACACCTGAAGAGAAAGAGAGCTCAATGGAGTGCCCAGCCACCATATTGGAACTTGTGAATATCCAAATCAGCTCAGCCACTGTGCTATTTCCTGCTTTCTTCCTTTAGAGCAGATACATCAGCTATTGTAACCTGCAGGGTGGCTTCCCCTCTGCCTCTACACAGCAGCCAGTCCTGTTGTAGCCCACCACTTCCCCCAAAAAACCCCAACTAAAACATAAATAAAAAAATTTCCACTAATTCATTAAAAATCTTTGACCCAGCGATTAGCCAAAGGGCTGGGGGAAGGTGTGCGGGTAGATTTGAAATGAGAATTATTGGACCGCATTAGCATGGCATTCTTGAAAATAAAGAAGAGATTAAGCATCTGTGTCAGAGAAGCATTATAACCTAAATGGAACTAATGCCACGAAATACCATTCATAAACGTAAGTGCTGCTTTAGCTGTTGCTCTTTTTTTTTTTCCTCTACGGGGTTGTGTAATGCAGTACACAACTTTACTCAGGATGATAATTTGTGTCATGCTCATGTATGACTTTGGCAGAGACGCAGTCCCATACAGGAAAACATTGCTGGCAACTAATAAAGATCCCTGCGTTGAAGCACATGTGGTTTCATTAGAAGGGAAGGCAGAAATTCAGTTCCCACAGAGAATTTTCTGGTCTGTGCCTGCCCACACAGACATGGGATGGGGGAGCGGGTTGCTGTGGAAATGAGCACGTCCCCACAACAACAGTCAGTTGGTGAAGTGTTCGTTGGGAGCCCGGCCGGGGAAGCAGCTGACAGATGGCCATCGGCACAGGCTAAGGCAAGAGGCTGGCCTTCAGGAGGAGGGGACACATGCCACCAGCTCGCCTGCCTCAAGAGTGCGGCAGCCCTGAAGCCATTAGCCACCTCTACTCTTGTCGCACCAGAGGCAGAAACCCAGGAGGCATAAAAGGAGCTCTTCCACACACCATTTCTAGTGGTGGTGGTAGTTTTACTGGTGACATTAAGCATTTCCCGCTTCATCATTGACCTCAGAAAAGCAATGCTATTTGGTCATGCAAACTCCAGTTCCTGTTGCTAACAGTCAGGAATGACCTTGGCAAGACTTGAATCCCTGAAGTGTGGTTCCAATATCAACATAATTGGGATACCAGTGGAAAAAGAGGACAACGGGAAGCAGAGCAACCATGCCCAAAGAAAGCACAACAAAATGTGGCTTTTCCACAGAGGTGGAGGTGAGTCTCCTGCCTACTTACAGTTTAATTTCTCTGACTCTGGTTTCAGTGCTAACTGACACAGAAATGGTCAATTTGATAAAATTCCCAACATGAAAGTGTACTTACCCTTAGCCTTCTTAGTAGGGCTGAGTGGACGATGACAGAAGTGAAGCCAAATTACAGGTGGTTTCTGTACCTGAAGGACTTCAAAACCTCCAGAAAACAATTTGAATTGCACATGTAAAAGAAACCGGAGTCACTTATTTTAAAAATCCTCATTCTTAAACCCGAATTGTAATGGGAACCCTGTAACTCCTCTTAAGGAGAGACCAAACTCTGGGTCATTACATAGATATTACACAAATGACCTCCTAAAATCAAGTCAGGACAGCCTCAGCCCAGTAAGGTCACAGATACCCAGCAGCTAGCTGTACCCAGCTGTCTATCGGAATTGAAGCATGGCCCAAGGAAGCTCCAATCTGTTCGCCTGTTACCACAGAGTAGCTGTAACTGAGTCCTTTATAAGTAGACATTTTCTGTAGACATATGTAGACATTTTCTACTGCAAAGCTTGAGGTTTCCAGTGCTCAAGTTTATCTTCTCTCATCTGCGGTTATGGGGACAACGCTACAAAGTGAAAAGTACAACCTTATTTTTGGAGTGCTAACAAGAGCTCCCAGGCTTTAGAAGCTTTGTTTTCCTTGTAACAGGTGAGCAAGTCAAAGTGGGCGTATGGGCAGGTTAACACATACAAGAGAAATGTGGCTAGAAACACCAGGAGAAAGCAGTGTCTGATTCAATATCAGACTTAAAATTCCAAATGCAATTTGAACAGCAACAGGAAATCTGAGCATTCTCCATTTCCATCCTTGCCATGTGCCCGGAAGTAATGAGATCTCGGTACAGGACAGCAACGCTGGGAGGAATCCTCAAGTACTGGCTGCAAACAGAGCCAGGTTTTCAAGACCCATTGGCAATGTATTTTGTTATTAATAACTCAGGAAACGCTGCTTACAACCATTGTGATCCAAGGGTCAGTCTTTTATCAAAAAAAAAAAAAAAAGAGAACTAGTATTTCCTTGTAAGATTTTCCTAGTATTGAGCATATACTGACCAGAAAATGTCACTTTATTTCCACCCCTCTCAAATGAAACTCAAAACTCAACATTACCAATTTAATTTTGTCAGAAATGCTAATTGGGTCCAAGATAGGCTAGTTAATACTTGAACGAGAATCCATCCTGCAGCCCAAACAGTGGGCAGTAATCAGACTACAAAAACTAAGTGGGGAGATGGACTTCTAGTGCTCCCGGCCTGCTGCGCTGATGACAAATGGGAATTAGAAAAGGTAATCCTCTTTCTCATTTCAATGGAACTGGAAGTGAGAAAATGCACCTGGCATATAGACTAATAAGAAACGGGGCAAAGAAAATGTTGGATTCATTTCTGGACTTACAGATGGGTAAGTAAATTTATAAATTAGTTAGTTTACTATAAAATAGAATCTCTCACTTTAGTTAAATAGAACACAGGGGAAGAAATTAATCTGGGAGGAATTCGATGTAAGCTCTTGAATTCTGTAAAAGCTTCTGTTAAAAAAAGAAAGAGCAACATAAACTTATGTCTACTAATTTAGAATAAATTAATAAAAATTATACCTACTTTTGTTACTTATTGTAATGAAATCCTTTCATCTTTTGACAGAATTCAGCCATCACACCAGAAGTCCTTTTTTTCTCTGCATACAAATGAAGGAGTGCTGCATTTATAGTCTTCTGTCCATTTTATTTCTGACTTTTTTTCCCTTTTTTTTCCCCAAGGCTGTCAAAAGTGCTATGAATTAGTCTCTCTTTGTTTAATGCTATATTAAACAAATATATGATACATAAAACTCCATTTCTTTGTTGCTTACTACTTGGTTACTTGTGGACCAAAACACCAGAATATGACTTTGTGGACTTCCAGTCTGGCATCATGCAGTTTTCTGATGGAAACCTTGGAGGTGTATCTTAAAATATTGCCCAAAAAATGTTCAGCAGCATACCAGGCCAAATTTATATTCATAATAAACTCACACCATGAATGAATATGACCATCAGTTATGATGCCAACTTCAAATGAGATGTGGTGATCCACACAGCTGAGGCTCTGAACCAGGAACTTGACAAGAAAAAATTCAATAACATTCTCTTTAGAAATTATCATCCTGAACTAATGTAGAGTCATAATACAAAGCATCTGGTAAAAGTGTCGTCGTCAGTATCCATATCTTTTGTCCCTGGTAATTCCAAACATAATTATTTTGTTCTTTTGTTTATGAACCTAATTGTATCTTTGACTAAATATTAGCCTGGAAAAAGCGTAGCTGGGCTTTGAAGGTCAATATAACTGTTTTCCTCCCCCATACATCAGCTCCAGTAATACAGGTCACATAAGGCTAAACGCTGATGTCAGAGGTCTGGGCAGGAGAATTGTTTTCCTTTTCTGCCTTGAGTAATACCTGTGCGTTTTGATTGCCCTCGGTGGATTTGCTCACATCTAACACTCGTCCAGGAACTGGGCTGCAGGAAACAATCTGCTGATGAGGTGTGAGCAGGGGTACAATCCAGCTCGCTCGCTTTTACTGCCTTGGCAAATCGTGCTGCCTGGAGTGAATGGATTATTACAAACCTATCCTACTCAACCATATGTATTAATACATAGATGAACTAAACAGGGACCCGAATCTATTGAATAAGACAGGGTCATTTTTACAGAAGACCTTATCATGATCCAGACTTACTTAAAACAATAAAAGTGACAGGAAAAACATTATACGCTGTTAATAAGGTTTTCAGACAAGCAGAAGTAACTGGAATGTCCTGATGATCTGATTCATAAAATTCACTGCTTGCGTCTATAAAGTCTAATAAATGTGTGGAACTATAAAGTCTCCGTTTTTACCTATTCACTTTTATTATAAGCAGACATTTCAGGCTGAGCATTTCATGGTGATTATATATTGCAATTCTCAGGTGTCTGGAGTCGTGGGGCTTTTAGTGTCATGTCTTTTAAAACTGCCAGGTTTGCTCTAACTAGCCTGTAATAAGAGGCCTATTACTTAGTTGAACGATATGAGTCCCGGAAGATACAACAAGTTGAGTACCCAGATTCCCACACGTACTGCCCAAGAGGTGCTAAGCTCTTTGCAGCATTGGGTTCACTGGTAGGTAACAAATAAAATACTTGTGTATCGATGTAGAATTTGGTCTTGGTATGAAACAAAAGTTGTCATCTGTTCTTCTCCTTCCGATACAAAAGAACATGGACACAATTGCAATGTAAATGTACTGCATGATATTTGCCCCCACGCACACCTTTCAGCTCTACTGCAATGCATTTTTCTAGCCACATTCATTAGTGGACACCAACACTCTGAGTCCTTGTTATTACCACTAGCTGTGATTAAGCTTGGGGTGTCACAGGCCTGTTTTGTGATTGCTGTAGATTGTTCATCCCAGGCAATTTGGCTTTTATCTCAAGGTTATTTCATGGTCGCTGTGATTGAGCTATTGCAGACATGCTGATGATTTTTAGTTATTCTTCCTACCGTAGGTCTTCATTCATTCCAGCTCCCACCAAACAAAATCAAAACATCAGCTTGTTCAGAAAAGATAAAATTTGTAATTGTTATGATAGAAATGCCCCTCACGTCTACTGGCTTATGGAACTTTCAAAAGCTTTTGCTAAACCTTGAGAGTGATAAAAGCCCAGAGGTTTCAGTTTTGACTCAAGTTCACACCCAATGAAACCAAAGAATTATGCTGCAAATACTTATGTCAGTGATTTGTGCTATCCCTATTTGTTCTCACCATTGCATCAAGTCTGAAACCACAAAGGACCACTAAACCAGCTGGTTGTACCTCCTACATATCTGTGGCCAATGTACAAGAAGCGCTTACCCCTCAAGTGAGCTCAGTCACGTTAGTCTGTCCAAAATCTGTAATGGTACCACTAAGCCATATCTTCTCTTACGTATCCCATCTTAACATGAAATTTTCTTTTCGTGAATTGAAGGATACAGTGAACTTTGAAGGCAGTTCACATCTCAGGAGTATGGTGATAGAGACCATCAATGCAACTCCCTCTGAACTGGTATGTTCATTGTGTGGAAAAGCATCATGCAGAAAAACTACACTGCCAAAGCCCTACAGCCTTGTCAGATCCTATTGCTGGTGAGAAGGCTTCCTCACAGTGGAGCAGTTGCACCTCAGCAACCCCATGTACTTTCCCCGACATCACCATAAATGTACAGATTTCCAACCACAGCTGGAAAGCAGAGCTCTTGTACAAGGAACTCCAGGCAATACCATAGCCTATACTAAGTGTCAGGGGGACTACCACAGCATGCATACTCACGTTATGTTCAGACTTCAGGGCAGACCAAACTCAGGGCAGAAGCCAAACTAACCACAGCATTCTTCACCCCAGGCATGTGCAAGGTAGGGGCTTCACCGGCAAAAAGCCCAGCACAGAGTGGCTTGCTCAGGGAAGTAACTTTAGAGTTTATAGAGGAACTAGCACAATGGAACAAAATTATTTCATACAAAAAGTTCCGTATAAATACTATACCAAAGTTACTACTCTGTTAATTTTCCTCCATCGCTGCTTTATAATGTAAGAAACTGAATTGGCATAAAAATTCCAGACAGTTCTTGTGCTCTCCTGACTGTTAGTTGGTGGCATCTCTCAGTGAGCAAAGAGGGGATTTACAGTAATCTTTGTCAACAGCATATCTTAACTGTGCAAGTGCAATTAATTACAACTTACAGAAGAAATCTTGACCCTTGCATTTTGATTTTTAAGCTTTTTTATTCTTTTGTTTGAGCCTACTGTGTCTTCCAATTTTATTTTTTTTTAGTTGTAACACTGGGTATGATACAGGGAAGCAGTGGAAAGTGGGATGGAAGCAGTTTATTGATTTACTAATGACACATAATTACCCAGCAAATTTGTAGTTATCCTGAACTACACATTCGGGATACAGTATCAGCAATGCAACAGATATAAACAATAACACCAGACACACACTAAATGTTAACGAACACCAAATTTCTAACAGCCTTCTATAGCTAATCCCCGAGTACTGTCCCTGCTTCTTTTCAAGATAATTCCTTTTTTTTCTGGACAGTCTCTTCATAATGCCCAGATTACTGTCCAGTCAGGGTAAGAGAGCCTTAAGCAAATATTGCTATTGTTAATTTCCTGTTTGTGTCATCAGTTTTGGAGCAAACATCCTCTCAGGACAGACAGGTTTTGATCTTCCATTCACATACAAGGTTTACATTCACATACTTACCAGATCGTCTGGGCCATGTTACCAAGAGGAGGCAGTGCAGATTTTCTGACACTGGTATATTATTATTATTATTATTATTATTACTACTACTACTACTACTACTACAACTACTGCGCCTGCTGCATGTACTTATGTAGTTCTTGTTATCCTAAGCACCAAAATACTTTAAAGTTTTAGAACCAAGCCCCTAAAAATATAAGTTTGTGTTTTTTATAAATATATAAAAATATATAAAGTTAGCTTGACGCCAAATATCTTTGGGAGGCAAGAAAGGATGCTAGGCACTGAGATTGTAAGAAGTTGTCCCAGGTGGCATTAGAATCAGAAAATGGACCACAGTCCCTAAATCCCAATCTAAGAGGCCAGTAATGCAATAATCCTTTCTTCACTCTACTGTGCTGCGAATATAATGGTTTTATCTTTCATAAACTTATTTAAAAAAAATTGTAGCCAAACAGGATGGTGCAATTAATTTTTTATTTGGTTGTAAAAATAGGAAAGGTCACTTCCTAAATTAGGCCTATAATGCATAAAACGTATCTCATCCAACATATGTAACTACCACTATTTACAGTAGGACCAGCCTCCATTATTTTGCAAAGAGCCAGTTACCAATCCCATGGGAGTATTATTAATTGCGGTATGTATGACTATTGACTTAGCACAGGAAGAATAGAAGTCAACTGGCCTGTGAAACTTCCTGATGTAGGAAAGTTTAGCACTGTTACTAGATGACCAGTTATACTTCCAGCCAGAAGAAGTTAAAAGTCATGGAGCCATAAGAGCCTTCAGTATGTTTTTTTGGAGTTTCCCAGAATTGTGTTTAAAGTCTTAGTGCCATATTGTGGACAAATCAATTGCAGGATGAAATCAAAGCTTGAGCTAGTCACTTTAAAAATGAAATCAAAATTACTTCTAATTGTTTAGATATGTTATACATAAAGTCACAGCTGCCAAAGCAAGGCAGTCTTGATCGTTACACGAATAAAATGAAGGATAGTACTAATTTAAGGTGGGTTTTTTCCAGTTAACTATCTATGTATAACAGAACAGTGGTTGCCCTGTTATCTTACATAGTTTTTGGCATGTTTCCTTTATTTTTCTGTTTTTCTTTATGCTGTTTTCAGAATTCTATATAAACATCAGGCCAATGTAAAGTAGTGTATCTCTCTTAACCTTCAATTTCAGAGGAAGATGGAGATTTCATGTCATGGGCACTATAAAATGATGATTCATTGAAATTCAATCATATGTATGTTGTAACACTGATTTTTTTATAGCTTTCTGCAGGCTTCTGCTAGAAGATTTATAGCGTGTGCTATACTATTTCCCAGTCCCTCAATGTTCTAATGTTAAAAAGTTTCCGACCTTTAAAGAGCCAAATTTGAGGGCTTTATTGACACTTTGTCATTCTAGCTCATCATTGTTCCCATACTCATCACTATTCTTCTTCTGGAAATACCTACCTGAGTGTGAAAATGGTAGCCAAGGTTATTTTCTTTCCAAATGTCCTTCACACACATATTTATAACTCTCCCAGAATGTCAGGGTGGTTTCTTTGCACTACAGTGTTGTTCCTTTCTTCTCCCTCTGGTGCTCCACACATTCATCCATCCTGATGTATGCTGGGTCTCCAGAGAAGTCCAGGAAGTGCAGTCAGTCACTTCTTGCACAGAAAGCAAAACCAGAGTGTGTGGGTAATGATCTGAAATGTGCACACACTTAGCTCATGGAGCCTTGTTTATAGCCTGTCCAGATTATACACTGCTATTATGTTCCAATTGATGTGATTGCTGATAGCACAGGTATAGCTTGGTATAAACATCTGTTACAGCCAAATGCTTCATCATTTAGGATGAAATTAAGAACTGCGTACATCTCAAAAGAAGAAAAAAGCACAAAATAAATCAGTGTAATGTTCAAATCATCCGTTCGTCACCTTTAGTAGCCCCTGGGCAACAATCTGGAGTAGACAGACAGATGTGGGCAACATCATACTATGTTCTCCCTATCGAAATGGTCTATAATTAGGGCAACTTCCTTCAGCTGAGTCATGGTGGCAAACCTTACTGAACAATACAATACACATTACCTATGATGTATGATTAAGGCCACTGCTTTAGACACATATAAACTAAATCTTTTCAATTTTAGTCATATTTGGGGGCAAACTAAAAACTTATATTGGCTTAACTAGAGTTTTTGTACTCTACTAAAAACAAAAAAGGGCTTGAATGCAGCTTGAAGAAAACAACTCCAAGAAATAGTATGGCCTCAATTGATTTGTACACAGATGAACTAAATGAGTACTCAATTTTGACACAGTTATAGCAATAAACTTTTTTTTAACAGGCAATGGAAACATTTCCAATGGCAGCATATTGTCTAGTGCCAGTCAGAGCTCACATTTTCTCTAGAATTAGGGACTTTGAGGCTGCATTAAAAAACAAGGTGAAACTTCAATATCTCCTATTACACATAAAACTTATCACTTCTCTGTAATACTTTCCAGCGTTCTCCCATACAAGATTTTTTGCTATTCATAAACATGCCTTCCAGTTTTGCCAAATTAATTAAAAAAATATTTGGGGAGCCTGTTCTTCCTCTCTTCTCCCACAATGAAATTGCATTAATGGCATTTAAAATCCCTGGGAAGCCTTTAGATTTAAATCAAAATACTTTATTCAGCTACCAAACTTTTATTTCTCTTAAATAATTAATTCATTTGAATATTTATTTCAGCCAAAGGAATGTATTACACAGAGTACTGTTGTTTACCTGCTAAAAAGGAGTGGCGATGGGCTTTCTTATAGGAATAAAGAACATTTCTTAAATGAAAGCTGGTAGAGAAAAAGTGATACCTGATTGTAGATTATTTATGTTTGATACCTACTTTAAAGGCAAATCTGAAATACCTATTACTCAAACCCAAAGATTTTACATATAGTTAAGGGAAGTATTTCCCTAGAAGCCTGAATACAACTTCTGAGTCTTATCTTACATAGAAGGTCTTGTTTCTTCAGTGCTAGAGGCAATGAGTATATGGCTTTGGATATAAATGACAATGGATTTTAATGGTCCAGGCCTTCTATATCTAAGTCTTAGTTAAGGATTTACTTGTTCAGGCCATTTACTTTTAAAACACAAGTCTGAGAGCCTTATAAGTTAAATGTCGATCATTGCACAAAGCCACCGAGGGTAAAATCTTAGAGCCACGTTGTTCTGCAGTGTTCAAGTTGAGGGTGAGACTTTGATTTTACATTGCACTGGCAAGAAGCAGTGTCAGCACTTGATCTGTGAAAGCCAGCAGATGACAGGGGACCCATCTAGCTTTCCAAAAGACCAGATCAAATAGGTAGAGAAAGGTAACTCAGTGGGCTGCTAGGGTACATTACTTAAGCATTTGAAAACTCACCATGTCTAAAACTGAGTTCAAAATCAGAGGAACAACCGCCAAAACATCCTCTATTACAGGCCGTGCAGAAAGAGGGGAAATATATTTCTTCAATCTCTTGTAGCATCACCATCCAGCATACTTTTCTTTGTTCCTGATTCTGTATTTCACAGCAGCCAAAATATTCTTGCAATAGAAACCCGCTACTCCAAATGCATTGCTCAAAGCCCAAGGTGGGGGCTTGCAAAGGCTCCAGGTGCCCAAGAGAGAAAACCTGAAACTGAGACCTTCAAGAAGGTCTAGATCTCTAATGCAATATGTTACATTTTGCTTATGAGATGTTATAGGTAAGACCTACATATCTTACTTCCTAAAGACCAAAGTGCATTTTATCATTTTAAGTGGTCATTTGAGCTGTGTTATCTCACCGGTGTGGCATAAATTGTTTAAGCCTGTGCTTAGCCTGGATCTCTGGGTGAAATAGGAGGATTCATTATCCATAGCTGTCAGTTTTGTTCTCTCAGTAAACTCACTTAGAAAAGAACATATCAAGTCAGGCAAGATAGATATTTTCTCTGAAATGCCATTATTCTTTCATGTTTGTGAGTTTAAGATTTTTCAAGAACACTGAATTTTTTGTACAGATGCAATTTTTATCTTGGGATTTTGATTGCTATTCATAGAATTTTTTCAGACACTTGATTATAGTGTGAGAAGTTCCTTCCAAAAGTAAAGAATGACCCTGACATATAAGAAACTACAGGAACATAGCTGTAAATGTTCTGTATGTGCTAGTGATGAGCTCATACAGTTGAAGCTAAGATTTTACTGCTGGTTTAAAGAATACCAATTTGCCTCTCATGGTATTTCAAAAATGAAATTTTTCTCTTCTCTCTTTCCTTCCCCACCAACATAAAATCTTTGTTTAATTGAAGTAATCTCCCATTTTGTTCATGACTAGGAAACAAATGCATGAGAAAATTAAACCCAAAGTCAAATAGAAGGTCTGTGGGAGGGTTAAAGTTTGACCAGCTCTCCAGAGTCCCATCTCCTCTAGAATTTAACTCAGACATGTTCTCTCATATAATTATGAAGTCAATTTGAGAAATTTCTTTAAAAAATGTCCTTAAAATTAAATTTATATCCATCGGTGAAGATATTCAAAACTAAACTGGACACTGACCTGGGGAACCTGCTTTAGCTGACCCTAAGCAAGGGGATTAGACTAGATAATCTCAGGAGGCCCCTTACAATCTAAAAGAGTCTGTGATCCTGTAAAGCCATATTATCCTTAAATCTTCTCAAAGGTCAGGAAGCTCATTAATTAGTACAGGAAGAAAAAAGAAAAATTTTCACTAATGGAAAGCCATCCTGGAAATAAGCGTAGCTTTGATATGGCAAGTCTGGCATTGCTGCGTATGAAAATGTCATTGATAACAGGGTATCCAGAAGAACCTCTTTTTTATTTTTATTAGAAAAATCAGACTGCAGCTATTTGTCCTGCTGCTTATATCTAGTAACTCTTTTAAAGTGTAGAGTACTGCTGGCACTCAAACTAGCTTTTATCATTACAAATATATGTTGTCAGTGGGTACTGACATTGCTTTGTGTACTTTTTACAGCTGCTTTCCTCAGGCTATTTCACTTGACAAATAGACCCATCAACACCAAACATACATGCATGCAAACACATATTACTAGGCAAGTTTCATTCTTATTTACAGCCCTTGCACAGGTGATAGACTTGCTGGGTAGGGAAACGTTGGGCCATTGTATTGTCTTTTTTACCTTTTTTGTCTGTTTCTTTCATCAGTTAGGCATATGACAGGGGAACTCCTTTCTAATTAATCTTCTCTGGTCTGTCTGATGATATTTGTTTTAGTTAATCTGCATTCTGATTGCTTAAAAACGGCTATGCTGTAACACCGCTCATGTTAACTTACACATGCGGTTTAAACTTCCATTTATTCAAAAATAATTGATTATTTGCACACTAAGATATAATAAAGCCAGCATCGTTAGTTAGACTGCATGTTGTTTATGCAGCTGTACTGCAATCAGTCGTAAATTGGTAAACATAAGGAAATTTTTTAAAATTATCAACATATTTCCATTGCCTCACAACTCTGTGAAAGGCTTATATAGTTTTGAAGGTGTGTTTTGGGGTCAATGGGGAAGCTCCTGTACCTCCTGGCAGGGTAGAGCTCCCCACCTCCTGATACTGCTGTGTGAGTGATTTTGCAGCAGCCTTACAGGTACGTTATTCTGGCAGTAATTTTTTCAGTTTGCTTAACCTGCTGGATGTACTGACTGCAACATCCTGACAGAGTTGGTCTCAGGTTGCTTAATGCTGCTGAGAAGTTGTTCAACGGCAATAACGTTTTTGTGTGTTGTGCAGTAAAGCAGCTCTGGCCCTCATCCTTCGTGAGAGAACAAAGCTACAGCTGATTACAAAGGGGCTTCCACTTTTGTCCACTTGACCACGGCATGCTTACTGCAGGGGGGTGGGACTAGATGACCTTTAAAGGTCCCTTCCAACCCAACACATTCTATGATTGATTCTATGATCTCACATGGCCAGAGTGGTGATGGGGAAGGACTGCGGGCCACAGAGGAGGGGGAGAGCCCAGCACTACACTGCAGCTGAAAAGCCCTCTATCAAGTAGGAATCCTTGGACCACAGAATCCCATGGAACGTATTGCTCAGCTAGCGTGGCCACAGAAGCCCACAGTTTGGGATGTACCAGTGCCTCCTGTTCAAAAGGTTGTGGCAAAGAAGGTGACTTGCTAGAGGCACAGCCTTTACTCCAGCGCACATATGTTGGTTTCTCACTTGCTTTTCTTTTCCTTCTCATTCATTATCATTTTACATCACCTCGCTGCATTAGTTCCCAACTGCTTTTCTTCTTTATGTCATATAAGCTTGTAAGGCAAATTCTCAGATCGTAAGTCATCTGTGTTGAATTATTTGTCATCCATTAGCCTTTAAATAATTCATGCCTTTCTGTATTTAGCTACATCCTTTCTCCATCACATACGGCATTGCTTTCATCTGTTTTGTCTGACTTAGAGTAATATAATGCAGGACATTTAAAATAATTTACATTGATTATTTCTTTTCCTTCAGCAATATATTCTTTCTGCTTCAACAAGCAGTAGCAGTGTTCCTTTTGCTATTAAAGCAGAACTTGCCATCAGCACTGTTATAAGCAACTGAAGGAAAAGCTTTTTTCGTCCTTGTTCTTTTTTACTCCTTGCCCTTAACAGTTATATTAAAACACTGCAGATATACATCAGTTCAGTGCCTACGTGTTTCTGAATAAGAGAAGAAAAAGGTGTATTTATCGGCTTCTTTTGCACAAGGCAAAGAGGGAGTTGTTTGAAAAAGAGCAGGATTTGTCTGGAAGGTTACCCTTTACTTTTTTCAGCACTGATAACATGATTATAATGGTGGGTTCTACCCTGGAGAGTCACATATAGCTGATAAAAATATTCAGATGAGAAGAAGTACATATAGTGGCCACCACAGATCTGGGAAATTTCCATGCAATTTCCTGATTACCCACCTGCTTCCTCCTCCATGAGTCTGGGCAAACCACCATGGCCCTGACTCTCGAGGGAATGCTAGAACAAAGAAATGCTGCCCTTGCCATCTTGTGATGATGGCAGCACCTTAACTCTAGGAGCTTGCTTTAGGAAAAGGTGTTCACCAATCCCTGCAGAATATCCCATAGATCCTTACCTGCATATGCGCTTTGATCCATAAAAGGCAGAGTGGAAGCAAGGCTTAAATTTCCCACTCATAGAATCACAGAATCATTTAGGTTGGAAAAGACCTTTAAGATCACTGAGTCCAAACATTAACGTTGCACTGCCAAGTCCACCACTAAACCATGTCCCTCAGCACTATATCTACCCGTCTTTTAAACACCTCCAGGGATGGTGACTCTATCACTTCCCTGGGCAGCTGGTTCCAGAGCTTGATGGCCCTTTCAGTGAAGAAATTTTTCCTAATATCCAATGTAAACCTCCCTTGGCGCAACTTGAGGCCGTTTTCTCTTGTCTTATCACTTGTTACTTGGGAGAAAACACCAACACCTTCCTCAATAACACCTCCTTTCAGGTAGTTGTAGAGAACAATAAGTGAGGAAGTCACGGAGAGGAATGTGTCTGAAACACCCAGTTTTGGAAATACCCCTACCACAGCTTTGGGCTGGGTGGGGAAAAATAAACACCTGAGGAGAAAAATAAACTTAGAGATTTAAACTTTCTCATCTTCCCTCATGTACTTCAAATCACCCTCTGAGTATCTTTCATAACCTGAGTATCTTTCAAAATCTGAGTATTTTGCATAACTTTGCTAAATACTGTTTATTCCTGCTGTCTCTGTCCAGTACCACATTTGCCAAAGCATTCCAATTAGTATCAAAATTAAAAATTCTTGTTTTTTCTGAAAATGAGATATTAAAAAGCAGTAGATTTGTGATATCTTTAGGCAAAATTCTCTTTAAGAGCTGGAAGTCTTAAAGGTGACCTACAAAGCAGAAGAAATCCATTTTCCATTCTTTAGTACTTATTTAGCACATGTAAAGAAGATTCAATAATTTAATTTTCATAGCAATTGGAGGGGGGTTTTATGCATTGTTTCCTTTTCAGATTGGAAATACTAGGTCCTCACTTTGTTCTCTGAGACCCAGGAAAGCTTGGCGTCATTGAAGAAAATCCCAAAAGAGGCTTCACAGCTCCCCTGTTTCCTGGCTATCTGGCTCACACTGGGACACACTCGTACATTAGCATTACTTCATTAGTTAGTAGTAACACTTAGGATTCCTTTCAGACAGAATTTGGATAAGATCCCAGACCTGCCATACAGGTAAAAGAGATTCAAATTTTTTTAAAGTTATAGAGGGAGTGTTGGACCCCCATTTAAGCCTTGCTGGTGAGTGGTCCAGCTGATTGCGTGAAGCTTAGCTGGAATGAGCCCAGAAGCTGCATTTAAGAGTCACCGTTGTCAACTGAAAAAAACTCCGCGGTGCTCAGAAAAGAGGTTATTTTTTTGGTTGTGCCCTGTGTATAGTAATCAAACCTAACTAATGATTAACCATTATTTTCTTGCTGTTAGTGGGATTCAGACACTCCTCTGCTGATTTCAAAACACATACCCCTGGGTGAACATCACCATGCTGGCAAAAATGCTAGAGCAACTTTCTTGAAACTATGTAGACAAATCAAAAAGTCATGGACTTTTGTGTTTTCTCAGTGTTTTCTCAGTAAATAAGAACATTCAAATATGCAGTTTATCATAAAATGAGCCTAATAGCCCTGACAGGCACTGCCTTTTTTTTTACCATTATGATTTGTCTTCTATTGGCAATATAGGAATTGCAACTGTATAGATAAAGAGGGGGTAGCTTATGAAGATAAATCTCTCTAAACCGGGCACTTCTTAATAGCACTAAACATCACTAAAATTGTGGGCTGCATGTTTTCTCCAATACATTTGAGTCCCCTGTGCTCATGATGAATTTGAAGTGGATGAATAGGTAAGTTAACTGTTTGACAGCCAGGGAAATGAAGTGTTCCTCCCCAGAATTTTTTACAAGCAGTATAGTACACAGGTCTTAGCAGCGAGCTCACAAGTGAAAGAGGTCCTGGAGGTCATCTGCTGCAGCAAGATAAGGTACTGTTCCTCCCAGTGCGGCAGATGTAATCGTTTGAAAGGTCTTACTACAAGTTTAATCCTTTTGCTTGATTTTTCAAACTACTAAAAGCTGAACGTTAGTATTTTACAGTATTGCAAAAACATAAAGGTGCCTGAAATAAAGGTGGAAATAAAGGTGGAAAATCCTACCTCCCCAACCATAAAAACATCCAACTACCTTAAGCTGTCATTTAATGCTGGAGCTGTCGAAAATTCACTGGGTGCTTACTTTTGTTCGCAAGGATGCACGCTGCACTTTGAAGTTAGCTTCAGTGACTGCATCAGTCTCACCACCCAGCCTATAAACTCCTGTGCCCTCTTCAGACTTAGAAATCAGAGAAGTACCTAGGTTACTTGAGGGACAGAAGACACTTACTCTTTGAAGATGCACTAATGCTAATCCAGCTCCCTATTGGGAGTGCAGTGGTTTTGTATTTTCTTATCTCAACCCATAAGTCCCCCAAGCCAGGTACCTAGGTTGCTATTCCAAGGCCAAGATGCCAAAAAGATTTTTCACCATATCATTTATATACAACAAACATTTTTATTGTTCCTAGGAGAGCTATTTCCCTTAACAAAAAGTGATATAGTTCATGGGGAAAGATAATTGACAAACATGGCCAGCAATATATATTATATCCTTTGGTGAATCCCCTTCAGGAGCACATATGCCTAAATTAATGCAGTATCGAGACACAATTCATCACAGGATATGGAAACACATCTGTGTCTTTGAATGGAGTAGCAGTGACCTTGCTGTCTTGACTATGTGTAACATTAGAATTATGGTGAATAATTGTAAAAACTTCGCCTAATTTCATATACATATATATATATGTATTCCTAATAATTTAGGAATATATTACCATAAATTTTCAAAAGCTGTCACATGAAATAAACCCTTGAGCTGTTCATCCCCAATTAAAATACATATTTTCCTTTCCTTCATTGTGCTTATATGACTAGAATTTTATTAACCTAAATGTATTTTCCAAGAAGAAAAAACATCCATTTAGACATGAAAGTACTGTGCAGCAAAATGGTTTTGACAGGGTCAACACAAGCTTTGAATTGTTTTCTCTAAATGAAATTCTTCAGAATTTTAGCTCCCTTAGGGTCCTTTACTTTCAGGATGTTTACACATCTGATAATTTTGATACTCTCAAGCAAAACCCATGATAGCTGGAAGTGCAATACTAACAGTTTACTGAAAGTACACCTTTAGTTTTCTTTGTTTAGCACTATATTAATGCAGTGAATTTGAAAATGTACTAACCCTACATTAATCCAACCAGGGTAATTCCAAGCAGCTTTCTAATCCTTTTTGGTTTTACAGAAACAAATTCCAAGAGAGACCGAACTACATTTCCCATATCATTACCTTTAAATGTCATCTAAAGACTATTGATAAATAGTGCAGAGTTTAAAAAATGTTTGTAGTAACTCAGCAAACAGATTTAACACACTGATATCCTACTTATCATTATTCATCGTTCCAAATACAGGGAATGCTAAATAAACTTAAAAAAAAAAAATAGGAGAGAACTCTCTAGCAAACCCAAGCTATAACGAAGCCATAAGAGAAGAATGGCAGTGTGGCAGTGTCAGCAATTATAGCTCCCCGGATGGCGGTGTAAGGCATGAGGGCTGCAAGCCAAGCAGCTTCAACCACCTGTGAAAAGCAGTACTCTCTCTGGAAGCTCAGTCTTTAAATTCTTGCTGTTACAATAGAAATACATTTTCTCTGTTTTCTCTGTTTCTCTTGGCTGAGGTACCGTCTAGTGTCTGTAGAACAGAATCAGTCAAGAATCCAAGGCAACAGTGGAGGGATGGAGGTCACCCCTCCTCTGCCCCTCTCCCCTTCTTGGTACACTTACCCACCCCTTCCACCAAAAAAGTAGTATTCCTTTCTCAGCATTCACCAATAGTAAGGTTTGTTTGTTTATTTGGCTGTTATTTGAACTAGTTAAAACTATTTACAAAGCACTTTAACTGTTGTCAGTTAATGTGTCTACTTTGCCTTCAAGCTGGTGAATTGATTCTTCTCTGTTTCATTAGCTCCACATGTTTCGCCTGTCCTTCTCCTGTCCCTGAACATTGTACACACCTATGGTATGCCAAATTTCTATGTTCTGATGGGGCTCCTAGGCTGCCCAAGAAAGCCAATGGGATCCAAGAAAGTATCAACACAGCAATTAAGTTGTTGTTTTATGGTCTTCTGCATAGGCTGCGTTTCAGCACATAGCCAAAAAAACATGCTGCACAGAAGGGAACATATAAAAAATGATAACAGTAGCAGCAGATGGTTTTATTGTAGATCACTGTAAATAACAAAAACCTTAGACTGAGTTGCCAAGTAACTTCTGTAATTTCGGTATTTACCAAACTTAATGCTATAAAAATCATCTAAACCATCAGTTTCTTTGAAAGAGTTGTTTACAGACAACTACATTTATCATTGCTACACTACATTTCTCAAATAAAATTGTTAATACCTACTGCAAAAAAACTATTTTCGCATAACTGCTTATCCAGAAGATGTATTCATTCATAGTTCATATGGTCTGCTTTAAAGAATGGGTAACTGGGGGATTCTAACAGAGGATGGGAGCAATTAAGTGATGATCACTGTCTTCTTTCTACACAGGTGTCACCAAGCAAAGATGTCACAACAGCCATTAGCTGTCAAGTGGCTGTCAGTATTGGCAGAGGCTGACATTTACAGACTCTCACTGCTGCAGCAGGTCAGATTTGCTCATGACCGGGTCCATGACTGCTGATGCATTTTCAGCGTGCACCAAAAGCAAGATCTGTTGCTCTGTAGGCCAACTGAACTAGGTAGACACTGCTGGAGAGCAGTGGTGATTTTCTGGTCCTAGCGCAGCCCAGGAGAGATCAGCTTTCTAGGAACCAGGGGGTGCATGAGGTAGCAACTCTACATCAACAGAGGATTCCCACCACCGAGGCAAACTGTAAGCTTTCCATCAGCAAAACAACATTTTCTCCAAGAGAGAGATGCCAGTCAAGGCTGAATAAACAATGTTCTTAGGAGATTCACTGTCTGTGATGCACTCTTGATTCTAATGCATTTCAGTGCATTGCTGGAGAGAAGAAAAAGCACATTTTGCATCTTTAGTCTCTTGCATTATTATTATTTCTTGATCCGCTGTTAGAGTCCGTTATATTTAAAGCAGAGTTAGCGTGACATCAGTTATACAAATGAAAGTGACAAAGTTATTCACGAGCACAAGAAGCACTCCAAATTGTATAGTTAATATGAACTAGCATCACGAATCAAAAGGTATTTAAGTAAAATTATTATAAATCTAAATAAGATGTAATTGAGCTCATAAGTCTCTGTAAAAAATCCTACAAAAGATAGCAAAAATCCATTAATTATTTTACAAGAACAATACAAATGATGATAGTAATAAGCTGAAAGACAGGCGCTAGTTTCCAGGAAACCAGAAAGGTGAAACTTCTTTCTCATCAGTATGCAGGCCTGGGTCAGTAAGATAACATGAGATTTCTCTCTGAGCTGTGCTAATTCTCTGCAAACAGAAGTATGGCCTCAGCTAATATGCACACACTTCAAACAGATAGGTCAGTGTCAAGGCCAGATACACCAGCTGGTTTTAGAAAGGAATTATCCAAAGTTTTCACTATCAAGCTGTAGGGCAGACTCCCAGCAGGACACTTCTGAGACCATAACACCATGAAGAAGAAAACTAGGTTTGTTCTGTTAAATTAAAGGTGGAGGTAGAGAAGGTTTCTAGTCCTTTTTCACTAGTTCTCTTCTAAGTGAGCTTAGTTCAATAAACGTTCAGAGGGAGGAAATGGGAAATATATTGCAGATCAGATTTTCAGCTGTAGAAGTCAGTATTATCCTTTTTACCTGGGTTATTCTGCTGATTCCCACCAGGATCTCATCATCTGAGTTTGAGCAAAGGTAACCAAAATCCTTGAGAGTCTCCATTAGACTGACGTGTCTGTTTGTTAGACTTTCTTCACCACCAGTTCCCTTCTGTTTTTCTTTATTTCACTGCAAAGCTGAAAATGTAGTTTTAAACTGCTCTTGTTTCTAACTCTTGGCTGTCTGCTTCAGCAGGGTATGTTGTCTAAAACCCGTTACTAAAGATCACTGGGACAGCTGTAATAACTTGTGATAGATGCTAGTTTTGGCTTACACAGAAGCGTAAACAGAGGGTGGCTATGGACACTGATACACCTGTGTCCTAAGCATGTACAGATGCCACTGAAAGGCTGAGGGAGAGAGAGTTTTATTACTTCCAAAAACCCACTTCCAGAAAAAGTCACCTATAAAATGCCCACAAGGTAAGAGGAAGGGCTTTTCCAAACTTCATCACTTCTGTTTACTGAAGAGAGATGTGACATGCTCTTCAACCAAGGCAGTAGAAGATATTAAGAGGAGCACAATTGTTTGTTCAAAATAAGTGGTTTCAAGCCAGCCTGCAGTTCTGCTGGGACAATTTGATGTCCTGAATTAACTGTGCAAACACACCCAAATTGAAGACTATTTCTATCACCAAGGATGAATATGTAATTCCATCATATAGCATATTATTATTTGAGAAGATGACATAAACATGCTGTTGAAGCTTTTGTTTAGGCACAGAGGTTCATGTACAAATAGCGTGAAACTTATCAACTGGACAGAAAAATTGCATATTTTTAAACTCTAAAATGCTGCGTTCTTTCAATTACATTGTTCTGTGCTCTGAAATAAATATAGAAACTATTACATGCTATTCTAAGTTTGAGACCATATTTCAGATTTTCAATTTCTTTTCTTCGCGATCAACTGGGCATTGATATCTAAGGTTTCATTTTCACAGAAAGGAAATGTGATTCATTAAAAAGAAATCTAACAGCAAGCAAAGTTTTCCCATTTCCCTCTCGCAATTTGTGATAGTCACAGGTTAAATATCATAGTAACTTCCAATACTGATTTTTTTTTTTTTTGCTTATGATGAGCTCCTAGTTTCAGACTTTTGTTGCTTTTTGAAACCTGTATGTCTGTTTCAGCTCAGACATCACCTTTATTAGAGTGTGGCTCAATACTTTAATAAGAAAAAGGATCGAGTAAATGCACTCTCTCCAGCAGACCAGATGCCATTACTTATGGTGAAAATGTAATCCAATCTACTTGAAGTTGTGGGTTTAAAGTGGGCAATAAACATAGATGACAATTTCCTTGAGAAAAGAAGGATATTTGTGAAAGGTTTGTACTCTTATGAATAACTTATGAACTTTGAGATAATATATATGTATAGATTCTTTCAGTCTGTGCACTCTTTATCAGTGGCATATTGCTGAGTTTGGATCCAAGAGCTGAGCACCTACTGAAGAGCACTAGGAGCTACAAATCCTCTTTGCACGTGCAGTATCCTGGGAAATTTATCAGGAAGAAAGTAGATGTTTTGGTATTGTGTAGCCAACATCTGACTTTTTAAATCATTCAGTTAATCTGCATTGCATCCCATTTATTTTTGTCGTCGTGTTTCTGTTGACATAAAAGACACAACCAGCAATTTCACATGAAAATTATACACAATTCCTTCTCTTAGAGTGAGTAGTGATATTACAAATAAGGATTCAGAAACTGCCACACTACTTTGAAAGTATGCTAAGGATATGCTTGTGGGACAGTACTGGATGTAGCGAAGAAGAAAATAACATTAAAATGAAGGAATGGAAATAACTTTCTTTTTGCTCCATGACCAAAGTTCTTCAGAACATTCCCTGGTTTTTTGGCAAAAAACAAATGTGAAAATGTAACAACATGTATTTTCTTCTGAAGCCAGGAAGTATTAAAGGTTTCTTTAAGTAAAAAATGCAAAGTATTGGCAGAGGCTGTATTTTTCCTCTGTTCTGTGGAATTGAAAATAGCATTACTAGAGATACATAAAGCACCCTCTAAAGCCCGTGATGTAAGTAAATGATGATAAGCTCACCGCTGCAAAATTGATCCTTATCCCACAAGTGTCCTCACTCTTTCCAAGGCTTGTTTGTAAAGTGAGGTACAACTGAGCAAGAGCGATGCTTTCAGAACCTGTGCTGTTCAGATTGTTCATTAGCATTTATTTGGAGAGAGTCACTCTCAATCTGAAAATGTAAGCGATTCATTGCCTACCTACATTGTTCAGTTTTGTTGCAGTCAACAGCTAAATTGTCAAAATTGAAAGGAATTTATGTGAGCAGATTTACGGAATGATCCAAAAAGGAAGAGGGGGGAAGGTCAATGGCATTTACTTGCATTCCTTTCATTCATTTCTTTCTCAGTCATCTTGAAAGAAATATCAAATGTATAGAGTTTCTCTCCAGCCCACTGAATACTGGATTAGCAGAGTAAAATGTACAACCACGTGTGCACTGGAAACCTTTAATTTCTAACATAGCTCTGCCTATTTCATAATTAGATGACACTGATTACCGTTTCATGTGTCTTGTGTAGTTAAACTGAAACAGCCTGAGGAAGCAACATGCACTTTATCAATTCTTATTAGTTCTTTACTAAAAGAAAGAATTGGGCAAAGGGTAGAGAAAGTGACATTGCAGAAAAATATTGCCTGGGAAAAAATGACAACTGTAAATTATACATGTAGAAGATGGACCAAATACATTCCAGTCTGCAGTCTACCTAGTCATATGTGCATGCAGTTTCATAAGCATTAGTATTCATTTCACTGCTTTTATGCATTTTTAAATATCCTTTTTTACTGGTGGGTCCTTAAAGCTTATGAACTGACTCAGTGCGCCAAAGCCATCTGGAGTCTGTGAAAGAATTCTTATTGTCATTTTTTATATAGGCTTCTGTTTGGGCACTGAATCTCAACTTCAATAGCGCACGTGGCTAAATTCTTACTTTTTTCTGTATATTTACTTCCTTTTATCAGAGTGTGGTAACCATCTTCCTTCTTTAATGGAAACTCTCTCAGTTGTTTTGATTTTTAGGTCTAGACATCATAAGATCAGCATACTCAGTTTCTGAAATATATCTACAATGATAGGAACTGAAATATTGTTTATATTGCTTGTAAAATACTGCTTGTAAAAATGCATAAGGACACACGAACCTCACAAAGTTATTAGCTTATTTGGAGAGCTCAAATAAACATCTAAAAATATGGACAGTTTTCTGAGCTGCCCCAGTTTCTCACACCTAGAGGTAATAAATCCCAGATGACTGGCCTCTCCCAATGAGATCTGTCCCATTTGCACTGTCTGCGGTGGACCAAAAAGAGAAAGTATCTCAATATTTGCTCATTTCTAAGCGTTCCATGAAGAAATGTGGTTGAAAAATGTTTTGAATCACAATATTGAATGAAACCAATGCAAGCCTAAAAATGAGCAGCGACTTTACGCACACAGGAAGTTGACGTGTTGCACAGAATACTTGTACCCAATTCCAAATGTCACTGATGATTAATCACAGATCATTTTTTAAAATATTTTCTTCCCGCAATAGGTACTTCAAATTCTAATTAAAACATGGTCATGTAGTTCATGCCTTTGACACCCTGCTTTGAATCAATGGAGCAACCACATAGCGTTTGCTCCAATTCATCTCCTTTCAAGTTGTCCAGTAGATTGGAAACCTAAACTATTATTTTGATCATCTGTTTTCATTGTAGTGAATTGTTTTAAGGCCAAGAGGTTTAAAACATTTTTCTTTTAGTTGTGATTTAAAATGGTAAGAAATTTTTTTTTAAAACGTTGATTTTTGTCATGTGTTTGTATATCACTTCCCACAAAACAGTGAATCTCTGTTCATGATCAGTTATTAAACCAAATTTGGTTTTGTTTAGTTTGCAGTTATAAACCATCCAGGGAAGGTGGGAATCACATAACTTAACTTTAGCCATCTAGAAACTCAGCAGCTAATTTAAGTTAAATTCACTCTAGCTAGTTGCACAAGACATGCCCTTCCAAAGGGTGATTCATCCTAATCCAAAATAGCCAGCTTCTTAATTTTTTCATTTTTTCCATTTTGTTCAAAAACAACATATGCTGCATTACTTATTGGCATGCCAAAGGTGTTTTTCTTAATTGGGATTTGTGCCACTCTGTATTCTGGTGGAAACTAGAAGTACATTAAAAATGTACCAAATCAACATGTTTTTATTGATTGAATGAAGCCTTACATATTCAGAATAAAAAAGAAAAAAGGGCACATAAAAATGTCTTATTAAATAGAGGCATTACCTATGCTGAACAAAAGGACAAACTGCATCTGGTCCTTATGAAGCAGTTATTCAGAAATATTTAGATGCTAAGTACGTGTTTACTTGGTTTTTCAAAATGAGTTAAATGTCCACCATCCTGTGAAACTGTTAAGTATATGTGGTGCCTAACTTGTTCAATGCACCGAAAAAAATCCCAGCTGGCACCTCGTTCTAGTCTGTGATCTCTCCTGTGTACTTTAAACTCCTACTGTTAGTGCCCATCTTGCCAGCCCCAGATGTGACAGTCATACCTCGTGTGGGTACAGCAGCATGGCAGCCTTTCATCCCCTCTGGGAAGCAGACGAGATGTGGCTAGTTAGCCCAAAGCACAGCCTCTAATCCACAGAATAAGCCTTAATAGAGTTATATTTGGAAAAGTTCAGGTTCATTTGCAGATTCAATTGGCATGATAACTACACAGCTCTTAGTCACTGAATAATCTCCAAGTAACATTATCGGCCTTTCAACCACTAGTTTGCATGTGGTGACATAAAAACAAAGAAACTATTGAGATGAGAGGCTGGGTGCCCATGAAAAGAAAAGGCAGGACCTGATGTTTGGATTATTTTGTTTTAAATCATCATAGCTTTTTAGCTAATTTTTGTAAACAATGATGCAAATCTTAGAGCTTAAATCTCTAAAATCAGCACAGCTGGTCTTCCTAGACCAAATCATACTGTAAAAACCTGAAGTTGGAGAACTATCAGTTTAATAATCCAGTTATTATATAACTATCAGTTATTAATGATAAATATTGGCAGAGGGCCCAAGCACCAATATCTGTTCCTGGTCCTGAGGTCTGACAGCCACTGGCAGCCAGCACTGGATTACCATCACTTTAAGAGTACACATAGTCAGGGACACGTCGTAGGCTCTGAGAGCAAAATCTGGGGAAGAATCTGTAACCACTTCTTCACGCACAAAGACAAGATATAGACAAAATACCAGGGAAACAGCCACACAGTGTATTCCCTGGCCTGGTAAAAGGTGTGTTTTGGAGTATCTCTTGTGAGGAATATTATTTCAATAGCATGGTCAGGAAGTCTGTGGACAATAAGAGTTGTAGGGGATGAAGATGAAGGAGGTCAGACGTGAAGGTTACAACTGTAAGGGAATCTGAGGGCACAGAGGGAACTGTCATACTGAAAAGAGAGACAAGACATGAACAAAGATACTACGGCAGCCGATTAGCTAAAATCCTGGTACGTTCAACTTTGTTCAAACTTACCTTAAAGTTAACTATACCAAGACAAATTTACAAATTACATTTTGGATTGGTCTTTCAAAACGTCATCATAAGATATTTAATTTTGCAAAAGCAAAGCCAAAGCTTCATCCTATTACCAAAGCTTACCAGAGATGGAAACATATTTGGTGTCTGGTTCTTGTTTATGTTCATAGTCATCAAAAGAGAGCAACTGGAGGTTTAAAAAGTCATTATGCAAAATGCCTGTTGCAAAACTACGAACCTCACCCTTCAAGGTTACATTTTACCTTATGTGCCAAAAATTGAATGGGAGAGGGTACACAGAGCTCAGGGAAAAGTGTTTGGCTCAGTGCTGATGCTTTTAGGACCTTTCTCCCCACTGTCTCACAGTATGTGTACTTTGTAATACCTGCCTAATGGTTACACAAATTGCTGTCCAATGAAAAATCAAGTTTTGTGATGAGAAGATTAATCTAAATGCAACACCCTTCTAAGACCCCAGATGTATTGTCTGAATTTGAGCACGGCAGTACCATTCTTGTTCTTTGAAACCCTGGTATAAACACAACTCCAATATTCAAATAGTATAGCTATTTGATCTTTCCTCCTTTTCTCTCCATAGCCTTCCTGATGCAGGTTACAGTTCATACATTCCAGAAATCCATTAATTATTAGTGCTAAAGATAGCTTATTTAACAAATAAATGTGAATCACATTTTCCACCTCAAGTAGGCACAAACATTTCCATCAAACTTCCTAGACAGCTAATTCAATTCCAACTTGCTCACCAATATAATGACAATTTAAAACAAGTGGTTTTATAACACTGACCTGTCTTCAGGATAGATTTTTTTTTTTTTTTTGTAACAGACAGAGGATTTCGGTAACTGCTCAAATTGCAATACAAAGAACTTGCAGCAGTGTGGCTGCATTGACTTTTCTTCTGTTTTTCAGAACATCCATAGTAATTACACTTTACTACAGAAAATATGTGATGGCACCATCCTCCTCCTGTAAAGAAAAAGAACAAACACTGCTCCATTCATGGGAAGAGCCATTATTCGGGGCTGTTACCAGGAGGGCACCCAAGGCTGTGATTGCAAGTCCCTATCTAAAGCCACAACCCTGAAAATACCTAGGAAAAAAATCAAACTCCCCACTCTTGGCATTTCCCATTAACTTGCATTAGATGCATGACTCCGTTGGTCATGTCTCTAATTTTTCTCCTAAACTGTAGGATGCCCCACTAATCCACAGTTCTGGATTCCTCCCTAGGACATGAGTTGAAGAAACACTCTCTGATGTGGTACCAGGTAGAATATTTAAGAGATGAGATTGGAGTGAGACATGGAGAGGAGAATAATTTTTTTGGTTGTTGCTGACTCTCACGATTTCTGGTTTAGTATGCATACGAAGACGAAGGAGACAAAGGACAGACTAGCATACATATTTGAGCAGGTAGAACAATAATACATGTTTAAATGGCAAGTTACCAAACTGAAGAGAAGGATTATGAGAAAGGCATGTTGCTATGTATAGAATGGAAAAAATTGCTAGTTTCCATGTATTCCAATGTTCCACCTGAAAGCATCAAGATTTTAACTAAGCCGTCTGGAGAGACTAAGAGGATATATAGTGGCATAAAAGTGCTTGTTAAAAGTCTAGGTTACTTACAGGTCAAATTCCCAAGGAAAGAGTAAATCAACAGAGTTAAAGAGAAAATGGCAACATTTTCAGAGAGAGAGAGAGGGAGGAAAAGCAAATGAAATTGCTTTACCAGCCTGATAGGTACAAAAGGGTGTAGGACATAGCAAGAAAGACTATTGCAGTGCTTTTTAGTCACTTCTATGGACACTTCCCTGGGACTTTAGGGACAGGAAAGGGTCAAGGTATATTAATTCCCATTATACTGAAGACAGGATTTTAAATATTTTTTCTTCCTTTGGCTTAATTAGTAGATGTGACCATATCACAAAAAGAAGAAAGGAAAGATTTTCTTAAAGAGATAAGAACCTCTGAATCGTGTTGGAAGGGTAGCACATGGTATTGTTAAAACTCAGAATATGAATAAAGCCTGTGTTCGAACAAAATTTGAGGAATAAAACTCTGATTAAACTAGTCATGGATCTCGTTTGACAAGTTCCTCAGACAGTAGTGAATCAGGGCATTGCTGACCAAGGAATAATCCTGCTCTCCTTTTATAAGCCTCCGGACATTAGTATTTGCAAAGTATGAGAGAAATAAGGCAGCTACCTGTTCTGAAAATGAACCCTTGCTGTGGCTTCTCTTTCAGTTGTAGCTGATTTTGTAAAACTAACCACCTTTTTCTTATTTCTCAAAAGTAAGTACAAGTTTCTAAAGAAAAGCATTATAAAAACTAATTTTTTAGAGGTGTCACGTCTAAAAATTCACATCAGAAGATAATATCTGATCTCTGTTCCCCAAATCCCTCTGGAAACTTAGAAAGATACAGGAACAGACACCTTGTGTACAAAACACTCTTTTTCTGTTATTCAGAGGTGAATTTAGAGACTATTACCTCTTGTTACTTGTCTAAGGAGTTAATGTTTAGTATTTTTCCCTTCCTCTCTATGTTACTTACACTACTGGTAACAACAAAGCCACCATATTTTTTTAAGATTATAAGAGAATTTCTAATCAAAGAATCATTCTGTTCAAGCTTCTTTTTTTGGCATATTTCAGTGTCAGCTGTATTTGAAATCTAACAGGGAACTTGTTTATGGAAGAAGTACCAGGAGAGAGAGGTTTTGGCTCAGAGTTTCAGGGTTCTTGGTACGTAGACGCTTGGCTAGAGCTGTGGAAAAGTAAAGGCACTACAAAGACATTCCTGGACCCCTTTCAAAAACAGTTGCTATTAGCCATCTGGGACAAGCAGCTGAGGAGACATGGGGTAGGTTTTTGGTCAGACAGTTTAGGATTGTTAAATAATTAACAAGCAGTCAGCAAATTCTGGGCCAGTTATTACATTACTAAGAGGTTTTGTGATGAATTATGTGCTCCTCATTGCATCCTTCAGTGCCAAGCATCATGCGCTCCTATGTAGTTGCCAAAATCCCAGTTCCTTTCCTTGCCGTCAGTGGTCTCATTTTGCGACACCGACACGGAAAGCCAAAGCATGGCGTTGTCCAACGCTGATTTCTCCATAGAGACTTGGCTATGGAGGGCAGGAGCCGTGTTGAGAAAACGCAAAGGCCCAGCAGATGGTAACTTTACCTAGGGCTTCTTGCCAGACTACTTTCTTCAGGAAGCAAAGGCAGTCAGGCATGCTGCAGGTCATGTAGGCTTTTTGTGTACTAACACAGTAGGATGGCGACCCATCCTTTTCTTTGGCAGTTGTGAGGCTGGCAGAGGAGCAAGTCCTTCCAAGACTCAGAGCCTGAAAGGCTCTCATATACCTTTACTTAAAGAAAGAAATCCTTGAATTCTGTGTGTGCATCTTCTTTTAAACAACACCAAATGAAAAGGTCACCTTTGGTCTATACTTATGGTGCTCACAGGCAATGACAAAAGGCACTTCCATATGAACTTGAATGAATCATTACTTGGCAATCAATTTGGGAAGTCCTTATCATGCCCAATTAGAAACTGATACATGGTTTTCTTTCCACAGACCTTTCATCTCAAAATCAAATTTAAAGAATGGAATTTATTTTGAAGAAGAGCATACCTAAAGTCAGTAATATTATTTTTATTACAGCTTAAATGTGGGACAGCCTTCCAGATCGCTACTAACTTTGCTTATAATGATGATGATTCCACCAAAAAAGTAGTTTGGAAATGAAAAGAGGAAATTGGGGAGATGACTGAAACAAAGATAAGAAGAATACAACAACTACTGAAGAAAAAGTATTCTTGATTCCTTGATTGAAGGGAAACAAAGACTTCTTTGAGAAGTGGATATTAAAAACAAAGTGCGAATACGTGATGTGGTTAATCAAAATAAAGTGCAGATCACAGATGAGGATGTACAGAGAGAATCGCTGAACTAGAAAGCAACTGGGAATGAAGGGAATCTAAAATCATTGGTTAAGGCATTTGTAAATATAAATCTGCTCAGAAAACGTATGCAAACAATCAGGAAAAGATGCATTTAACTGAATGGTGTCAAGAAAGATTTTGTTAATGAAAAATATTGTGACAAAGTGTTCCAGCTAAAATTTAAAGTCTATATTCTGTTTTTCCAAGATTTGGGTGTAACTGAACTGCATTAACTGTATTAAAAGCAAACAAAAACGTCAAGCAAGTTGAAAGTAGTGGTCGGTTTCCTTGAGAGCAAGAAGGATGCCCAAGTTTCAGGTTGTGAAAAGCCATCGGATAGCAGACAAAGATGACATGGAGAGGAAAGCTTTGCCAAACAAATGAGGAAAAGCCTGCAGTTTAGTCAGGTAAATTACACAGCAGTATACAATGGTATCACACTGACAGAATTTTTCAATCATATCTTTGAATCTCTTAAGGCTATCTGTTATTAGAACTTAAAACAGGCTGCACTGAGAAAAGAATGGATACATACAATAGGAAGACAAGGGTTTAGGAAAGGCCTAGTTTGCTCTTGCTTCTCTCCTTGGGGATTTTTTCAAGTTGCAAATATTGAAATGGGATTTAAAATATGCAGATTTTCCTTGATATTAATTCCTCAGTGAAAACTTTCTGAGGCTTGAGAGTTAGTATTTAGATTTAAGAGTGTCCTGTGACACTGAAAGGAGTTGCACAAATGCCACAGGAAAGAGGCATGGGCTGTCCAACAGTGCAGATCTAGACAGCTTTATACACGAGTTCAAGAGGAACTAAATAAATAAAGACTATTTTTAAGGGAAATTCAGTAATGCTTCGGCTTACTTAAGGAGCTGCAACATACCACCCAATTAGATCATATGCCTGGGATTAGTGACTTGATGAAAAGTGGATTTAAGAGAATCTGACAGGAGCAGCAGGAGGAAGTCAGCACTGTATGAACTCTGACCTGAAGTGACTTTATGTTGGCATGAAGTGTACAGAAGAAAAGATGAGATCAGTGAAGGATGTCGGGGAATACAATGAGTAATGACAGGAAACTATGAGAGATGGACTTACTGGATCAAAACCAAAGCTATCTGAGGAATATACTGCTTCTGACAATAAGTCATTAGACAACAGGAAAAGATACCCAAGCAGAAAGAGACGAAAAAACCCACATGGAGTATCTTTTATGAAATCTCATTGTATAAAATGGAAAATTACAAGTGACCTGACAAAGGAGGAAGGACAGAACAGCCTGGGGGTTTAAATATGACTGCTCAAAATAGGTCATTTGCATAAGATATGTTAATGCAAAGACAGAAGATAGGGAAAATGTGAATTCAGACAATAAAATGTGTAACCTGGCCTCATTAACTGTAAATCACTTTTCAATTGATACATCTAACTGTCTGGAGATGAGTATAAATTAGTACATTAGAAACTTGGCAGCAGCAAGTGCAGCAAGTAAGAAAAGAATGTTATCTTCATAAGACACAAAGATGTAGAAAATAAGAAGTGAAAAAGCATTACCAAATTTTTCAAATATTACTGCTAACGGAATTGGAATATATGTGAAAAGACCAGATGTGGCAACAGCAAAGAAAGGCAGAGATCCTTATCGCATTGAAAATACAGAAAATATTGAACAGCAACAATCGGCAATGATGAGAATTGAAGAAAATATAGGGGATGGAAAGCAGAAGTGGAACACCATTTCTAGTGCACTGGGATTTTATCATAAGGATAACACATCAATGCTCTGTAAATTGGAAGTCAGCTCTATTGTAGAAAGTCTTTTTTACAGTTGAGGCCAAAAAAAGAGTGCCAAATTTTTCCTCAACTCATAGTGTGTGTTAAACACACCCAACTAGCAAATGATATCTTAGTATTAAAGGTACAGTCCATCTTATGCCTGCTTGGTAAATGGCTACATGGCAGATTTAAATGTAAATTGTAAATGGCAGATTTTTTGTTGTTGAATAGAAAAGGGCACACGCACACACACATGCAGATATACTATTTAATGATTTCTTTTAGTAGGAGAAAGTAAGGGGGGAGGGGGTGTAATTTTATAAAAGAAACCTTAAAAATTTAAAATACATTTGGCAACACTGATAGAAATTATACGAAATAGTGCAATTTTGCAAGCATTAACTCTCACTGACTGTGACATTCCTTTTCTCTAGGGAGAGGAAAAGGAGTGATACATGCAAGCACTTAAATCATACAGTAATACGAAATCACACAAGGCATCAGAGCTCATGCAGGGTACTCCAGACTTGACTTTGGCTACATTTCTCCTTATTGTTGGTAAAGCAAATTTCTGGCAGTCATGCAAAAGTTATGAACCAAAACTAGGAAAATGATATACTGACAGTGATTACTTCACCAGAACTAATAGTCTATCTCCTACACTACAGTTTCCTGTCCCAAAAGATTTACACTTTTCTTCACTTTCATTATCCTAAAAAGTTCTATCACTTCTCTGTGTTCATGCCCATTAAATATTGGAAGACCTCTGTCATAGTTCCAGTAGCCATTAATCACTTGTCCAAGCTACTACATGTATGTGTGGCTCTTCATCTTCTCCAGGAAGTCAGTCTCTTTGTCTCTCTCATCATTATGATTTCTTTTCTTAGATATCCCACCAATAATTTACATAGAAACAAGGTGTTCAGAAATGAATTCGGTGTTCCAGCACAGCTGTTTTCAAAGGGAATGTTTCCACCCTGTTCTTTCATACAATGCCTTTTCTTATGATAAATAGATCCTCGGATCCTGTTATTTATCCAGTGCAGGCAGCAGTGAATGACCTTTAAGCAACTTCTAAAGAGAATACACTTCAGCAGATGTGGGCAGAATATTTTTTAATTAGTTCATAGCAAAGACTTTAGAATATGCAGGATGAACCAAGTAGCTTTCTCTACACCTTCCGTTTTAAGTGACATAACCATCATAATTTAAATTGGCAAATAGTGCCACAATTTCAGACACAACTTGGGATGATTTAAGTTAGTTACATAGCCTTTTTCTTTCCCATGACCTATTGTTTATGCATTTTATTCATATTTCCAAGCACGTTCAGAGGCTGTGCTGAGCACCAACACAAAATTTTGAAAGAAGTGGAGCTCTGTTCTTGCACATCTTGGTCAAAATATGCCCTTAACCATTCGCCTAATAGCTCTTAGCTCTCCAAAGTAACACGTAAAGAAGCAAAAAGCTGACACTTGCTTAGAAATGCAATGGACCTGCTCTAATCTTGCTACATGCCACTTTCCATTTGCAAAATTTTAACCATGCTTTTGCTGGAAAAATGTGTGCTTGAAGATTCAAGTGGTAATCGGCTGTGGAGCCACAGCTTCTCCATACTTTCAGTTGCATTTAAAATGGCATAATGTGACTGATACTCATTTTACATTCACAGCTACTCACTAATGGTTCTCTCAGACTCACGGTGCCCCAGTCAGGATTTCGGATTGATTCTGCATCTGGTAATAAAACAGAATGCAGACCAAAGCTAACAAGTGTCTCAGGTAGTAAAGAGAAGTCAACACCCAATCTGGAAAGGAGTTTCTTTTATGCTTCAAGCTCCTCCACCTGAACATTTTTGTCACCCAGATATCACCAGCAGTTGCTGACCATGGCTGCTGCAGACCTCTTGGGAATTTTTGTAGCTGGAAACACCTTAGGACCCTCAATCTTCAGCGGAGAAGGATGGTAAAATGGTGTAGAGAAGAAACTTGCCTTCTCTCTTAGATTTGGCAGGACACTTAGAGGTTTCATCACCCTGAATTTAAATGCTGTCAATAATAAAATATTTGGCAAGATTTCTCTGGAATGCTATCATGTCCCAGAAAGCATGATAACATAGAAAGACCAAGAACAGAAGAATAAATGAACTTCACTCAGTTACTTTCTTTTCCTTTAACTTCAGTTTCTAAAATATTTTTTTCTCTCTCTCCATGTTTAGAAAATCTACGCATACAGAAGGTTCTGATACAGCTGTCTCCTGGTATAGCATCATCTCTGATGATGCCAGGTTCATTCTAAGGTAACAAACAGTGCTTTCTACTTACAACCATAATAGAGATTTCCATTTAGAATATGAACTTCAATCAAATATAGCCTCTAAAAGCAGGAATTATAGATTAACCCAGTAACCTCTGCCATCCCTGGGGAGACGTATGCACCTTCAGTGCAGTGATTCATTCCATTTGCTGACAGGTTTCCGAGTCAGGCAAGACTTAGGCTTTCACTCTCTTAATTATTGGGAAATCCTAGATGCCTAAATTTTCAGAAGCCTATCACTGAGTGAGATGAATCTCACTTTTATCTGTGGGTATTAAATATTTAAGAGCTCTACCAGCCTCTTCACAACACTAAGGACAAGGATGGGCATGGCCTTATATGTTTGTGTATGTGAATATGTGTATGTATACATATATGTACACACACACATGATCAGGAAGCACTAGAAATCCCATTTAACACTGGAAGAACTGATCCAGAGAGAGTTTAGTGTATTTCTTAAGGGAATTTAAGAAATGACTGTACAACCAAGACTAGCTTTAAGATCTTCTCAAGTATCTTACCCACTAAACTATACAGTGTAGTTTGCTTCCCATGGCTGACTGGTGTTCAGCTTGATATTTCAGGTGTGGAACTATTCATACTAGGGCTTTGAAATCAGTGGGCATATCCAGGGACTATAAAAGAGTTAGCCAAATTCTATGACTTTATCCACCCAGAAATTAGCAGTATGGTGGTTAAGAACCCTAAGAACTTATTAAGGGGCTGCCAAGGGGGGTGCCAAAGTTTTACTTCATTGCTAGCAGCTGTGCAGTATTAAAGCTAGTCTAGACATCACTAACCAAACTATATTTATGCAGCAAAGATTCCTAGCCGAAGAGGAAGGGTGTAGAGAGAGCACATGAGAAAAAAGTTTGGGCACTCCTTAATTATAATGGACAAGAATTCATAGGAGAGGCTGGTACTGACTCTATAAGATCAAAGAATTACTGTGATGTGGATGTGCTGTTTATTTATGCAGTGCTTCTCAGGTTGCATAAGGTAGAAGTTTTTTAAACACAGTAATTGCTATGACTTTTATATACCTCCATGTACAGAGAGGAAGGAAGCAGTGCAGAAGGAAAGAAAATAAGAGTGTGTTAACAGGGTTTTCTTCTGAAGTATTGGTACTTTGTAGAAGTCACACTTTGTAGAATTATTTCTATTTAATTATGTGTTTCACACTATACACTCTCATAAGAGCTGACAAAGGAGGCATAACAATGGGAAGAAAGAAAGAATGTAAAACAAATGGTAGGCAACAAAATAAATCCTAATATGGCAATAAGATATTTTTCACCAAGTTACTTCCAATATCCAAAAGTTTAGACAGAATTGATGAGGATAAGTGCAAAGATACCAACAACACAGACATAAAAGAATGGTTGATGTAATTTGATTCAGGCTACACTTGCCCTTTATCTGTAAAAGAACAGATGCTCTAGCTAGTTCCAAATTATGAAACTGTAGCTTCAAAACACATTCCTCTCTCCAGTAGGCAGATTTAAAATTTAAATTAGTGTCTCTCTGTTGTATGCAAGTCAACTACTTCTTTCACAGGAAGACTAGACTAGACTCCCATACTTTCTATCAAGGCACAGGTCTCGGAAAACACATTTTACTTACAATGAGTTGTAAGTGATCACGTAAAAGCAAAATAGGTCCTTTACCATCAGGCAGATAGGGGTAACACTTATCCAAAAGCATAGAAACTCACGGTGTTAAAAGAACATGCACAGTTCTCTCTCTGACTGATTTACCAGAAGTGAATATATTTAGTACAACTGATTCCCTGACATGTGATAGACCACAATGATAGCAGCCCTGACCTAAACCACATGGTCAGTCACTCACTAACAGGTTCTAAATTTTATTACCTAGTTCAGAAACAAAGCACAATGAAAATACTGATTTGTCCAAATAAAAAAAAATAATCTGATGTCCAGAGGAGGGGAAAACCAAACACTACATCACTTATTCTTCAAATTCTAAAACTTTTCTTAGACAACAGGATAATGTTTACTTTGAGAAACCTCAGCTTCCAGCTGACACAGAAGTTGTGAATGGAACGCCATAGGAATTCTGCCACATTTCTTTCCTATTTCAACCATTAGGATAGCAGGGGAAAGACAGAGAGACAGAGAGAGAAACAGAATATACTGTAGAATTTTGTGTTTTAATTGCTCACTTTTAGTGTGAAATACAGCATTTCTGCAGTAAGTATTTCACCTGGGGGAGGAATGACAATTCCTGAGGGAATCAGTAAAGAATCAGGAAAGACTACTATAGTGCAATGTTACTTTAAAAGACGTAGCCATAATAACAAGCAGATCTAAATAGGTATGATGCTGCACAGTTTACATTTTTGAAGCTTTTCCATGTGTAAAATTATACGTACTGATTTATAGGCACAGCTCCATATCCACCCTATACTTGTCCCACTGTGTCTACAGGAACATTGTAATGACAGCTGCTTTACTTGGGGTGACATGAATAAGGGGAAATTGAAAAGTAGATCAATACTAATGCAATCACAGGAAAAAAAAATCTTAATCTCATATCATAACATTGCACAAATTGAAGTGGAGTTGAAGGAGAACTTATTGATACAGACAGAACTCAAGGAATACACACACAAACAACACCATTACCAATGAAGTGGAGATGACCAGAGGAAATCTTTCAAACTGTCAGGCAAAAAGATGAGAAGACTACAGTGACAAATGAACTAAGCATGACTGCTTTCTGGAAAGAACAATGGGAATGGGAGGCATCATATAACCCTTTGCCAAAGTAGAGTGAAAAAAGGATATGCGAATGGAGTGATGTGATTAATCAAAGTGAAGTGCAGATCACAGAAGAGGAAGCTCAAAGAAGATTGAGAAAATTACCTAATTGGAAAGCACTGATAAAAAGACAGAATCACCGATCATCAGCTAACAAGCTTTACAAATCAGACCCTCAATTCAAAATACATATATGAGAAGCCAGGAAAAAGATGTATTTAGCTAGATAATGGCAAGAAGGATTAAATTAATTAAAAAGATGCAAAACGTGTTACACTAGAACAGGCTCACATGCGGGTTTGATGCTCCTAGAGAATGTACACAATACAGGGATGTCATAATATATTGCCTGTCCCTTTGGAACGGACCTGCATTAGGCCATGGACTACATAGGCTTTCTTGGCAGCTGAAAGCAAGTCAGTCTATCCTAGCCATTGCAGAAACTTGATAATTTCTGGCAAACTAGTTCTTGTATAAGAGAAATAGAGCCTGAGGAAAGAACGCAGGCCTGCCAGCAGGGCAGAATAGCCTTTTCCAGGAAAAAAATAAATACATGTTTCAAGAACTCACCAGAGGGGATTTCTCCAAATGTTTTGAAGCAGTCTTTAGGTGAAATTTATCTGAGACCAGAAAAATAGAAATAGTGTGATGGATCAGTTTGAACAGGAGAGAGCTGCAGAAAGGACATTTTTTGTACCTTATAAGACCAGTCAAGGCTGAGCTCAAAATCCATCTGTGTCACAGTCACCCATTATTGTTCTATTATTTCATTCCTCTATTCCCCTTTCTAGCTTAGCTTTCTCTTTTTCTGTTTATTTCAACTCATTTTCCTTTTCGGCTGCAAATAACTGTCACCATGTGGTTCGGTAAGAATGTTTCTCTGGTTCTGATTTAATAAACACCTATAAATTCAGCTATTTGGGTCAGATATTTTTCTGGTATGACAATATGTTTTTTCATGAAGCTCTGAGAGTGCTGCCAGCAGAATTCAAATTCTGCAGGATCAAAACATTTTGTTCAAATGTAGAGATCCGATACAAGTTTTCTAAATCTCATGTACTCTTTTAGCTTCGTATTTCTCTTGAATGTGACTGCTCAGTTTGCTCCCCACATATTATTAAAAACATCTGGGATGTTCCTGTTATTTACAGTCAGGATACACAATGTAGATATGTCTGAAAGTTTGTGGCTTTTGCTTTGAACTTGAAAATTTTGGGCAAATATTACTTAGTATCACTATGCTAGAATCAAATTGAATAGACTTCTGGTATCGTCTTGAAAAGGCAGTATGTCAGATGATTAATTGTAATGCTGAAAATGCAGTAAAAAAACTATGTGATTATTCATGTTGTCCTGAGCAAATCATTAATCTTTCATTTACAGCTGAACAAACTGGAGATGATAGGTGGTTTGGGCTCTGTAGAGGGCAAGTATTATGAGGATGTAAATGCCAAAGTTTTTTTTTTTATTATTATTATTACTACCAATTCACACAAGGAATCTGGCAACAAGTGAGAGGCTGCATTGCTGTTCAATTCCAATATAAAAAGTCCTGGGTGACTGACTATCTGAGAAACTGTTCTTTTTCCATATAATCTAGTGGCAGAAGAGGAAACAAACAAAGGCAACAGTTCAGCCAACTCTAGTTAATAGGAATTCATTCAGGCAATCAAGTGGTCTTCAATTAGATGAAGGTATGCAACACCTGGACTGATAATATTCTAAGCATGTGCTCCTCACGACTTGCAAATCTGCAGAACAGATGCGAATAAATTTGAGCCTTCAAAATATTGCTGCTGTTTCTCCAACTAGCAAAGGATTATCAAAAACCAAGCAAAGGATAATGAAAATAGCTTGCAGCACTTTTTTGTTCATACAGATTAGCAGTAGGCATAACTCAAATACCTCTTCACTTCTCCTCTGCTCCAGAGCCAAGTATGCCTGAAGTAGAGTAGCTTTGCTGCTTACACATGGATTTTAACAACTTCATCCCTACCTCCTCCACACAGCAATATGGAGGCACTGCCTCTCATAGATACTCCCACACCAAAGGAAGCAGGTGCATAATCTTAGAAGATGTATTAAATCCAGTTTTGAGTCTCCTCTTCACTCAAAACTGCTCAGTATTAGAGCAGACCTTGCAGACCTCTTAGCAAAGAGCTAATTCTAGGGACCTGTAGCATTACACTACCAGTCCCCCATGAATTAGGCAACAGGGACACTGATCCACATTTGAAGGGAGTTCAGACATCCATGTTCTTGGTTCACCCCAAAAGCACTACAAACTCTTCACACATATCTCTGCACAGATGTGTTTCACATCAAGGTAACATCTGATACATTCGGCGTTCAACTGCTATTCCTTTTCTGTCCCACTGGTGTTTTACCAGCTGTGCTTCTGATGAGGACACTCAATGTGTCAATGAAATGTCAACACTCATTGCCCTCATGAAATGAGGAGACACTCCAAATTGCCCCTCTGAGCATACGAGTTTCCATGCACAAAATCCTCCAAGACCCATGTGTACGGAGCCTCACAAGAAAACCTCTGTCAATGGAGATACAGCCTAAGACGTAATTCCTAAAACCCCAGATCCTATCAGCTTAGGCCTGTGCTGCAGAAACACCACACAGGGTCCTGGTCCTCCTGCTCACAGGGCACAATGACAAAAACTGCCGTAATTCTGGCGTCTCAGGACTAAGGGACAAGGGAGGTCTTGGCCTTGTTTTATTTACTGTTTACATACAACAATACCACCTTCTTCTCCATCTCATTTTAGTTATCTTTAGTCTCCCCACCATCTACAACTACCAACTAGCAGCATAATAATCAGGTTCCATTGACTAAAGAGCAACAACCAGACCTATTGCTATAGGAAAACAAGGAGAAATGCTTACCCAGAAGTGGGTCTTCAGATAGAGTCTGTAGCATCAGCTACAGCACCCTCCCAGCTGAGGGCAGGAAGACATTTTTCCTGCTCACAAGATGCAACACAGCTGAAAAATTAACCAGAGCCTTCCTGCCAGCCCTGAGCAGAGGAACGAGGAGGTATCAGTACATCCACACAAACTGATCTCAGAATGTGTCCAGAACAATATAATTCCTATGCTGCTTCAGTTTATTGCCTTCTGTGGCCTCTTCAGATTTAAGATGTGTTAACCAGAACATTTGCCACCATTTATTTAACTATGACAACATTTATTGGAATGTGCAAATTTAGAAAACAGGTTTCTTTTTCACAAAAATCTCTGGATATCTTAAACTTTTACCTTAAATGATATGCTGCTCTTAGTGCTCTGAAAGTAGCCCTTTGATTTTGAGGTCGTATAGGAATATTGAAAATAAAGACTTTCTTCTAAAACTGAGTGTTCTGTAGATTTAAAAGCTACTATACATTTACACCAGCACAACTGAAAGCCAAATTTGGCTTTCCATTTGTCATTACTTACTGAGTTTATGGATGGCCTGGCTAATGTGATCCATGATTTATGACACAAAATATTGCTGTACATAGCCAAAATATTCAGAATGCTTTGCAGTTATCACTGTGCTGCACAAATGGCAGGAACATTTCATCCAAACCTAGATACAAAAATGAATCTGGATTCTCTGCCAAAGGGAAGAAAATAAACGCATTATTTTCAGCCTTTCCTAACAATGTGTGCTTTTCCATTGTCTTCAAGCCTGTGACTATGAGAATGAACTCCTCTATGAAATACACTTTTGCGTTATTTACTGACCACCCTCCCCAAAATTGCATACCTACTAAAAGGGCAGTGCTTGTGGATCAAACTGAAAACCTTCCTCATGCTGTTTGGTTCAGCTATATTCCTGCATGGCCAGGGTAACTCCTCAGCAATTTTCTCCTAGTCCTGGATGCTCTGGCAGTTTGTAGCAGCGGGAAGTCATGGGGCAAAATATATCTGTTGTCAGCAACTTTCAGCTTTCACTGTCGTGCTTCCAGGTACAGCACCCTTGGACAGACTCCGTCAACTGACCAGATGGAATTGGTTCTCTGAGAGATGCTTAAAAGAGCACCTGTGGTCTCTTGTTCTGAGCTCTTTATACTGGGGAAAAAAAGTAATAATAATTATGAATAATGAGGAAAATGCATTATTTATTAAGGCTAGCGATTTGATGTCTTAATTCTGGTGAGAGTTCACCCGGATTTGTCTTACTCCACAAGCAGATACTTGAGGAGAATATATCCAACAGAGCTCAGTCATTCTTTGGCCTGTGCCCAGCTCTGTGTTGCAACTCTCTCTTCAAAAGCAAGAAAACATAAATACCAAGTCTTTACAAACTTGATTCCATTCTCTGTTGCCCGTTTGTGCTTTCAGGTGTCAGTGAGATGCGATTGGTACAAACCAATACGGATGTTTTGGCAGACATGTCTGAAAATCCCTTCATTCCCACTATATTGAGTCCTTCTCTGTGCTCTTATGTATTAGTTAGTGATCATTCCTGCTAGTGACTGTTTGCTCTGCAGAGCAGGGCTGTCTCCAGAGGTTTTGCTTTGAAGGCGTAGTACTGGGCAGCCAGAAATAACCAAGTTCTCCTTAAGTTCCCGATGGCTTATTTGTTATTGCAGGAAGCTTTGTGAGATCTTTGCTCCTAAAAAAAAAGATTATGTTAAAAGAAATACTGTTTGGAGGATAAGTCACTATTCTTTTTGTTATTACAAAGTAGGAAACAAGCAAAACAACACTCTATAAATAAAACCACTTAAAAATTCTAGCAGTTTTTCAAGTCTTTCATATGAATGTTGTAAAGGAGAATAAATTAATTTTTCATTCGGCTGAGTACTATGTATGAAGTGCAAATGTTGTAAGTCTGTTTATCAGGCTGCTGGAACATGACTAATAATAAACTGAAAGACTAGATTCTTATTATTACAATCTAATAAACAAGAATTCTTTCTTACCTTCCTTTATGCTATTTTCTATGAAGCAGAAAGAAAATACATTTTCATACAGTTATCAGTCTTCAGTGCCCCATTCTCTTCTTTAAAAGCTTATCAGTATTTCAGAGAAATGGTTGAAAAATTGAGGGCTTGGAAAACTAAGAGGAAGAGATAAGGAAGAGATAAGTTGCCCCCAGGTCTGTGCACCTCATTTCTACAGGGTTTTTTTAGGAGAAAATCCACAGGTAGTCCGGCCACATCAGTAATATATCACATCCCTTAGATAGTACCTTCCGTTTAAAAAAGTTTCCATGTTGTTAATTTTTCAGAAGGTGGGGGGGGTTGTTGCTTTTTGGTTTGGGTATATTTTTTTATTCACCTTCCGTTTCCCTGCCCTATGACCAGTCTCAAGAGGGATCCCTGGTGTGGAGCTGAGGAACTACAGAGAACTTGCGTAGCTTTTGCATATGACCTTTTCTGTGCTCCTCGGTCTGTATGACTGTGTGGGTACATTTTGTTCCGTGCACCTGTAGCTGATGCTGTCTGTGTGCGTGACATGACCTTGCACAAACAGCACGATCTGAAGGTTTCTGAGGGACTCACTGCAGCTTATCCACGGAAATCAGCACAGATTAGGCTATCTGAGTCACTCATTTTAACAAACTCTGTTTACTGCCTGAGATCTCTCTGGCCTGCTGGCAAACTGCTCCAGAATTCTGCTTCTCACTTGTTTGCAATATGCCAAACCCACTCTTCAGAGCTTTATGAAGTGAAACATTCACTCCTATCCTATCCCACATTCCTTGTTCTCTGGAAAGTAAAAGTCCTTAAAAGCAATTGCAAGGATCTAGCAGGTCAACTTCCTTCCCTTCTAGAGCTGAATTAACCTCTATCTTCTGAAAAAAGTAGGGAGCACTTCAGGAGCCTTTACTTTATGTTTTCATCTGCTGTAATTTTTAGAATAAACATCTAAGTGGACCTGCAACAGCCACCTGGCCTTCTAGAGACAGAAGCTTTAGCCACTTTTTTATTGAATTTTCGTGCATTGCTTTTTTCCCCCTTCCCTGATCAAAGATCAGTAATTTTTTAGTGACCTTCACACTTCAGCTCTACTTCTAGGCAAGCCAGAATTCAGAGAAGTCAACACATGCCATTAGGTTCAGTCCAATCTTGAAATAAAAAAAAATTATTTCACTGGGATGCAGCAGCAAGTAAGAAGTCTGACAGTCCAGCTCAAGTATACACTCTGCTTTCTTTTTCAGGGAAGAAAGACTTTTGTACAAAAGTTCATCGAGTCGAAATGTCATATTTCAGAGGGAGGGGTGGGTTCTGGCTCATTATATATTCTATGCTATAGCTGCTACGTGTTCCTGCTTGGCATAGTCCTGACAAAGTAAATTACACTGGAAGTTTACTGCACCTAGGAGAATTCACCTAGGCTTGGAAGCACAGCAAACTGCTCCAGGGATGTACTTTAAATGTATTAGAATTCTCTATACAAGAGGATTATTTTCTTCTTTTATTAATTACACTAGCATTACGTCCTTTACCAAAGTGATATTTTTTCCCTATGCTGTCCCTCTTTTAAATCAATTTTGTTACCTCCTGTGACAGTGGCCAATGTGGTAAATGCTAAATTTGTTATGCCAGAAGGCATGACAAATATGACACAATGAGTACTTGCTACTGGATAACCAAATTATTTAAAACATTATTTTACAATGTAACACATCATCTTTGCAAAATGAGCTTTTCATAAAATTCGCCAATATATTCTTCCACAAGGAACTTGCCTAAACTTTAACAGTTCTGTGTTCAAAAGAAGCAGGAATAAAGACTGGAGCGGAGACCATAGCTTAACCTTTTCTCTTCCTACATACCGGTAGAGCAGCACAAGGCTCACTCCATCTTGTCCTGGCCTTTCCTTTCTGCATCCCTCCTCTGCATTCCCAGTGTGTCCCTGGCGTGGCACTAGCGCTCATGAGGGAGTGACAGGGGCATGCAGGGCCAAAGCCTGGGCACTGCGACTTCTCCTCTGGGTGCCAGCTGTTGGATTAATTTTGCTTTAAAGGAAAACTGAATTCTCCATCCCTCTTCTGAGAGGGATAAGACAGATTGGATTTGAAGCATGCATGCCTTGTGCTGAGCTTGGTGCTCCTGAAGCCTCAGATGCCCGTGGACATCAGAGGAAAGCTTGGCACTTCTCTTCCCAGGACAGCAAAGGAGAACAGGATGTGGATCTAACCTAGAGCTTCCAGTTGTGACCATAGATGTGGATCCCTGGTGAACACTTGGGTTTTGTGGGAATTTACTCAATGAACTGCAGCTGTTTCAAAGGAAAGTACCTGCTGGTGCAAGCACCTAATAAACCCTACCAAATTATTGTGTAATTAGTAACAAGTGGAAGGGAGAGAAACTTGGACCATGGAAGATCATTTAAGTGTTAGGGATACTGAAGTCAGCAGGACCTGACAAAACACCTGAGTACTTGCAGCAGTAGCCAGAGCAGCCCCAGCTCTGTGAGACAGATTTCTGGAGATGCTTGGAAGACAGTGGCATCCCAAAGGACTGGAAAAGGGCTAAAAGAAAATCTTTCTCAAAGAGGAAATAGATGTATCTAAGGAATTAGTGACTATTCGACCTAACTTCAGTACCCTGACGGATAGTGGAATAAATTACCAAATAATCCATCAGTTTGTTAACGCCAAGAAGGTAATAAGAACCATTTAACATGTATTTGTCTAAACCCAATTGTGCTCATGCAATATAATTTCCTTCTTCCATGAAATAATTGGTTAAGTGGATGAGAGGGAAGCATGAAATGTGATATGTTTTTATTATGTCATTTGACACGGACCAACATGGCATCTTCATAATCAAACTAGAAAAATATATTCTAGGTAAAACTGCTGTATAGGAAGTTGAATAAAGAATAATTCAAAGTCTGTTTTCTACCAAAAGGAGATTAAATGATTTCTCACAGAGATATGGCCTATGTCTTAAATTCTTCAATATTTTCATTAAGGTGAAAAATTATACAGAGAATATATTGGCAAAATTAACAGACGACACCAAATAGAAAGCTCTCTGGATAAGAGACTTAAAATTTAAAACGATCTTAACAACTTCAAGAAATCACCTGAAAGAAAGCAGTTGATATATGATGTGTTACATATGAGGTACCTCACATGAGAAGGGAAAAGATGGAATGCATAAATAAAAAATATGGAGTAAAAAGTTAAAAACTACTTTAGGAAAGGAATAGAAGTATATTGCAAATCATAATGCTGCTTCAGAAAAGACAAATCTCTTTATAGCATATTCTAAAGGTGCTTTTACAACTTAATCATTTTACTACATCTGGGACTATATGTCTACTATATATATTGAGCAATGCCTCTTTTTAAACATTATACATGAATAAAAATCCAGACAACACGGAAAATTCGTAGGAAAGGGAAAAATGTTAAGTATTTCAGGCATTCTGGAAAAACTGAAGTAGTGGAGGTGTTTCATCAACGAAAAAGAATAAAGAAATAGGCTGTGGATTCCATTTCACATAGATAAAAAGTTGATATGAAACTAACAGTGATACATTATTTGCTATGGGACCGGAAAAGATGAAATTACTATAGATTGAAAAACATTGATGTTTGCGTATATTTGGAGGAGTTTGTAGAATCATTGAAATGCTCTTGATCAGAGGTTTCAGATCAAGGAGTATGGTTATCCTAATCTCGGGGACATGATTTACCACTGTGTAACCAAACTTCATGCAAAATACATGTGTGGAAAATCAAAAAAGAGATATTTGCTGCTCAATAAACTGTCTGGAGATCACACCACCACTGAACATTCACAAACATCTCTAGCTCTGTAGTCACCCCACCCTTCAGTTCCTCACACCTGGGTGTCAAGCAGTGGACAAGGGCATAGAGACTCCCAACTGTGGAAGCTGAGTGATTCTTGCACTGGCGAAAATAAAACCACCAGCCCTGGAGAGGTGTGAGAAGCAGAAATTCCTGGGAAAGAAAATGTCACCAAGAGTGGCACAAACAGCTTTAGACAAAAGAAAGCTCTCCCGGGGTCACAGGCTGGCTACTAGGGCTGCGGGCTGCTCGCATTGCCTAGTCAGAAGAGGAGCTATCTCACCTGTTACAGCAGCAAACTTCATTCAACTTGCAGATTCCCTTTGCACAGTTTTCTACAGATCCTGCTTTTTAGTCCTTCTCCCTTCCATCCACATCCCTCTGCCCTGCTGGGAACAAGAGTTGATCTCCAGGTTTTTTACCCCTACCCTGCAGCCCTTCCAAACCTCCCTCATACAGCTCCTAGAAACCCTAATGCCTTCCCTGCCTCTTTTCCCTATCCACACTTCCCTGATCCCTCCTCCTACCCTCCCAAGCACTGTAGTTCTAGCTCCAGTGCAAACAGTAAGAGGGAAAAAGATAAAGATGAGACTTAAAAGACTGACAGAAAAGAATAGGAGATGGAAAAAAAGAGTTTTCTAGTAAAAGAAAGAGAAAGAAAGGTGAAAAAAAAAATCAAAGCCATGTCGATAAAAAAAAACAGAGAGGGAAAACAGGTAATGAGATCATTTGGAAGAGCAAGGCAGAAAAAGGCGAAGAAGTCAGATGGTGTCAGCATACTTTCCTTCACAGCCTGCCACTGGATTCAGCATTTCCAGGGCCCATTCCTCCTCTTTCTACCAAAATTCAGAATAATCCACTAGTAAAATATTTCTTTTCCTTCATTCTAAAGATAAAGTTGCATGAAAGTTAACGTTATTATTCCCATCAGTTCCCTAGTAGAAAACACAAGGGTTTTTTCTGTGTCATTCCAACAGACAGAATTTCTGTTTTCTCACTTAATTTTAAAGTAGTAGGAGGTGCATTTTCAAAAAGTTATTGGAAGACGCTAATAATGTCTTTTGCAAATTTGGAAAATCAAGCACTCTAGTTAAATAGCAGCGAAATTAAAGAAATCTGTTCATAGGGACCTTGCTACAGTTTCTTTAACTGCTTGTTAACCAATCATTAACCTGCCTCTTAAACTCCTCTTTGCATTTTTTCATGTAAGCTCTATTTCCTTATACAACTGCTGTCTGAAGGCAGAGGAAGAATACCAGAGCTCTTATTTAGCCTTTTGTTCCTAACTACAGTTATAATCTTCCCAATATATATATTGTCTGGATACAATATCTCTATAACTTAAAAGGAGGCAGCACAATATCTGATATCTAGAAACTGAAACGGTAAATAATACACAATGAACAAGGTATTCTGACAGCATAAATTGCTGGGGAAATATTTTTCAATTTAATTCATATTTCTTTTTCCATCATAGATCTCATGATCCTGAGAGGAGCAAGGACAGAAGAATTTGTACATAATCTCTGACTTTTCATTTAACTGTCTTCTGATAACAGCATAAACAAAGTATCTGTTCTTTCTAGTGCATTATCCTACCATTGCCTGTGGCTGCATTACACCCTCCTCCCATCAATGAAAATGTATGCCCCTATATTTTAAAGATGACTTTATCTCGGTGACAGCTTGGGTGCCTTCTGGTCTTAAATATCTCTCCTTGGCAATGCACCATTGGCAAAGGCAGCATTCACTGTCATGCTTAAAATACTGCTTCTGTATAAGAACATGCCCGGGATTAGGGGCACAACAGGTCGGAGGAAAATAGGCTCTGATGGTCAAGAAACTAGAGGTTCTTATCTAACAAACATGTTTTCATACAGTTAGATACTTCATTTTTTCTCCAGTCTTTTGTACAATCGTTCTGCAGTGCTCCACCTCTCCTTATCAAAGGATTTAAGAAGGCTAAGGGACATTCAGATGTTCACATTATCTCCATCTGAGGATTTTCCTGCTTCTGTAAAAGCCGAGGTCTCTCTCCATATATTTTTCTGCTGTAATATCAGACAGTATCTTGTCTAAATGGCAAAGGAGATTGCAAAAACTGTCATTTCATACCCAACAATGATTATGCTGAAACAGGCAGAGTTTAGAGGAAGAATTTATGTCTTTTAGTAGTCTAACTGATAAAGCTAGAAAAAAAGCTATTTTGGGGGCTATCAAGCTCTGAGCTATGCTGATTCTTCTACTAAAATATACTATCATCACCCTAAAATCTTGCACATATAATACATGAAAGCATTGCTCAATTTGAGAATGTTTTTGCTGGAAAACATTGAATAATTCTTTGGGATAATCTCCCGAGGCAGAGGGTATATCAAGGTAATTTAACAGTTATCATCTATAATTTGAAGTATTCTTTATTTTAAAAGATAGTGTTTATTTAAGGATATACTTCAGATTTGCCGGCTTCAGTGTAACCAAAACTCTTCCTCTGTTGACTTCCTGAATGCATGAAATGCTCTTCTAAATTGGAGCCTCTGGATGTCTCTGCAGCCCTCTATAACTCAAAAGTTTTCATCAGATATACATACTGAAGCATTGAAACAGCTGGAACATTCCAATGTGTTAAAAGAAACTTCATTTTAAAAAGATATTTAGGCAAGACTAAATTTGTAGTGCTTTAGGACTAGCACTACCAACATAGAAAAAGAAAAACATTCTGCTTTGTATCCTTTCTAACATAAAGATTGGCTGAAAAACTTGGGGGGGGGCGGGGGGGAGTGTCAGAGAGAATGAAGAAAAGCTCGCTTTTTCTTTTATCTACCCCATAGAGACATAGGCTCTACAAGGACTACGAAGCAGATAGGTGGGCATTCCCTGTCAGCTCTCAATCAGCTCAGAAGCACTGGATGGCATCTGGCCCAGGTAGAGGTAAAACATCCCTACTTTTGGGGCATTTCAGTGTGTCTGGAGACTAATGTCCTGGTTTCTTCAGAACAGTAGGAGTATCCCCTAAGTGGTAAGATATGGTCACTAGCATTTACTGGGTGGTGTTGCAAGGGAGGAACGATGGTTCTATAGCAAAATATTAAAGAACATTTTGGCTCCTGACACATTGTGTAGCATTAAGACACATATGCAAAGGTATGAAGTTATCTGTGTTAGTACTAGGCAGCTGTGCAGGGCACCTGTGAGCATTTTCACCGTAGTGGGTTGACCCTGGTTGGATGCCAGGTGTCCACCAAAGCTGCTCTATCACTCCCCCTCCTCAGCTGGACAGGGGAGAGAAAATATAACAAAAGGCCCATGGGTCAAGATATGGACAGAGAAGGGTTATTTAGCAATTACCATCATGGGCAAAACAGACTTGACTTGGGGAGAATTAATTTAATTTATTACCAATCAGATCGGAGGGGGATAATGAGAAATAAAAACTAAATCTTAAAACACCTTCCCCCCACCCCTCCGTTCTTCCTGGGCTCAACTTCACTCCCAATTTCTCTACGTCCTCCCCCCAAGCAGCCCAAGGGATGGGGAATGGGGGTTGTAGTCAGTTCGTCCCATGTTGTTTCTGCTGCTCCTTCCTCCTTAGGGGAGAAATCCTCACACTCTTCCCCTGCTCCAGCATGGGGTCCCTCCCACAGGAGACAGTTCTCCAATGTGAGTCCTTCCATGGTGTGCAGTCCTTCAGGAACAGACTGCTCCAGTGTGGGTTCCTCACAGGGTCACGAGTCCTGCCAGCAAACTTGCTTCAGTGTGGGCTCCTCTCTCCATGGGGCCACAGGTCCTGCCAGGAGCCTGCTCCAGCGCGGGCTTCCTATGGGGTCACAGCCTCCTTAGTGCACCCCCATGTGATCTGGCATGGAGTCCTCCACAGGCTGCAGGTGGATACCTGCTTCACCCTTAATCTCCATGGGCTGCAGATGGATAGCCTGTCTCACCATAGTCTTCACCACACGCTGCAGGGGAATCTCTGCTCTGGTGCCTGGAGCACCTCTTCCCCCTCCTTCTTCACTGACCTTGGTGTTTGCAGAGTTGTTGTTCTCACATACTCTCACTCCTCTCTTCTGGTTGCAATTGTGCAGTTGGGTTTTTTCCCTCTTTCTTAAATATCTTATCCCAGAGGCACTACCACCATCATTGATGGGCTCAGCCTTGACCAGCAGCGGATCCGTCTCAGAGCTAGCTGACATTGGCTCTATTGGACATGGTGAAAGCTTCTAGCAGGTTGTCACAGAAGCCACCACTGTAGACCCCCTTCTACCAAAATCTTGCCATGCAAACCCAATACAGTCACATCCTGCCTAGAGGAAGGGATCCCTGCAGCCATCCTGGGCGTTGCTCTGGAGGAAGTTGGCTGGTTGGCTAATTCCAAAATAGACCTCAGATGTCAGCTTTATACAGGTGATCAAGAAATCTACTTCCAGGTTCACTTCAAAGTGTTCTTCTATCTGGCAATGCCTAATGCCACTTCAAGGAGATTGGTTGACAGTTCCTGAGCTCTTTCTCAGCAGAGGTTATATATGGGTTATATATGAAGCAAATAATAGGAGCAAAACTCAAGGCTCTGGACTTACTTGCAACTTTTAATACACTTTGTTTTAATACTCATTTGAAAAATCAAATGCCTATGACAAAGGTTTTCTTCATATAAAGTTTAAATGAAAACAGTATTTGAAGAAAGTGCTGTGTAAAGTTTTGTTTTTCAAGCAGAATATGACCATCTAGATGTGCTTGATGTATGTTCTTCTGGGATATCTCATATTTTACAGCTTTCTTAAGTGCTGAATGACACCACTCATGGATCAGGACAATTGAAAAGTTAAATCCATTCACATGCAATTCCTGACAACAAAGAGAGAGCCTAAGATATGCATCTATACAATTCAAATTACAAGGAAATAATGAGGAACAATTATTATCAAAGACAAACTTTGGCTATATTATTAAAGGAAAGGTAAAGCCAAGTTATGTCACAATATGTGTTCTTCTTTATCTCATACAAGGCCACCTCCTGCCAAGTGGCAATGGATTGGCTTCTCATGAAGGAAAGAGGATATTAATGATATTGAATTTGGAAATAATTTTATTACATCAGCATTATATACACATATGAATTATTAAATCAGACAACCAATCAGAACATGGGTTAATTCCTGCTCCCAGGAATCTCAGCTGAGGACCAGCTTCTGGTTTGCAGACACTGGTGCTCTCTTAATAGAATACACTGTAGAAAATTTGCAAATGCCACAAAATTTGCCAGTATGTTAAAAAACAGAAGAGAGAAAACTTCACCTATGAAACATGCTAGTTGGTGATGTTTGTCACAGCAATATCTAAAAATTAAGACATTTCCCAAAGCTTTATTAAACTCTCTATTGGACTGCTGAAACAAAGCCCTTTCCCATGGAGGAAACAGGTCTTTTTGGAGTAATTTTTATTGGCTGTAGTGCACTTATACTGATAATACTGCCCAGTTCCCTCTCTACAGAATTACTCCTGCTCCTCTCCAGCCCTTGGGCAAGGAAGTTTGCATTTATTTAAAGGATCGTCACTAACCTTCTTTTTAAAATACATCTTTGATCAGAAGTCACCCTCGGGTATAGATAGCAATGAAGTACATGGAGTACTACAAACCATTCCAGTATCCTTTCTTACAGGAAATTAAAAGAAAGAATTCAAAGATCTCTTTATAGACGTTCATCTTTATCCTGTACAGTAAAGATCTGAGCGAGAAATGAAATAAATCTGACACAGGCTTCCTGTGCTTAAAGCTTGTGGAACAAGTATGAAATCAAATGATGAGCACTATCTATCTCGTTAGTTCCTTGTCTTGCATAACAATTGCAGGTAACACCTTTGGCTAGTAAATTTGAAACTATGTCCTTGGGAAAAGACAAAACCTTGTCTGACTTTCAGATGGTTGGTATGTAAGGCTGACAAAGTTATTTAGTAGAAAGTAAGTGTCATTCACACTTAACAACACTGCAGCAATTTAAATACATTTTAGCTGCAGTAAGCATACATTTACCAAGCAAAACGTCTCACACAGAAAAGAAAAAGATGTAGCCCAAGGTAAGACTGAAGTCTAATGCAAACTTCATGGTGCAAAAAAATGTACTGAGTCATGAGTGGAAGAACATATAAAAATTATGCCTGCTTTACTTTTTCCATGTCCTGAAGTCTTCTGCTTTGAATTTGGAAAAGAAAGGCACTGAAAGCAAGAGGAGTACACTGGCAGAGCCAAAATCTGAGGAGCAGCTGAACTCTATATATTTTGCTGACATCCTGTAATTTCACTAATACTCAAAACACAAGTTTGGTCCCTCAGAAGGAAAAAAGTGCCTGTTGTCTGTAGTACTCAAGTTGTCAAGACAGTCGAGCTGTCTGTTGCTAACTCAGAGTTCCCAGAATGAAACGTCAAAGATAGAGAAAATTTCAAACTTTTTATGTGAAAATAGAGGGGCCCCTGGCGCTCTCAAAAAATCCAAAAACTGCTTATCTATTCTTGCAATTATTAAAGAAAAACTTGCAGAGTCAGGAAGCGGAGACTTTTCAGATAAGTCTTATTTGGCACCTCTAATAATGGAAATCCCATTTGTAGCACACCATCCTCTCAGCCATCACACACCAACGCTTGAAGCAATGCTGTGCATTGGAAGTGATAAAACACACTTTAGAAATAGCTCTTGAGGCACAGCCAGATACAACAGAGTCAAATGTGGCACATCAATTGTATTGTATTATCATCAGAAGGCATGCATAACATGCTCCTAATCTTTAAGTCTCAGGTGACTTTAGAAGCAATGTGAATTTCTTGTTCAATCATTTATTTTTTTTTCTAAATAAACTTATCAGATGATACTCACATATTGTTTTTAGTCAAAATCCATTGCATAAGTTATTTCCAGTGCTAGATAGACTTCAGGTCCTTTTAAAGATCTGGCCTATTACTTTCTTCTGTACCCTTTGTCAATTAAAAATATTGCTGTTTTAATTAAATGCTAATCTTATTGCTGCAAGACTCAAGAGACGGCTCTTTTCCAGCAACTTGCTGGGTAAATTTTGCGTCTGGAATATTATCATCTGTGGCTTTGACACAGCAATATTTCCCTGCTTCATTTGAGCATGTTTTTATGCTCAGTTCAGCTTGAAGACTTAACGCGTCATCATCTGGCATCCATATGCAAACGCAGATCAGAAAAACTTCCAAAAACATTCATATGAAAAAGGAAAAGCTTATTATGCAGACGGATTAAGAAAGAGGCATACACAGAGTTACTGACCTGATAGCCTTAAGACACAACCCTACAATTTCCTCCAAGCTGTGGAGCATTCCCCTTGCTCCCGGCAAAGCTCATAGGCAGCCTGGAAACCCACAGACCTGTCTACTTCTGCCCACCCTTTTCTTCAAGTGTCAAACTTCCCTGACAGTACACCAGTTCCCACAAGGTGATATTGACTGCAAAGAGGCTCTGTGAAGAAATAAGTGATTTTTAACACATGGCTAAGAAGGGAAAAAAAATAATTTAAAAATTCTAGTGAAGTACGTGTACCTGATCAAACAGATTTGCATTAGTCTTACTCTTTCAAGCTTCATCCTTCTTCATACATTACTGTTTTCACCTTGATCTCTTCTACCACCGCATACAAAACTAGGCAAAGTCATTGCCTTTTTTTTAATGTTGTTACATTTTACCATAATAATTTATAGAAACCAGAGGATTTCTTGACCAGCTGTAAGGAACAATTTTAATATATGTGGGCACAGAGGTAGGCATGTACTTCCCTGTGACTTACCTCACTTTGAGTTCCACAAATCCGACACAACATAATATAAAACAGACGATAAAATAGATAGAGAAATGTTCTTTGTTAGCATCACTGTGACCTTCTTGTTTGTAGTTTACCAGAAATCTGAGAACAGTAGCAAGGTTTTAATATCGTGGCAATTAAAAGGGCACAGTATAGGTGTTTGCTAACCCTGGGTTCAGTCACTCACGTCTCATCTGCCACTGGAGTTAGAAGACTGCTGCCTGCAGGGTTCATGTCTCCAAGCATGGCCAAGGCTCCTCCATTCTGCAGGCAGAAGTATGAACACCATGTGCCTTCAACCTGAAGACTGGACACACTTTCTCCATTACTATCAGGATAAAAAGTTTATGAAGTATTTCAAAGTTCTCATCTCTTGTCCCTCTCTCTTCCCGTTCCCTGCATTTTCCTTCCACAGTCTTTCAGTGAAACCATTTTTATGTGGTCCTCATTTTTATATGATCACCTGAACCAAAATAATGTAACAGCTTTTCTCCTTCGGATTTTTATCCCTCAACAAGAAGCATAAAATTTTCCTTTAATTGACATTTTGAATATGGCATGCTCACTTTCAACCCATCTGTTCTTCCCCTTCCCAGAGTACAGCTGTGACAATAAAGCCGCGTATTGCCTAAGCCCAGGAAAACCAGTGAGCTTCACTGCTTGCAGACGAAGGGTAAGTCAGTCAGCATAACGCTGTGTCAGGGAGAGATACCAAAGCAAACTTGTAATAGATTAACATGAGTATTGAAAACAGCATTGCCTGCATATTCCCCACTGTATTATTTATAGCCATCACTTGTACTGCTTTCAGGACTCAAGCCAGCATCCGAGAGCTACTATCTGCACATGCAACTGCTGAATTAACACGCCCAGCTCAGCTGCATCAGTGGAGTCTAAAACTAATCCCATAGAGACAGTGACTGGAAAGCCAGCTAATTATATGCAAAGATGAAGTTTCTCTACATCCCACATTTTCACTGATTAATACTCCAGTCGTGGAGCCCTCAGCACTTTCTACTCTCTTTACTTCCCCCATAGCTGTAGAATAGGCAGGCTGTCCAGCATCCTGCTGAGCGGCTCAGCAGATCCCCATGAACAGTCCCCAGGTCTCTGTGGAGGCAGTTTGGATGAACTGTACTATTCCAAGTTTCATCAGCACAGCCATAATTTTCTCCATCGCTTTATCCCAATATCTGCATTATCTCATCCTTCAAGAAAATGCTGTCCATTCTGCTGGCAGTGATTTCCAGCCTGGAGTATTACATTGCAGGTTTCTTAAGACAAGCTGTAGGAATTTCAAGTACTTTCTATGTCATGGCATTCTGATTTTTTTTTCCCAAGACAGGCAGTTGTCCCTTGTAGCATTTTCCATATCTTAGCATTTGCAACAGGAAAAGACACTGTGCTTAATGGTGGTGGGCTGCTTTATTAGCATAAGGACCCTATAGAACTAACTCTCTGTAAGTTTGCTGGCAAGACGGTGCCAGTGACCTCAAAAGTAGATCACAAATAACCTGCTCAAATGAGACTTTCCTCTGAACCATAGGAAATCTACTCAGTCCCTTAGTAGATCTATTCACGCATAAAACGCAACCCAAGATCCTGAGATTTCTCCAGTCTGACATTGTCAACGTACTACGTAGATAAATATTGTAATGCTTGTTATGTTCACCCAGCAAACAGCATCCACTCTTCCTTTGTGGTTCAAGGCATATTATAAACACAATCTTGCTCATCATCCTGATTTCACTGTTAGCTTTTGGGTCATCTTTTTACTCTTCCTAAGGCCAGAACATGCCAGTAATTCCAGACGACAGGCCACAGGGACCTCTAAGACAGCCAGACATATTGTATTTGGGTGATTTCTTGTTCACCTTGTGACTTCAGCCTCATCTGTCTAACAAGTACGTTGCTTGTGAGATAAAACTTTTCCTGTGACCTTGAAACTGAAAGACTTGTTTCTGCAATTGCTCTAATTTATTTCAGGATGACAAACAACTATTCCATCTTTCTAATATACATAGATGAAATCCCAGGTATTGATAAAGTTGTTACTAATTCATGCTGAAAAAGAACCAGGCTTTTAGACTGGGAGAGTGTCAATGAAACAAGGTTTAGTCCCAACAAAAACTCACGCTTAAAATCAGCCATAACCTTACCAGAAGAGAGTTAAGCAGCATTTGTGCCAATTTGAGATTATTTTCTCAGTTCACAACTTTGTTTTGATTATTAAGTTTTCATTGTGCCTGTGGAATTCTCTTTCTGGAAGACAAAGAGCAAGAGATGGTTGTGGCTTATTTCAAATGCATTAGTTAAAGCTCACAACAAGCTGTTGAAGGGAAAAAGCAAAACAGAAAAGGAAAGTAGAATATTTATATTATAGCGATATAGGTCACAGCATTACGGTTCCTGCTGTATCAGCATTTTTACTGTAAATTACTGTCAAGGGTTTGTAATTCAGTTGCCACATTTCTTTCTGCCCTGAGAAACTACCATAGGAGAATGGATTTTTGATTTATCTGAATATTTAAGCAAAACCACACATTTCATATGGTCTTGTCAGTCAGCTCGCTGTGAAAGCCATTGTAAAATAAATATAATATTAAAAATGGATGTACTTAAGATCTACTCAACAGTTCGATGACACATGCTTTAGTCATTTATACAAAGACAGAGGAACGCCATTATTTTATGTCACTTTGAAGAGTAAGGCTTGCAGAAAAATAGGATTTTTCTGAGCATTCAGTCTGGCATTTGTCAGAACCATTTTACCATAGCTGGGAAAAATACTATAGATGGGAAAAGTTAACAGGCATGCTAGCGATGGCTTAGCAATTGGCACACGGCAGCTCTTCCAGCAGGTGCTTCGCCTGAGCCACCAGTGGTGCCCCACTTGTGGCACTGCACCATCACTGCCAGGCTGTGTCGTCAGTGGCTGTTTTACACCCGTTTGTGACATGGCTAGAGACAGTCAGTCATTACTGATTGCCAGCAACTTGTTTGTAAGTTAATGTATTGTATTTCTGGCACACCGCCCTTCTCCTGAGGCAATTTTACATTTTCTGGACTGTGGTTTTCTGAAATTCCTTTTATCACAGTTGCACTGGCTTCCAAAAACAACGACAATTGTAATTTTCTAATTGGAAAACTACACTTGTACTCATTACCCTTTGCTATTTTAGGAAGTAAACTAGAAATTAGTTAAGATTTTTACTTTTATTCAGAGAATAGACAATTTTTTTCACCTTTAGAAACCAGTCACCTTCAGACTGGTTGTTTAAAGAAGCATATCCACCTTGTGCTGGACGGTATTCTTAGGTTGTCTTTATAAGGTTATTTTGAACATTGTTACATTGTCATAATTCATCAAAGTAATTTTTTTAAAAAATATACTTTAAAAGTATTACACTTATAGAGGAAATAAAGTTAGGAGGACCTAGTGGAGTTGTGTATTTTAAATCTTCCTTCTACTGTCACTAAATAAGACCTTCCCTATTCATAGTCTTCATGTGGATACTAACACCCAAGGTTAGAGTGAAAGCTCCTTCTAGAAGTTTAATACGGGATATAATCCTTATTGACGTGCACTCTAGGCAAACACTTCTCTGATTGTAGCCAGAGCCAACTGAAGACAAAGCCTCTCCTGGTGAAGAAGCTGAGCACAGCATCCCAGCAGCAGCGGTCCACAGCAGTCCCCCAGACCCCCACCCAGGTCCAAGGGACACGCTGCACAGCCGTGCCTTTCACCCGGCAGCCGTCCTTCCACTCCCGATCCAGAGTATGTATGTGCAGACATACCATATGATACTTACACAGTAAATCCAGGGTGGCATGGAAACAGAGAAGACGACATTCTTTTTGCCATTCTTTTAAGTTATTGTTCCTTGGTTCCTGGTTGCATCTGGCTGACTTCTCATCGAAGCTCACCAGGAGAATTTGCTCGGCTCGTTCTGCCTGCCTTGCTGCAGGGACAACAGCTTCCAGGCAGCCACACGAACCTTTCAAAATAACACAACAATTACTGCTTTGGCCATCTGTCCATGGAATCAAATTAAAGTGCTTTTAGAGAAAATAATTCTTTGCCTTATTTTTATTATTATTCTTATTCATTCCATATTCCCTCTCCTGAGCCAGAGGCAACATGATAGGTCAGATTTCTCATACATCTCCTATGGTTTCAAAACCAAAAAATGCCTCTCCCCGAGCTATCAGAAAAAGCTTTAAGCCTTAAGCTAACAGTGTAATTATAAATCCATATCCCACAGAAATGTTCCCTACTAGCTAACACTGTCAATAGTAAATAATTCACATGGAGAGGCTCCTAATGGCAAACACTCCACTTAAAAGCTCTTCACAGCAGACAGCAGGATAACAGGGTAATTCAAGCCCAGAAGTGAGGAATGTTTGACTCTCAAGCGATTTCCCCACTGATAAAGTGCAAACAAAATTCCATGGGTCTTCCTGCTAGAGGAAATGTGCTCAGTGGAATAGAGCTGTGAGGGCACAGGCAAGACGCTTAAGTGCAAATATATTACAGGCTGCTAAAATGAGTTCGGTCTAGCACTGCGCTACGTGATGCTTCCTGGAACAACGCTGGGGAAAATGTTATGAATGAGAATACCCCTACCCACAGGGACTACGCAATGTGCATGAGAATCTCACGTGGTCTTGCTGGGGAAAAGTGCTGCAAGGAACTTACCCCCATTTCGTCACCCGCTCTGCCCCCCCGACAGAGCAAGGCAGGAGCCCTGCCCTGAGCCAGCTGGCGAAGACATGGCAGGTACCAGCCCTGCGTATCTGAACCTTGCCTCATCCTGCAGGGTACAGCGTTACTTGGGCAAGAGAAGGATTGAGAAACCATAGAAATGGAGTGGCAAGATCTATTTTTAAGGAGTAGCAGCAAAAATAAATACATTTAAAAGTAAAGCTGCCTGCAAACATCTTGTGTTTAGTACTGGCCAGTTGTCTATCCCTGCCGTAGTGACACCACCCTCCAGGAAAGTGGGCTGCCAGCACCTGCGGGTCCATCAATCGTTCCAGTGCGCCAGTTTAGGTACGGAGAGCCAGGATACATATAGTACAAAATTTTAACTATCCTGCGGCAGAGGAAAAAGAGCCACTGTTATTCTTATACTTTGAAATCAGCAGGAACCCTTTGGTATTCAGTGCTGCAAGAAGTCAGGACGTTAATCTGTCTGCCTTGGATTAAAACTTCATTTCTAAATGCTCCTTTACTATAAGCTTTGGCATCTTCACTTTTTTCTGTTTGAAAGAACCCATATCATGGAAGGCACATCTGAGAAAAAAAGTCAAATGTAAATCGAGCACATTGAACAAGCTTAAGGCAATAACAAAGGAAAAATACTCTTTAAAAGAATCACAAAACGTTACCTACAAAGTTGCTTATTACATTGCCTTAGTCTCACCAGACATATATTTCACACTGCTATTTCATTAATGTTCTCCAGATGAAGTTGTACAATCAGCAGAAAACCATTAAAGAGACAAAGTATTGCTACGCTAAATAGCTTACTTGCTCTTCCTGCTTGTCTCCAAGCTATAGCTTTTTATCTTTCTTTTTTCCATTCCTGAAGACTGATCCAACCTGATCAAATTTCATGTCAGTAAAATATATTAAAATGAGAGAAGAGGACATTTTTAAATTTCTAATTTGTTATTCCTAGAAAAGTCATATCAGCATCAGGGAAATTGAGCAGTATATATTATTTGCTTGATACTTGGAGCTATGAAATATAGATTATTTCCTGTTATTTATTCCTTCCTCCCAAACATAATGTTATTAAACTCATGGGTATGCCGTGATATTTTTAAGGAACAATAAAAAAAAGCTTAACTGCTTTAACGTGCCTTATGAGTAATATAATACATCTAATTTGACAGGTAGGATATTTAAAATTACACTGATTTCAATCTGAACAAAAAAAAAGAGAAGTAGGAAAGGAGCAGAGCCATCTGTATATGCAATGTTAATGGAAAATTGTATATGTAAGATGAGCTGGGCCAATGACACTGTGACATACTCAATGTTTTCTAGAAGCGTTTAGCATACGCTCCAAAAATGGATACCGAATAAAATTATGGACAATATATATAAGCATACTTGTTTTTACTACCTCCTTAAAGTTGCTTATAATGAAGAAATCAAGAATTAAAATACGTGGTTTGTCACAGCACATTTGTGTTTGCATGATGCGATTCAGTCCTCAGATACAGTTCTGTCTTTAAATACAAGTTTCCACACTCTTCTTCCAAGGGACGCCTGTCTCGTTCTGCGCGTGGGAGGAGGAGCATCCTAGGAATAGTTGCCACGAATATGACTATTGTCCATAGTAGTGTTTTTCAAGGTTTCTCTCTTTCTTTCTTTTTCTTCTTTTAAACCAGAATCCCACAATCATTCTGAAACAAAAATCCAGTTTGACCCACCCTTACCGGGAAAAAAAAAAAAAAAAAAAAAACAAAAAAAAACCCCAAGGGACGAAAGGCAGCTAACTAACACTGAACATTGTTTTCATTTTGTTATATTTTCTTGCTTCTGTGGGTGGGTGCATACATACCACAGAAGAAGAGTTCCATTCATTAATGACTAGCTTTCTGGTACAGACCACAAGTTGAGAAATATTGGTCGTCTTGTCTCACATGTGGCAAATGTTTCTATTGGAGATTTTATGTTAAAGTGCTCAGATTTTGGCATATTTGAGCAGTTTCACCTGGCAACAGAGAAATAATCAGGAATCACTCTTCCAGCTTCTACCACGAAGGACGCAGATAATAAATGGTTCTCATTTAAACACTTTTAATATAAGCAAATGATATTTTCCATCTATCTTCTTTTTATTTAAAATGATTGGATTGGTTTTGATTAATCTTTCAGACTATAATGAAACCTGACTGTATGGTATATCCCTAGGCATAGTCTTACAGAAGCATAAGTGAAACTGAAAAAAAATCTTATAATGGCAGTGACATTGTGAATCTTAACTAAAGGCAGAACAAGTGGCTCTGGAGAGTGTCACACGATTTGTAGAAGGCCCAATGGCCACAGCTGAACAAGAGGAACAAGAATAAATATTTTCCTTTTAAAGCTATGGATGGTTGTGACACTTTATAAACAATACAAAGGCCAATTCTCTTGCCCCATAGCTTTAAGCCTTATTTACAAGTGTGGTTTAAATTACTAAGCAAATTGTTCTGCCAGCCCATTAAAACATAATAAAACCAAAATCTCATAGCTTGGTTAAGGCTGGAAGTTGCCGGCAGCTGGTTTTGTGAGCGTGGGGCAGCTCAGCTATGCTCTGACTGTCAGGTGGCTTGAGCTCCTTTTCCCTTCACAAGTGTCCCATCCTGTCAGTCTCTCTTCCATGGGAAGGCGTCCGAGTCCTGAACATGAGTGGTTAAGTGTAATAGCTGGGCTGCATCAGCCAGTGTATCTGCTCAATACCAGGCAAAATCCCTTCTTTAAGAGCACACGTCAACGTTAATCAGAAAATGAAAGTATCACAAGGAAAGCCCATCTTTGATTTGCAGCTGCTAAGATGTTTCAGGTATGCTCCTAAAGCTCTTAGGGGACAGAATCATAGAATCATAGAATCATAGAATCATAGAATTGTTGAGGTTGGAAGGGACCTTTAAGATCATCGAGTCCAACCTTTAGCCTACCCTGACAAGAGCCACTTCTAAACCATGTCCCTCAGTGCCCCATCTACCCTTTTTTTAAACACCTCCAGAGATGGTGAATCCACCACCTCCCTGGGCAGCCTATTCCAATGTTTAATAACCCTTTCAGTGAAAAAATGTCTCCTAATATCTAATCTAAACCTCCCCTGACGTAACTTGAACCCGTTTCCCCTCGTCCTATCACTTGTCACCAGGGAGATGAGGTCAGCCCCCATCTCTCTACAACCTCCTTTCAGGTAGTTGTAGAGGGTGATAAGGTCTCCCCTCAGCCTCCTCTTCTCCAGGCTAAACAACCCCAGCTCCCTCAGTCGTTCTTCATAAGGTTTGTCCTCCAGACCCCTCACCAGCTTTGTAGCCCTTCTCTGGACATGCTCCAACACCTCAATGTCCCTCTTGTAGCGAGGGGCCCAAAACTGAACGCAGTACTCGAGGTGGGGCCTCACCAGTGCCGAGTACAGGGGGATGATCACTTCCCTAGTCCGGCTCACCACACTATTCCTGATACAGGCTAGGATGCTGTTGGCCTTCTTGGCCACCTGGGCACACTGCTGGCTCATATTCAGCCGGCTGTCAACCAACACTCCCAAGTCCTTTTCTGTCGAGCTGCTTTCAAGCCATTCTGCCCCAATCCTGTAGCGCTGCATGGGGTTGTTGTGACCCAAGTGCAGGACCCGGCATTTGGCCTTGTTGAACCTCATACCATTGGTCTCAGCCCATCGGTCCAGCCTGTCCAGATCCCTCTGCAGAGCCAACCTACCCTCAAGCAGATCAACACGCCCGCCCAGTTTAGTGTCATCTGCGAACTTACTGAGGGTGCATTCAATCCCTTCATCCAGATCATTGATAAAGATATTAAAGAGAACCGGCCCCAGCACCGAGCCCTGGGGGACACCACTTGTGACTGGACACCAACTGGATTTAACTCCATTTACCACCACTCTCTGGGCACAGCCATCCAGCCAGTTTTTTACCCAGCGAAGAGTACACCTGTCCAGGCCATGAGCAGCCAGTTTCTCCAGGAGAATGCTGTGGGAAACAGTGTCAAAAGCTTTGCAAAAATCCAAGTAGATAACATCCACAGCTTTTCCCTCATCCACTAAGTGGGTCACCTTATCATAGAAGGATATTAGGTTTGATAGGCATGACCTGCCCTTCACAAACCCATGCTGACTGGGCCTGATCACCCTGTTCTCCTGCATGTGCCGTGTAATGGCACTGAGGAGGATCTGTTCCATGACCTTCCCAGGCACCGAGGTCAGACTGACTGGCCTGTAGTTCCCCGGATCCTCCTTCCGGCCCGACAGAAGGCAAAGAGCTCTAGTAGCTGAACACAATGACAACGGGAAATGCATTCAAGCGTGCTGAGATAAAGAACTGGAAATGCATTCAAATGTGCTGAGATGAAGAACTTTACTTACTGTTTTTTCTTACCTTTTTCTAATGAACATTTTCTGGTGGTGAGGACTCCCACGTAGATTTCCTCAGCTGCAGGGCAGGGGGGGCTATTCCATATGCAGTCACAGGGGGGAAGAAAAAACCAACATGAAGTTTAGAAAACAGGTTGTTGTCAATACAGCTGTTTTGCAGCAAACAAAACAGACCAACTTAAACATCCATCTTTAGTCAGTATAAGAATGCAATAAGCACTTCGAGTAAAAGTAAAGTGGTCTCAGGTGGAAAGGAATTGTTGGCTTATTTGGAAATACACTGATGTGGAGAAGGGAATTTTGCTGCTTGGGAAAGAATCTTAAGACGACTTGTGATTTGGGGATGAAAATGGGAAAGGATCGCCTACCTAGCAATACTAGCACTTCAGCATTTAATCTCCACACCTAGATGTGGCAAATGGTATTGGATTCAAAAATATGAATATAAAAAATATTTTTAAATATTAAAATCTCTCATCTGTTTGACTCTCTGATCACACCCTTTTCCACTCCTGAAATCTCCACAGTCTGAAGACTTCAGAGATTTGTTTAAAACCTCCAGACTTTCCACAGCCCAAACATCTCCATTGTTCGTGTACAGGCTTGAAGCCAACCCGGGCTTCATGAGCCTTAGGGTTCAGCAAGAAAATGGTGATTTACAACCCTGGGGATTCATATTTCTGTCTGGGATTTCTGAGACTGAAATATGTGCACAAGAACTGTACAGTGGCTAGACAGTGAGTTCATCATTGTGCGATGTCTCAGACTTACCATGCACGTGTTGAAGCAAAGGTCATCCTCACCCTCATCATCTGTGCAATGCGTGTGGAGCAGGACTGATGGGAGCCAGGCACATAAACCCTCTGATCATCCACAAACAAAACAGTCATGTGGGTGGCAATGGGTTTATTTTGCTCCTTCCCACCTTAATCCCTGAGGCAGATGGGCTTGCGTTCAGCATCTGACATAAGTTACCTGGCTCATTCTCACAGATGGGTTTTGAAAAGGGTAATTGTCAGCAAGTAGACTGTCAGCTCATTTTCTTACTCCACCACAATTGTTGCCCTTTCAAAATTAAGTCTGGATAAATTTTCCCTTGTGAAAATATCTGTTACTATTTGAACTTCAGGCAGACAACTAGCAGCCTTAGGCATTCCCTAAACCAAGTGAAAAACATGTTGACTGAGTTTAGACGCTTCAACTCTGCAGCCTCCATCACCTGCTTGAAACTAGAACAGAACCCCTTTGCTGGATGAAAGACAACATGGGAATACAATCAGAAAAGTCATCAAAATAACTTCTGATAGCAGTCTCTCAGCACCTTGCAAACTAGGATGATGCTATGCATCTGTATATAATACACTTTCATTCCCAGGACTTGACTCACTTAAGACAAGGACAAAATATTCTGGACCTATCATCAGTTGAAGAAAATAATTCAGTTTATCAAGCAGGCCCAGTTTATAAATGCAACTTATACGTTGTCAAAACTTTTAGTTTTTAACTTACAGAAATCTTACACCAATATAAGATTAATTTCATAATGTACTGGCTTTTGTAGCAAATCTGGCTTAAGGAGCTCTTAAGGGATTTTCCCCTTCCCACTCCCCTAACTTATTTTTGCTCCTCTGTAGACATTTATCACATCCTCACAGATGGACAAACTGAGTGGTTTGCAGAGGTCACATAGCAAAGCTCACTAAATGATCTTGTAAAATAATCCAGAGGAGGAAAAAAAAAAAAAAATGTATCTCTTACAAGTTCCTCCCACCTTCTACTTTTCCAGCCTTAAGAAGGCTCAAAAAAATGCAGTCCTTCATCAAAGGGCAACTTAAACCAACTGTTTCCTCAACAGATATTTCTTCAATGTGTACAGTGGGACTTCTCCATTCTCTTGGGCTGTGTCAGGTCTCAGATCTTCTTATTTTCATCCATGGCCTTTACTCAAAAGCTTGCACACCTCTTCATTGCTTTCTTATGTCGTTCCAGTGTGGGCACCCCAGTCTGGAGCACTGTCTGTGTCCACACCGCAGGCACTTAGGATGTTTGCACAGCCGCCCATTTACCTCTCTTTATAAGATGAACAGGATACTCATGGACATGGCAGGTTCTTACCTTCTCATGACTGGTTATTTCTACAACTTACACCACTTCTTACCTGCACCAAACTCAACCCATAATCTCACAGGATTGATGAGAACAGTAATCCTGTGCCCTCATGGTGGATGTAGTCTTACTTTAACAAGGATGGCATCAGCTGGAATGACCACAATGACAATTCCTGATCCAAGGGAAAATAAAAGTCAAAAAAAATAAATAAATAAGAGTACACATACATACATGACAGCCTTTCTCAGTGGGTCTAGCACGTACAGCAGGACTGCTATCAGAATACATGAAGAGCAGTCATTCTTACAGCATTAAAGACGTAAAGACAATGATCTTCTGTATCACAATTAAAAAAAAAAAAAAAGTTAAAAAAAAAATCAAACCACACACTTTGTAATATATTTGAAGGCTTTTCTGGTACAAGCAGGCTCAGTGAAGATATCCCTTTCCCGCATTGCAGACTCATAACTAACCATGATATGAAATACTTGATTATTATAGCCATGCTTTCTACACTTTCAGTTCTAAATCTACCATTGCTAAATGCAGCAGATTTTTATATATGGCAGGGAAGATTAATGAATTGGCTTTCAACCATAAAGCTTTATTTTTCATTTTTTTCCTGCAGATTAAGTAGGATCTTTTTTGAGAACATGTAGATTCGATGGTACCATAACTCATATGAGCTATGGGGGATCATCTAGCACTACTGAAGCATCATCAAGCTATGTCTGATTTTAATTATGGACTCCCAACAGTTTGGACTTGATTTGGATCTCAAGACTAACATTCACAAACCAACATAAGTTGTCAAGAAATTCCTTTTCTTTGTGAGGAATTTTCAGTTGAGACCTATTTAAGTTTCCATAAAAGCTTTTTCATCAGGCTTATTTATTTATTTTAGTGAAACAACAGTTCAGCACAGAAAATAAACCCTTGCTGTCAGAGTGGCACTGAGATTAAATGCATCTGAGATTAGAACCCAAATTGTCAAAAATATGTCTTCTTAAAAAGTACTTGAAAAGGTGGGCCTGACTTTGAGCTGATCATATGCTGTTTCTGTGAATTTCTGTATCAGTGCAGAATACAAATGCAGTAAGTCTCTTTAGGGGACATACGTAGACATTTTCGCACCACTGATAGTTGTAGTTTCTTGCACCTATTGTGTCAAAAAAAATGCAAGAAATAACAAATAAGAAGAATAAAATAGAATTGCTTTCTGCTTCTCACATATCAGATTTACACACTTCCATTACCTATAAATATAGTAAATAAACAGCATCAGACAATGTAAATTGTGGGCAACAGCAACAAAGATCTTCCCAGGTCTGAGAAGAGATAGCCACTTTTTCAAGTAGATCAGTTGGAATCAATTTACCTGTTAATTGCTTCATTTTCTCTTTCAGATCCTCAGATTGATTTTCTATTCCAGACACTGGGAGCCGGCTCAAGTCTGCTGGTAGCAAACACTGTCAATCTCTGTTTCCTTATTTATCTCAGTCCGTGATTCCCAGTAAAAGATATGGTACCTAACAAAGGGCTTTTTGTGCAAGACTTTACTCCAAATATATCTCAAGTCACAGAAAAAAATCAGTACCTCAAGCTCTCATTGTTATAGGCATATTCACTGTAGTCATCTCTGGGCTACATTTCCAAAAGGAAAAAGTCCTGTTAGAAGAAAACTGCAACTTACTGGACAGAAACCTGTCAGTTCAGGGGACCAGGTACAACTGCTGTGTTGGTCTCTTAATTTCTTTATGCTTCTGATTATTTTTTTCCTGCTGCCCTTAACATACTAGATACCTCCTTTTTCATTAAGTTAGCAAAGAGGGAGGCTGCATTTCTATTGTGCATAGCCCAACAGGAATCTCATGGGCCTCTAATTGGTACTCTAGTAGAGAAGAGAATACATACAAATGTGCAGAAGATCTTGATTCCATTAAATCAGAAGTAAAAAATCCAATTGCTCCTCCCTCCCCCCAAGAACAAAATACAGAGAAAATTACAGTCTTGCTATGCCTTGAAATACGTTCTGTTCTTCTGTCCAACCATATTAAAGTTTAGGCGACTTTGACTTTCATTCTCCTGAAGATAAAACAATTTCCAGTTCTTTGCTTTCCACTAAAATTCCCACTCTTTGTACATATTTGGTGGTGATGCTTTATGACGAAAATGGGATTCATTAGTGAGACTTGGGTGAAAACCAGGTCACATGACAGCCAGTAGAAGCTTTGCCATTGACTTGAAGACAAATAGCACTTTATCCTGAGTACCTCTAGGCTGAAGTACAGCTTTTACCACATGAGGAGACTTGCAGATGTCAGGAGAATTTCCTACAGGGTAAACCTGGGATCCAGGGAACATGAGCAAGCTCATGGGCTTAAGGCTGCATGTCTCAATCTACTCAACAAATGCAAAGTTTTCCCAGAAAATACCTTTTCCTTTCGATGATTGTAGGCCTGCTGTTTGCCAAGTGTATAGTAAATTCACAGTTTGCAAAGGAATTTTTATATCTTGCTGCTTTGAGACTTGTATTCATAATTAACAGCATAATCCACAGAGGAAACTTATTTGATACAAATGTATATTCATTTTTCTAAAATTATTTAATTTCCATAGGCATAGCCATACACCAGAAATCAGCCATACGTCTGTCCTGATAGGTATGTAGGTTGATTTCCAGGCTTAGCTAAAGGCATACCAGTCAAAAGAGCCAAAAAACTTTCCTAACTAGTTAGCTTGTGCGATTCTGCCACAAAGTAAAAGAGACAGCAACGAGGACTGATGTTCATCTGTCAAAAATTATTTCTCTATGCCTTGAACTCTAAGCTCACGTGTCCTTCTGGAAAGTCAGAATAAAGCCCAACTAAACACTTTAGCTCCCATTTATCCAGTCTTTCTGAAGTCAAGCTCCTCTATTCAGTGGAGAAGGCAATACAGCCCCCAAAGGCGGGAACTGCCATCCGAGACATATCTATTTCTTGTCATGGAGTGTAGCAAGATTTTAAAATGATCGCATTCCTAACTTCCTAAAAACGCACCAAACTAAGATGCAGCCCACTGGAAATCTGAAAGAAACCCCACCTTCTTAGAAAGGGCTCCTTTTTCCTCAAGTGCTGGGGGAATGGAAGCAGAAGAGCAGGGAGGAAGCCACATCCTCACCCAAGAAACAGCGGTTGATGTTAAGTGCCTTCAGCATCATGTGTTGGAAAACCACTGGTGCTAATACACCCTTCTCCTTTCCCAGCTGTGGGCGCGTCAGAGCCCAGTGCAACGTGGCGTGGCTGGGCTGCACTGTGAAAAGTGCTCCTGCTGAGCACTTTGTAACTGATAGAGAGCTCAGGGCACTGAAGTTGGTTAATATATAATGCTGTATAACTGGTCTGGCTAAACCATAAGACAGTCAATAATTTTCTAAAGTGTATCATCAATACCTAAGCATTTCTTTACTATTGATTTATCATCATTTGTATCAGCTTACCCTCTGCTATTGATTGTAAGCTCTTTGGGGCCTGAGTGATCCCGTTATTTTTTTTTTCCTTTTGGATGGCACTTATCAAAATTGGTACAACTTGATAATAATTTGTATTGTAGTTTTCATAAATTAAGAGCAGACAATTGTTAATCCTTTGTATTTCATAATAAATAATTTTAATATAATGAGGAAATATTCATCATTCTACTTATTTTAAAACGTCACAGAAGCTCACAACTCATAATTAAACCGATTTCCAGAAAATGATGGGGTTTTGTTGACGAGAAAATATCTGTAAATGACACTTTTCCACTATATTTTATGTTTAAGCATTACTTCTGGTTAATTTTAAGGCTCTGAGTTTTTTTAGACTAGGGCTAAAATTATTGTTAACTGGAGAAGTATTCCCGAGTTGAGCAGCTGCAGACAAAGGTTGGTTTTGAGAAAGAAAATTACTTTCCCCAGCTCCAGCTTTTGAAGATGTCAAATGAATTCTAAAATGTGGTTCTGATATAATATGCACATAAATGTCAGAAAAGAGGTTATTACAGTCACTCACAGACAGGCAGGATAGGTTGGTAACAAACGCATGAATGTTGATATTAATGATTCAATTCCTACTGCATTACTATGCCCAGATACGAAAAGTTCTTTCTTTCCACCCAAGTGAGACATCTATCTTTCCACTAAAAAACAACTAGAAAAGTTCTCAAAAAGAAGTTTATTTGTTGGGGGGGGGGGGAGATGTTTGTTTGTTGTTTGTTGGAGTTTCATTACTTACAGCAACCTAAAAAAATGCCAGCAAATTGCTTAAAATGATTATGAAGGGAATAAAAGTACATGCTCTAACTTATTATAACTTGGCTAGTTATTTACCTTGAAGAGACATACTCCGATGTGTTCACATAGAAATTTTCACAAATATTTCATCTTTAATGCCACCAAAGGGAATTACTAGCCGTACTAAAAATCATATCCTTTGTTGTCAAAGGCTCATATCTTACAGCTTTTGGTCAGAGAGGAAAAGTTGGATCTCCAGGGGCTCCAGTGTTGCCATGAACATCTATAATATTGATTTCCCATTTATTTCTTCATGTGCCAGATGGCAAAATAGGGCAAGCCGGGGTGGTTTAAAAAAACATCTCTCTTCTTCCTAGGTTTGTCTAGCAGAGAAAACAAAACCTAGATTTAATGAGATCATATTCAGGATTGAAATAAATCCTGCCCAAGGGGGCTGTAGGCCTATTAGAAGAGGGCCATGTGTTGAAATCCTGCCCCCGGTACATCCCAGGGTGGCATCCCAGGGCCTGGAAGCATCAGGTTTCCAGCATGACATAGGCAGATTGGCTGAATTGCATCGCCAGGAGTACTTTTAGTGTCATGTAAGAGAATTTAGCTGTTCTCTTTGACAGCCCCACCATACCCATGGTCGTAACACCTGACTGGTTTTAAACACATTGGCATTTTTAGTCACTCCAAGAAAGGTGGCCTGGAATTATCTACACAGTCTGCATGTCACAACATTAAAGTCATATCACTGTTTTATTTCTTTAATAATTTCACTATAACCAGGAAAAACTTACTCCTTGAAAAACACTTTCAGGTAATCTCTGTATTCCTTTATATTTGTTTCCCTTCTTATGTGCTTTAATTTTAGGGCAACATGACTTGGATAATTATCTTTGTGGTTAAATCCATCCAGCAGAGAGAAAAGGGAAAAGAATAATTTATAACTAAAATGAATGCAACACTTAAGAAATATTAAGCCATTTGCAGCAGGCCACCGATAAATATGCCAAGCGCAAAAACTATTGGTTGAACAAGTCTAAAACTTCAATGGAATTGAATTTTTGTTCACTTTCTACCTTCCTTTGTCAGCACAATTTAACAACACCTTGTACTTCTGCTTTGAAAAGCAGCCACCTTAAATCAAATAAAAGTCTCATTAAACTTCCCACACCCTCCTTTAGAAAAATGCACAGCAATATGGCATTTCCCATTGTCTGCCTTTAGTGTTGTTTAGCAGGGCTATTGAAATGATGTTAAGACAGCAGTACAGGTGGATGCAAAACGTATTAATAACAAAATAATTGGAATGTCAAAGCTCATGAATTAACACTTTTCAAATTCAACTCCAATCAGCAGATTATGGGGTTTGTGCCTTATACACACTATAAACACTGCAATTCATTATATGCACATCCAATATTTTTTTTTTTCTGCTTTGCCAGTGAGTTCTAAATTAAGAAATTAATCCTTCAGAGGTCAATGAAAAAGGCTTTATTGCTATTCACAAAATCAAATACTCGGAACAACAAACAGTCTGGGCAGCTTCCCCAGCCCAGTATATCACCACTCCATCTGTGCTTAGCATTCCTTCCCTAGACACTTGGAGGGAATTTTTCAGGCTGAGCTGAAAATTCAGACAGTTCTCAGCTATTGCTCCTTTTACATGAAAACTTAAACTTCAATACATCAAACAAAATATTAGTTCTGTAGGAGGAAAATGTGGACATGATTAAGGCTTAAATCCTTCCTCCCTGAGCCAGTCCCTCAGGATTGATCCTTTCGTCCTTTAAACACACAGCTTTCTGCTGAACCCTCTTCCACTCCCACATGAAATAACTTCCCCCTTTTCTTGCACGCACAAACACCACACAGCTCGGTGATACTACAATGGACAATGACATACACCCATAAGCTAACATTTGTAATTTGCAGACTTGGGAAAAATAAACTGGGGAAGGGGTAGGCAGTAAAACTCTTTTGTTGGTCTACACAACTGTAAATACACAAAATAAATAATAAACCACATCTAGCCATTGTACCTTTTTGACCCAACATTCTGAGCCATTGGTTTCTTCATCTGGTGTCACACAGAAGAGTTCAAAAATACAGTTCAGGTAAAAATTCTTCTGGGTGGAAACAGAGACCACTTTTGGCTTTACTAGTTACAGGATTATTGTATTTCTCACACAGAAAACTTGATGGAATGGTTCATTGATGAGTTAGCCAGAAAATAAAAATTCCTTCCAAGAGTCTCTAACTCTTTTAGAAAGTACCCACAGTTTGTGAAAAATGTTCTTCAGTGACTCTGTGGAAAGATACACTTTACCTGGCACGCATCCAGTGAACAGCTCTTTAATGAAACTGGTGTAAAATTATTTTCTTAACCCTGTGATCCTCTGTATCAGTGGTTCTTCTAGTCTGTAGAAATGCCTGTGCCAAAAGGGAGTACGTAATGTGACAAGTGCTTAGCTTTATTTCTTAGCTGTATCACAGATGACAGCTTTTTCCATTTAAAAATACCTCTTTAGCTATATACAAACACTATATATTGTTACACAGCAAAATGCAGAAAGGGTAACCTGTATTATAGTGTGGTTGTACTATACAGAAACTCAAATTTGTAACCGCCCTGAACATTAAATATCAAAGACACAAAAAATATTCTGCTTCTGTGTCAGACTGATTTTCTTCTTTTCTCCTTTCAACTTCAAACCAACCACTGAGTGTTCATCAGAAAATAATTCCCTTTTCTCACCCTCTCAGCACCACCTGGGCTCTTCTTTTGCTATGATATTCCTTTGGAGCACCTTGCTCTACTAATGGTAACCAGCTTTTTTCTCCAAGTCTTGAATTGAACATAAGCAAGTTAAATTCTGAGCAATTATTCTCCACTAGTACTTAGCTTTGAAGGCTCGTGTCTTATATTTCAAAAGCATAGAAAGGTTTTCATGACTTTAAACTTACCTGGTTTTAATAATTATGTCAGCTGGTCTAGCAAAAGGTTTTACATCTCCCCACGAACCTCGCTTAACCTGGATTGCGAAGTACCAGATTCATTTTTTCAAATTTTTAATGGATATTCTACTAAGACCTTTATGTTTGCAAATATCAAACATCTTGCTGAATGTTACAAGACTGATCTCTTACAGCTGCCAGTTAATTTATTTAAATATCAAAAGTAATGCATTTTATATTAAATAACTAGTGAGGGAACAAAAGAGGAAGCACTCTTTGTCTTTATTTCCCTAGCAGCATCCTAGCCCTGCCTGTGGTCCACTCAATTTAGGGAATACATAATCTCTCTGTAAATTCCACAAGTGAGTGCTGCCTGGTTATTGTCACTGCATAATGTCCGGCAAGAAGAAGCAAAGCTTGCAGAGGGATAACAGAGTATTCACATTGCTTTGCATAAATATTGGATAATGGCTTCCCTCTGAGAGATTTGTAATGCTCCTATATCAAAAGATTTATGCATTAAAAATAAGTAGAATGCATATCAGATTAGCCTTTTCACACTTCAGAATTATGCAGTTTGGAAGAGCACAAGCCTAGGGACAGCATAACTCCCATTTGATACTTTCTGGACCTCACGTGAAATAGGTTTTTCCAAAATAAAACATCCAAAATCGTTTCTTAAAAGTGAAATTATGAATCTATTTATGAATGCATTATCAACTTCCGGCTTATAAATAAAACCAGTTAAATAAGCAGTCTAATAGTAAGTCTGTGTAAGCACTTTATGGATCTGTGGCGTTTTCAGTCAAAAGACATGAGCTCGTACCACTCTGGGAATCTTTCTTGTACATAAATAGCAGGATCAGGCCAAAGATTCATTTCTATACTTGCCTTCTTATATAGATCTCATATGCAAATGTCACAGACGCATCATTTACCCAGCAGACAGTATTTCGCTCCACAGGAGGCAGGAAAAAGCTAAGAATTTTTTTTTCCCTTTCCTTCAAGATTCTTGCTCTCAGGAAGGTCTGGCCCAGCCTTGTGTAAAATGGCTCGGCAATGGGACTGACTTCATTCCCATGGAAAAACACAGTTCCCGGCCTAGGAGTGCTTAATGTTGCTGAAATTCCTCTGACAAACAGGATCCGCTTTACTTGGCTCACTACCTACCCCATTTACAGATATTAAACTACTTATCCTGCAAGACACTGAGTGCCTCCAGTTCCCACTGAAATGGAATATGATCTTGCAACAGGACAATTTGTACTACAGTTATTTGCCTCTTTTCACCTAAGAAGTAAATTTCCTGATAAATTAATGCATGTTAAGCCACAGTTTAATTTTAAACAGCAAACCTTTGTAGGGTAGTATTCCCTCTTGGGAGAGTTTACAAAGAGCAGCAGCCTGAAGAGGACTTCCAAGTGACAGATCTCTGCTAAAATGCATTTGGGACAAGGCCGGACAACTTCACAAGGGGTGGAGTCCTTGAACTGGAAAGAAAAAAATTCCCCATGCTCATATTTTCCCGATCAACCTGCAGTCTGAGTATGACCCAGCGATCCCAATATACCACCTCGTTCACTGGACAACATCGGCCTCTGTCTCTACCAGACTTACCTCAGCTCAGTGACCTCAGCAGAAAACAGCAACAAGCCAGTTCCTCAGATGCTGTTTTTCTGAATCCTAACTCTCTTGCCAGCCTTAAAGCTGGTCTTAATCGTTACAAAAGCATCATTATCTGAAGTTAAACAGAAGATTTCTTTTCATGGATTTCTGTAAGCATTGTGTTTTAGTTACGTAGAACTTTCCAGTCCTATCAGTACAATGAGATCTTAAGCTTCTGGCAGCAACAGACCTCTTCATGATTGCATCAGACCTGAAAAATTTAGGGATTAATAATTTTCTACGGTCCTTCTCTTCCAAACACCTTCTCTCCCTCTTATCTTATACCCAGCTATCCTGACTGATGAGCAGTCTTCCTAGATTAAATAAGCATTAAAGAACGTGTCAGTAAGCCAAGTTGTAGTTACTCGTCCCCACACCCTAAGATTAAGCTAACTCAAAGCTTAAGCATTACACCATCACTATGACCCGTGCCTAGCTTAATATACAACTTTCACATCTGGCGAATATGCTTCCTGAATCTCCAAGTTAATACAAAAATAGGTGAGTTAGGGCAAAATAATTTAGCTCTATGGATGTATGCTGTGTCATATCAGTTAGCCTTTGGGACCAAATGTTCTCTGTCATTTTGATGCGTGTCCAAACTTCATTTGATTCACACAAAATCTTTGGTATGCCCATTGCTGAAATCTCCCCGTCTCTCAGAAATAAATTCCTGCTCAGGTCACAAAATAGCATGGATACAAGAAGTCTTGAAAGCCATCTCTCACCTCTCCACTGGACGCCTTGAATTGAAGCCACATGAGTTTCTTCCTGACACCTCGCATCTTTGAGAAAGTTTTTCAAGTCTCCTGTAAGAGGTAGGATTGTCCCTTCAGTCCATTTCCAAATTGATATGGCCGAGATCTTTGCCAATTGGCACTACAGGTCTACACTAGCAACTTCAAAAACTTTGCTTAGTAAACACTAGAAATGAACAACAATTAGCTAAGAGTTACTGTGCATAAAGTAATTAAAAGAAAGGGCTCATTCCAGATAAGTTTTGTTGCAAAGTCTGATTCGATTTATGTAGATACCTTAATGCGGTGGCCAGGGGACAAGAATTTCTATTATCAAGCATTCTATTACTGAACTTTTTTACTAAGAGTTTATCTCTATTTTTTCCAAAATACCTGCTGTACCGCTTAAGGGACATGCTGAAAGCACAAGGTGTTCACTTCATACACAGCAAGAAAAAAAAAAAGTAAATGAAGGAAAAAGAAAATTCATCACTATCATTTACAGCACTTATAGACTAGAAAATGAGAAAATATGAAATAGTAGAACAATTCATACCACACATAAATTTACAATTAATAAAGACACGCCTTAAGTAAATGCCACAACACCCATGAAATAGAGACTTGTTCTGCACCCAGCTCTCTTGTGTGTGAATTAATAATCTCCATCAATATTACCAAGTGACCAAAGGCAACTGTATAGAGCCCTGATTCTGCACATATTCATACCTCTGCTTGATTTTGTGTGCATAAGCTGTCTCATTAATGTCAATGGGACAGCACAGTCATGCAAAGTTAATTCCTAGGGTAATTATTTGCAGCATTAGCGACTTCTTTGTAATACGAAGAAGCAGATCAAAAACTGCAGTGATGCTTACAGCAAACTTGATTTGAAAGACTTCTGTAGTTTCTCCTTACTTTTCCTTACATTTCATACTGTCAGTACATCCAGAAACTTCTATAAGAATTATTGTGTTATAGTAAATCTAAGACTGTTTCTAGAATCAATTAAGTGGGCTAGCTTGTGTGTCCGTAGGGGTAGGGATAGGAGTAAACAAATACCTTATAAAGGGGCCATAACACAAATTCCATACACATTCAGTTTTTGGCCTAATCTAACCCTTCTTTAGAATCATAGAATTGTTAGGGTTGGAAGGGACCATAAAGATCATCTAGTTCCAACCCCCCTGCCATGGGCAGGGACACCTCCCACTAGATCAGGTTGCTCAGAGCCCCATCCAGCCTGGCCTTGAACACTTCCAGGGATGGGGCTTCCACCACCTCTCTGGGCAACCTGTGCCAGTGTCTCATCACCCTCATGGTGAAGAACTTCTTCCTAACATCCAGTCTGAATCAACCCATCTGTAGTTTTAATCCATTCCCTCTAGTCCTACCATTACCCGACATCCTAAAAAGTCCCTCACCAGCATTCTTGTAGGCCCCCTTAAGATACTGGTAGGCCACTCTAAGGTCTCCCCGGAGCCTTGTTTTCTCCAGACTGAACCACCCCAACTCCCTCACTCTGTCCTCATAGGAGAGGTGCTTCAGCCCCCTGATCATCCTCATGGCCCTTCTCTGGACACGCTCCAGCACGTCCATATCTCTCTTGTAGTAGGGGCTCCAGAACTGGACACAGTACTCCAGGTGGGGTCTCATGAGAGTGGAGTAGAGGGGAAGAATCACCTCCCTCAACCTGCTGGCCACGATTCTCCTGATGCAGCCCAGGATACGATTGGCTTTCTGGGCTGCAAGTGTGTACTGATGGCTCATGTTAAGCCTCTCATCCACCAGTACCCCCAAGTCCTTTTCTTCAGGGCTGCTCTCAAGCCAGTCACTGCCCAGCCTATATCGGTGCTTGGGATTGCCCCAACCCAGATGGAGGACCCTGCACTTGGCCTTGTTGAACTTCATGAGGTTGGCATGGGCCCACCTCTCCAGCCTGTCAAGGTCCCTCTAGCGTCCCTCCAGCATGTCAGACGCCCCACAGAGCTTGGTGTCATCGGCAAACTTGCTGAGGGTGCACTCAATGCCACTGTCCATGTTGCTGACGAAGATGTTAAACAAGATCGGTCATTTGTCACTGGCCTCCACTTGGACATAGACCCATTGACAGTCACTCTATGGGTGCGGCTGTCAAGCCAGTTCTTTATCCACTGAATTGTCAGTCCATCAAACTCATATTTTATCAGCTTGGAGACCAGAATGTCATGCGGGACAGTGTCAAAGGCTTTGCTCAGGTCCAGGTAAATGACATCAGTTGCTCTCCCTTTGCCTATTGATGTTGTGATGTTCCCATAGAAGGCCACCAGGTTTGTCAGGCACGATTTGCCCTTCGTGAAGCCGAGTTGATTGTACCCAATCACCTCTGTTATTCTTCTGCCTCAGCAGTGCCTCCAGGAGGATCTGCTCCATAAAGGGATATGGTGTAAGGGAGAAATTTGTAGAGTGGAGTTGATGGTTGGACTCGATGATCCCAAGGGTCTTTTCCAACCTAAATGATTCTATGATTCTATAATCTTATCAGGCACGGAGGTGAGACTGATTGGACTATAGTTCCCAGGTTCATCCTTCTTTCCCTTTTTGAGAATGGGGATTATGTTTCCCCTTTTCCAGTCAGTGGGAACTTCACCAGATTGCCATGCCTTTTGGAATATAATAGACAGCGGTTTAGCAACCTCATCCGTCAGTTCCCTCAGTACCCATGGATGTATCCCATCGGGTCCCATGGACTTGTTCACTTTCAGGTTCATCAGATGGTCACGAACCTGATCTTCACTTACAATGGGGACTTCTTTTCCACCCTTGCCATTGCCTTCTGTGACTCCAGGAGTGTGGCTGGAGCCCTTGCCAGTGAAGACTGAGGAAAAGAAGTCGTTGAGAACCTCGGCCTTCTCCATATCACTTGTCCCCAGTTCCCCCGTTTCCTTTCTGAGGGGGCCCACACCTTTCCTAGTCTTCTTCTTACCATTTATATACCTATAGAAATTTTTGCTGTTTCCCTTGATCTCCCTGGCTAGATTTAACTCTAACTGAGCTTTAGCTTTTCTAACCAGGTCTCTTGCTGCTCGGACAGCTTATATGCCCCCCATTCTAGCTGTCCTTTCTTCCACTCCTTGTAAAGATTCTTTTTGTGTGACAGTGTGTCCAGGAGCTCCTTGTTCATCCAGGCACGTCTCCTAGCATTCTTTCCTGCCTTCCTCTTTGTCGGTATACTTTGCTCCTGGACACGGAGAAGGTGATCCTTGAATACTGACCAGCTGTCCTGGGTCCCCCTTCCCTCTAGAGCTTTGTCCCACAGCACTTTGGCCAGCAGATCCCTGAAGTGATCAAAGTCTGCATGCCTAGAGTCCAGGGTCGTAAGCTTGGAATACATCCTCCTAGTTGCCCTGAGGATCTTAAATTCTATCACTTCGTGGTCACTGCAGCCAAGGTTATCCCTGAGCCTCATGTTGGTCACCAGCCCTTCCCTGTTGGTGAGAACAAGGTCCAGCATAGCACGTTTTCTTGTTGGTTCCTCTACCATTTAGAGGAGGAAGTTGTCATCAACACATTCCAGGAACATCCTGGATTGCTGGTGCCTTGCTGTGTTGTCCCTCCAGCAGATGTCAGGGTAGTTGAAATCCCCCACGAGGACCAGGGCCTGTGAACATGAAGCCACTTCTATTTGCCTATGGAGGGCCTCATCTGCTTGGCTCTGCTGGTCAGGTGGCCTGTAGCAGACCCCTACTGTAACATCACCTTCCCCTATCTTCCCTTTAATCTTAACCCATACACTCTCAACCAGCTCATCGTCCTTGCCCACATGAAGCTCCATCGATTCTAGCTGGTCACTGATGCAGAGGGCAACACCTCTTCCCCTCCTACTCTGCCTGTCGTTCCTAAAGAGCTTGTATCCATCTATCCCTACATTCCAGTCGTGGGAATCATCCCACCAAGTTTCAGTAATAGCCACTATGTCATGGCTTTCCAGCAGCACAGTGGCCCTTAATTCATCCTGTTTATTGCCCAAGCTGCGTGCATTCGCGTAGAGGCACTTCTGCTGGGCTGGCCGTGTCACCCTCTTGTGTGAATCCCCCTTGATTCCCTCGGGGTGTCCCAGTGCATCGTCCCCAGCTTGCCTCAGGGCAACAAGTTGAGAGCCCTTACTAGGACTCTATCCCTCTGCCCCTGATGTGCTGCCACACTGTTTGTCACAGGCAAGGATGAAATTATTGACCCCTTTCCCCCTTCAAATCTAGTTTAAAGCCCTATCAATGACCCCCGCCAACTCCTGCCCCAGAATCCTTTTCCCCCTCGCGGACAAGTGCATCCCATTAGCTGCTTGCAGCTCCGGTGCCTCATATACCAAGCTGTGATCATAAAAACCAAAGCCCTGTCAATGACACCAGTCCTGGAGCCATGAATTGACCTGTTGACTCCTCCTATATATTCCTTCATCCATTGCTGATGTCAGAGGGATGGAGGAGAACACAACTTGAGCTCCTGATCGCTTTACCAGTTGCCCTAAGGTCCTGAAATCTCTTTTAATTGATTGTGAGCCTCTCATTGCTACATCATCACTTCCCACCTGAAAGACCAGAAGCAGGTAATAATCTGAAGGACTCACGAGGGTGGGAAGTTTACCTACAACATCCTTTACCCAGGCACCAGGGAGACAGCAGACCTCTCTATGAAGTGGGTTCGGTCTGCGTATTGGGCCCGCCGCTCCCATCAGAAGGGAGTCACCTACAACAATGACCCTTCGATTTTTCTTTTCAGGGTCAGTTTTGATGGCCGGCCGGAGGCGAGTTGGCCTTGGTGGCTCTTCTGGCCTTCGTGAGCTCTCGTCCTTGCTCGCAACCCGTTCGTTCTGCAGAGCCTCATACCTGTTCTGCAAGGGCACTATAGGTGGTGCGCTTCTTAAAGGAACCTGCTTGCTCCGTTTCTCTTGTTTGTTTCATCGGGCAGAGACCTGTTCCCATTGACCCTAGCTCATGAGTGTTACTACGAGAAGGCTGGGGGGCTTGCTGTTGAAAGGATATGGAATCCTTTGCTCCACTAAGAATTAGCTCCCGTTCCGTTTTTGTAAAGATCAGTTTGTGGAAATAGTCAATTTCCCTCTCACACTCTCCAATGTTTCTCAATCTACTCACCTCTTCCCTCAGCTCCATCACTTCTTCTTGGAGCTGTGTCACCCAGCTGAGCAGGTCATCAACCTGCTCACTCCGCATGCAACCATAGTCAGCATTGTTCCCCGCGGCCAGTGAAAGGCTGTGGCACTGCTCACGGCCTGTGGCCTGGATACCAATATCCATTTGCGTGGGTGCTGGGAGCGCAGTCTCCCTCCTCCAAGTAGCCACCATCACTCCTTGAGTAAAGTGCAGCACCTCGTGTCCTGCCCAACGAGCTGCCCTAAAGCTGGTCTCCACAACAACACGTGTCTTTGTTATCACATTTTGTATAATACATGTTTTATTGATAAACTAGCTATAGTGTTATCTAGAATTTGTAACAGAACTCCCCATGGCCCAATCCCAAAGCTTACAGGTTTTCCTGTAGTGAAAAAAGCATGAAAAACAGGGACTTTCAGCCTCAAAATCTTATTTTCTGAACTGGAACTAGACATGTTAGATGTCTGCATAGACTAGGTGTTCTTCCACCTTTGTCTTTCAGGAGGCTTGATCTATAGAAGTTCTCAAGACACACACAGAAGATATACCATCAGGGCTGGTTTCCTACAGCTTGTAGTTGTTGTCTTTTGTGCAGAGTCATTACAGCACTCTGGGAGGAACTGGATGGTTCCTCATTTTTCCTATGAAGAGCCAAAAGTACTTCTGTCCTGCAAGTAACCTCACACTTAACAGCACTTAAGCCCAGGACTTTCCTTATTGTAAGTGATTAATGTCAGATAACAGCCTAAAAACCTGGACACACCGATAACAACCTAAAAACCATCACCTTCGAGATAACTGGGATAAGCATTAGTCTACAGGTCTATGGTTATTTTCTCCCTCTCTCTTTCCCTTTCCTTAGGCATCTTGAATTGTCTTCACCTGCCAAAAGAGCCTAGGACAGAGCTGTGGGCTTGAATCTTCATAGCCTGAAGTACTTCCAGAGCGACTGCTCTAACTAAGAGGCTAGTCTAGAAGAAATATGCAGCTGTAGAAATAACTAACCTTCCTTCCTGTAAGGAGAGAGAACTTACTGCTTTGCAAGAGAGATTATAGATACCAGTCTTCAAATAGAGGTCTGGCTTTTGGACGCAAAGGCACTAGAGGCATTTGCGTCATGGAAGGGGATGACATCGCAGAAACACGCCTGTGCTCAGTGTTTGCATTTGGCTGGCTTGAAGCACACCTGCAGATTTCATCAGCTTCCCACCCAAATAGGGTGATGGGTTTGCACCTTATTCTGAGGTACATTTGTTCTCAGCTGCCTGTTGTAAAAGGCAGCCTGGGAACAGAATGCAGTTGTCACTTCCAGCACCGCTGCCTAAGGAGTGGGTCGAGCAGCCTCAGCCTTGTCTTACCCCAGTATCTGCAGATACAGTTCAAGTGGTTTAATGGATCTGGTCCCTGTTTCTTTCAGAAACTCAGCACTGTGCTCTCATATTTAAATATCCATTTCCTTTAGCATGTAAATAGGCAGACTGCCGTGTGCTTGATAAAGCCTGTTAATTTATATAATTTTAAATGAAAATAATTAAACTGATGGAAGAACAATTTGTTATTCATTTTCATACTGGAAACAGCTGTCACTGCCTTTTCATGAGAAATGAAGGCCTCTATTTTTTAACATCAGTCTCCACATACATAAAAATCATTTTCATACTTAGTTTTCATCTTTGCTTCATGGCAAATTAAAAATGCAATCTATTTAAATCTTCCATGGTAGCAGATTTATGCAGTGGAATCACTGAGGCAAGAGATTCAGATTACCCCCTTCTTGTATGCAGAATATTTCATACGAATGTAATTAAGACCTGAATGCAAAATCCATGAAATTCACTGAAACATATATGAAAGGGGTAGAGATCAATGTTTGCATCTCAGTAAGGATGGTTGCTAAGGTGTAGCAAAACAGCAGTCTTTTGTAAAATAGAAGGAAGCAATCTTGCGATACAAATGAAAAGAGAAATTGTGTCACATGGTTTATTCTATTAAGATGGAACAACATTTTATATAAGGTATCAAAATTAAATTAAACTGGCTATTCCTTCCTATTATTCATTAGCATTTCAAATTTTCAAAGCCTTCGCTTTTTCAGTTTCAGCGTCTCTACTGAAGAAGACTAACATGGCTGCTTATTTCAGCATTTCTTTAATTTTCTCCTGATAGATTTTCAGCGCAGCTCTATTTTTCTGCAAGTGAAGGCAAATTACTCCGTACATTCTTCATCCTTTCTTCATGCCACTACATTGATCATACAGAAGGTAATACATCTCCTTAATATAATTTTGTAAAACCCACTGAGCAACAATGACGCCAATTCATTCATGTTTGTGGATCTAAAGAGGCCGAATAAGTAGTTAACTTTCTGGGCACTGCTAACTGCACTTTCTGCACACCGGAAAAGCACCAACAATGTCGTTAAAAATTTCTAATATTTAAGGCGTAATTCTTTCCCCTAAAACATAAGTAAGAACACTTCATTATTGCATCTTCTTGAATCTGACCTTCATAATGTTATTTCACATTCTAGAGCTGGTTGGGGGGAAAAAAAATCCAACATTTTCCTTTAGACTTTGCTCTTTTGCTGAAAACAGAGTATGTCTTGGAAAATAAATAAATAAATAAATCCATTTGGACAGATTTTTTGATCAGGTTGTTTGAAATTTGTATATTTTCCTACCAGCCCACCAACTTAACTCCCTGACAATCTACTGAGCCAAAGCTGTAGAAATTGTAGAAATGGTGGTCCTGACATCCTGCCCATTTATCTTGCCAGCCCTGGAGATGAAGCCTCCCTACACAGTCAGTTTCACCAACTTACCTCAGTGACAAGAGTTTCATGGTTTTCAATCATTGGAAGAAAAAAGTCTCTACCTTTTAGTTGCAGGATCCCTTCAATAGGTGGTTCATCCAGTATTTTCCTAGAGGGTGAAGTTCTTACAATAATTTTTATAGGCTGAGGGTGGCTTTTCACTGTTGTGGTTTGTTTTAATTTCTTAACTTTTAAGAAGTGACAGATCAATGATCAGAAAAAAAGTTTAGGAAAGTAAAATCTTTTTCCTGTCCTGAAGAAATTCATATTTTTGCAAAGTACATTACTATATTATTAGGTTACTTGCTGAAGCACAGAAATCCACTATTTATATCAATAAAAGTAAAATCATAATCAACCTACACTGCATTAGGTCAGACTAGAAAAAAATATCAATTTTCTTTGGATGAGCTATAGCAGAAATATATTCCTCTTCTTACTTGCCATGTAAAGGTATGGAGGTAATGACAAAGAAAGAATTTAGATTCCTGTTCAGTTTGGGATAAGGAGGGAGAGCACTTCAAAGACAACGTGTCAAAACAATGTACTTCCTCAGCCCGTCCTCAGCAGCACCTGCTGCTTGACACAGAGGTGTTTTGGCTTAGGCAGACATCTGACACGGAATATATCAACCCAACTGAGTCACGTTTTGGCAAAGTTTCTAAGTATTTGTTAACTGTCTCATAAAAGGCAATTGGACAACATCAGTTAAAGAGTAATTCCATCTCTGCCATAAACCCAGCAGAGTGCAAGGAAACTTTTCTCCATGTCCAAATCCAAGAAAGGAACCTGGAAGGAACTTTTATTAATAGTAAAAATTCTGTTCCTTACTGCCATTTCTGCTGATGATGATTTCCTGTCCTCGTCTTTTTTCAAACAAAAGTTAAGTAATTTGCATGCAGTGAGCGTTGCACAACCTTCCTGCTGCTCCCATTTCCGTTCATGAAAGAGTTCCCATTAACTTCAATGTGCTGGGATTAAACTCCTTTATAACACTGCATCCTTTCTTATTCAGATCAACAAATAGGTGGTATCACTGCTAAGACTGAAGAGCTAGTGTTCAGAAAAAGTCAGATGGAACCTTTTATGAATCTCTTAATCCATGAAATAATTGCACACTTTCTAACTGTAGAATCACTGTGAGGGAGATATTAAAAAAACACCAACAGTTTTAAGAATCCAGAATGACTGCATTGCAGTGGCATTTAAAAATAATGTCATTTCCATTTATGAATTGTAGTAGTTTGCTACAGACATCACAATAGTTACGTCTTTCAAATACAAGCTTTCAAGTTGTATCATTCAAAATGCATAGTAGAGATTAATCAATTGGAAAAAAAATATCACAGAAAGTTTTCTGAGCAGATATTTGAACAATAAATGTATTTTTATAACTGAAGAATTTTAAAAGTTAGAAACATATATATTATTTGTATGAATGATATTTATTTAGCAGTATGGAATTCCATTAATCTATGCAGAGATAACTATTATCAGTGCTAATTAATGGAACAAGAAAAAAAAAATGCAAGCATGAAAAGGAATTTATATTGTTATGCTGTCCGATATAGTGGTCAATGGAGAAGCATTTACAGCACTAAAATATAGACTTGCTCTTGTGCCAATGCTGCCAACTGGTCTAGAGAAAACAGATTATTAGGATGGCTTTTTTTTTTTTCCTTTTCGGGTAATCTGGACAAGGAAACCCTTTATAGAAATTCAAAAACTACTTGGTAAAAGCACATAACAGATCATCTATCTTCATCAGTCCCCCAGAAGACCGCAGACATATGAGGTATGGGGAGAAAAGTCACCACCAACCACACGTGAACATGCTGAGTCCAAGGACTCTTCTGAAGTATTAACCTCAATGGTAGAATGCATTTCGCTGCACCAAGGAGATATGCTATATTTCTACTGTCTCCTAGAAGCTCTACATGCCTCTGAACTGAAAGCTCAACACAATCACTGATCAAGTATTCCAACTATGCAGAGAAAAGCAGATGGAGGGGTTTTTATTGGACTAGAGATCCAGTAAACCATATACTCGGTTCAATCAAAATTCCCTAAACGTGCATTTTCTCTCTTGTTCCATTACTTAATCAGATTTTTGTCAAAACAGATTAAACAATTAACATAACCTTCAGACACTGCAATCTCCAATGAAAAAAAAGTCTCTCTTCCTCCAAGTAATGATTAACAAAGCAGAGGTTCTATCCTCCTCCTTTGCCTTAGCCCTCCATGTAATACTCCCAACAGCTGTTGGGATATGAGCCATTTAGACTGATATCTGTTCATCAGGATACAGTTCTTGATGGTTCCCAAGTGCCTTTTCGTAAATAGATAGCTTTTACTGATAAATGATAACATTATGTTATACACACACTTCACACAGCCAGCAAGACACGATTGAGCCCATCACAAAAGAGCTAGGCAGTGATAAGGTAGTTTTTTGAAGATGATTTGCATGAAAAATAGATTGTGCGTTGCCAGTCTCATAGCAAATGCAGAAACCTTCATAAAAGATCCAGGAAATTTTCATGGAAACATACCAGAAATGCAAACCTGAAAAGGCACTCGTCGTGTATTCTCAGATGACATAATATTCCCTGAATGTTATTGATAATGAAGCTTTTTTTCAGCCAACACTTTTCCTGTTCTTGTGGGAGTATACGTATCTTTGTGATACGTTTTCCCAAACAAAAAGCCAAAAATATATAAATGAAATATAAAACAGAAAATTGAGGAAACCAGTTCACATGTATATACCCAAACAAAAAAAAAAAATATATTGGAAGCTGAGAAAGATAACTTCATAGTAAATGCATAGTGCAACCCCCATGAGATAATAAATTGTAATAAATTGTTAGAATGCCAGAAACTGCTTTTAAATCTATGCTGTAGGCAATTTTTAGTCACAAAATGTCATTCTGAGAAAACAAAGTTCAAGATTAAAAGGTGACACGATACTTACTTAAATTCTTTGTGGTTTTATGCTTTGGGTCTCATGTTTTGAAAACTGGCAGTAAATCAGTTGGTCCTTCTCCCTGTCTTACCTGTCTTATGGAAGGCAAGTTTATGCATCGTATCTAGTTTGAACCCTCCAAACTCCTTCCACAGTATTTTTTCAGCTGTTTCTTTTCTTCTGTAAATTCATTGCTTTTATAGTAAGAAAGATATATGAGGATGTAAAAAAAGTTTCAGAAGAATCTTTGGTTCTAACAATAAAACTTCCTAGGACACTAAAACATTTTATTTGAATTATGGTTGAACTTGGTGATAACTCTGCGTAAACCAAACATTTTGCAAGTAAAATATTTGCATTTCATTCAAAGAAACGTGTTCTTTTTTCTTTCCCTATTTTCATCAAGGCTCTAGCAACCATTTTAAAGTCTCTCCACAACTGGAAAGTAACAAAACAAACAAACAAACAAAAAAAACACTAAGAAAAAAAGAAATCTAATTTGCAGAATACACTCCATAGGAAAATCTATATTTACACCTATTTATTGCTTAATTTCTTTTTCTTAGACTAGGTTGAGAATTGTTTTGACATTATATTTTTATTTAAAAATCAATGTTACATTCAAGTCACCAGCTACTGGGGAATTCCAAGCAAAGGAAAAACTGATGAGGACTGTGTTACTACATCTACTTCATGTTCCTTTTGCGTTGGGGGCCCAACAATTAGAAAATGCCATCAGTGTCATCTAGAATCTGAAAGCCATATGCGGGGAGCCAGGTCTTCTTTAAGTACTATTAGCAAAGTTTTCTACTGTGACTACTTTCTTCTTTCACCTGAACAAAAAAAGCAAGGCGCAAATCCTCTGGTAACACCCTGAAAAGAGAGCACTGTGTGTCTCACTTTGACACGACGCCAGCTCTTCAGGGAGAAGGGCCGGAGGACAGTTTGCAGATTGCAAGCAGTAGAACTGAGGGGGAATCACAGGATTTTGAAGACAACATGGGTTTTTGATTCTTCTGAGCAGATAGCCCCCTGCCTCCTAGTGAATCAAGACTCCAGCGTATACAGAAACAAGTGATACTGGACTAAAGAAGAGTTCACAGCTCACCAAGGCCAACTTCCTTCATCCATGAAGTAGAGGTGCATTTTGAACAGAGAAAGCCTTTCTCCATTAAAGGTTCCTCATTCTTGCTCTCTGTCCTCTTGTATGGAGGTTCTTCCCTGGCACCTTAGCTTGTTCACGCATGCTTCAATGACGGAGGTGGGCAGATGTGCAGATACTCCTTTTCTGTTTATCATTCCCATGTAGGCTACCTGCAGGCAGCAACATGCTCCCTTATAGATAACTTTCCTGAGGTGCCTAATTTTTCCTCTATTGTGCAAAAAATCCTGGTGTCATACTAGGATCCTGTTACAGCAACAGCACAATGTACAATCACTAATGTTCACAGAATCACACAGAATGGTTCAGGTTGGAAGGGACCTTAAAGATCATCTAATTCCAACGCCCCTGGCATGGGCAGGGACACCTCCCACTAGACCAGGCTGCTCAAAGCCTCATCTAGCCTGGCCTTGAACACTTCCAGGGATGGGGCATCCATAACTTCCCTGAGCAACCTGTTCCAGTGCCTCACCACCCTCACAATAAAGAATTTCCTCCTGATATCTAATCTAAATCTACCCTCTTTCAGTTTGAGGCCATTACCCTGTGTCCTATCATAACACTCCCTAATAAAGAGTCCCTCCCATAACGAGTCCCTCCCTATGTTACATGGTGATCTATAATCTAGTTTTTTGAGTGGCTATGAGTCCTGAAACTGGGTACCCTTCAGAAAGCTTTAAAACAAGGGAAGGTAGTTTAAATGCACAATAACAAATTCAGGCAACAGGACAGAAAACTAGGGCTTGGGCAAAGCTATCAGATGGAGGTGCTTTCAAATCAGGCTCCAGAGAATGTGATTGATTCTATGGGAAGGAAGGGAGACAAGAAGATCTACAGGAAAAAGGTCATTAACTCCAAACAAAAGCAAGATTTTTAATATTTAAATGTAACATAAAACATTTCATGAATCATCCTCATAAACATGCAAAGCCTGTACCACTTTTGTCAAAAGGAGCTTTGCTCAGTTGTAGCTTCAGTTGTGAGCACAGTGATCCTGCAATCACACGAGCTTCAACACAGAGTAAAAAGGCAGAACTTCAGGCATTGCCCACCCTAAAGAACACTTAAACAGACTGTGGAGCATCCAGCTTTCAGGGTCCCACTTCAGTTTCCATCATGATAATCACAAGACTGTCACGAGCCTCAAGCCTTCTGGAGCTTTGCAGCAGGAACGTCAAGTTAGGACTCTGATCCTGACAAAATTATTTCTGCCTCCGGCATATCCATGAAAAGTACCTTATCATCATTTGGCCCATTAAATCAGTTTATTATTTTACAGGAGTCATTTACTCCTAATAGTAATACCTCATCACTGATATTATTATCTGCTTCAGGATAACAGTATGGCTGGGTTTTCAGACTTGATTGCTCAATGTGGCTTGAAGGAAAAATCTCTCCACGTTTTTAATTTGATTGAACTGTTCTTTATCTTCAAAAAGATGGCTGAAAATGAATTATGCTATGTCTGCCAGTAGCTGCTTGTGCTATTATCTTGTACTTACGTTATCTACTTGGGTATTTTTTCTTTGAGATTGAAGTTTTAATTTTTATAGACTGTGATCTGAGCATTAGTAGCTTAATAAATCAACAAGAAAGGAAGTCATGAAAAAAGGCTAAGGACTGCTCAGAGAATGAAAGGAAACACAATAGCTTTCCTTACAGATGGCCTTTAAAGTGAATGAGTAGTTGAGATTGTCCCTGCTCAGAGGTGCCGTAGCATAAAAATATAGTGAGTGAAAACAAGCAGTAAGGGTCATGCTGTGCCCTCAGATGCACTCAGAGGACTCCCATTGACTCCAATCAGAGCCAGATGCCAAAATCTTATGGCAGAATTTAACCCCGAGCAACCTTTTCAAAGAGCAGACCAAACTGTGGTTTCAGATACACACGCGCAGTTCCCAAAAGAGCAAGAGGTTGCAAGTGCTTCGCGTTTCTCACTTGCTTTCCAGCCGTACTTTTCTTCACCAGGGACCTCTTGTTGCCTTAAGTCTGAACTTCACTCACAGACCGCGTTCGCAGGCTGTTTACCACTGCTAAGCCTTCTATCATACACACGCACCCCTCCAAAATCAGAGGTACATAAAAATGCTTTCAATTATATCAAAAAAATACTACCATACTTCTGAAATACCTGTCACGCCTTTCATAGCTAAGTCAAAAGAACACAGGTCCATGGTAAAAAACCCCCTATCCCAGGTGCCACACAGCAGATGAAAGTGATTGAGGGGGGAGAAGTCAGTATAAATAGAGTTTATTCTTTAAATACGTATTCTTCTTGCAATTAATTATGACTGGTGAGGATTGGAGATTTGGACTTTTGAACACAGCATGCTACAAATTCAACTCCACCCAGCCATTTTTAGACACAGTATGCAAGCCTAAAAAAATTCTTTCCACTTAAGAGATTTATTTTGCATACATATTACCCCAAAATTCTTGAACATTCTACCTGAAATTTTCCAAGTGATTAAACTTAATGGTCCATCCTGTGCCAAAACAATCCAGAAAAAAAATACAGAGTGTTAAGTGAATAAAATTAGTGGGTATGCAGCGTGCATCATAAAGTATCCATCCAGTTCATCTTCGTACATACAACTTGGATTTCTAAAACCGAATTTAAATAATTATTGGTATTCTTCAAGAGCTTGTACCATCATAGCCATATCTGTGCAGAGACTTTTAAGCACAGACCGTGTGTGTTTGGCAGGGGGGTGTCGATAGGGTTTTGGTACTAAATGCCAAGCCACAGCAGGATTACAGACACACCATAAAAGATACAGTGAAAGGCAACCTCTGGTCACACCAGGCACATGCCTGGAATAGTCCCAGTGGCTATGGGACAGTAAAGCAAGATCTGTAGGGACACCTATAGGAGTCAAGCCAGATCTGGGACAGATAAAGTTTTATAAGGCTTAGGATTCCCGTAAACAGAATAATTTCATATAAGCAGCTGGAGAAGCGGGTGCTAGCCCATTAGTCTTCTCCAGGTGCATTGACCAGATTATTGATGAGCTTCTCAAAAAAGTTAATAAATTTACTCATTTTCCCCCAAAGCATCACACTCACGCCAACTTATGCATGCATTATACAGCATTTGATGTGCAGCTTTTCCATCTGTCTCAGTTGCTACTGACAGTGCACATGTGTCTGTGTCTCATCTCATACTGAAACTACGTTTACTAGCTAAAAGTCACTGAATATGCAGGTGGCATGCCATCCGTGGTACTAGCAAACAGATGTGGGAGCTAAGTACTCAGGATCACATCATGATTCATTATCTGAAGATAGACTGATACTACACAGCTTTATGAAAATGGCGATATTTAAAGTAGTTAGCTTCTAAGTAACTTTATTTTCTTTAAATTACTGTAAGAAAAATTAATTCTTCTATTGTAAAACTTTTTATGCCTAGAGCAGAAATTATCCACTTCAAAACATCATGAATTATTTAATTTCCAACTTCCTCATTTGTTCACAGAAGTAAATTCAGATGAGCCCCATAATCTTATAAATTTATCTAATGAAATTCTTTTTTGTATTCTTTAACAAAGAAACACACAGAGATATGCCAAGAAATCCAGTAAAAAGGTTTTGCCCTTTAAATGTATGAGAAAAGTTCCTGATACACTATGTTTTCTATATTTTTTCCTATTTAATGCGGTCTCTCTAAGCAGGAGGTAATGAGTCAAAAATAACAATTTATCATGGTCACAGAAGATATATTTGAACAAGGTAATTTATCAGTAAATCCTGCTGAATTACATACAGACTTACATAATGTTTAAGACGTTGTACGTATGTTAACAAATGTTATCTTTCCAAAATCTAACATTATATGACTGTCTCTTATTTTACTCTTACTCAGAACTGAGCTGACTTGCTGTGAATCTTCCTTGTGCAGAATTTTTTTAAAGAAACTAATACCATATCTTTCTAATCTTTTAGCTGGTATTTTATAAAACTTCAGAATTATAAAAATTCATCTATCTCTGCACTTATACATTCAGGTAATATTTTCTCTATTAATCAAGCTGTCTTGGTAGACTTCTGTAGTGCTGATATGGTAGTGAGTCTCTCCCCTCCCCCCAAAGATATTCATCAAATCAGCAACTCTTTGCAAAGTTTTCTTTTTTCCCTTTCATCAATTTTTCTTTTTAAACAAATGGTTTCTGTCATTATGATTTATACCCATAGTAGCTCACAGTAAAATTATACTTGCTGTGTAACCATCTAACAGCTTAGCTAAGCCACATAAACAGTCTGGACAGTTTGAGTACTGAGTCAAGACATCCTGAATTCAAAGACCAGGAGTTCGTTGAGCTCATGGTCTGGCCTTTAGGGAGTGAGAAGTCAAAACCCGAAGCCAGGAACTGAGGTTTCTATAGATTCCTGGGGAAAAGTGGGTACCACAGGAGGTGTGCCCAAACCCCAGTGCACTAGCCAGCAGGATGCGTCTGAGCTCTGACTCTGCCTGGGAGCACAGAAACCCAACTCAGGGCTGGCTCAGGAGATGGTGATGCTTCTACAGGAAACACCATTTATGCATTTCATCTCACCTAAGCATTGAGACTAGACAGTCTTGGGGGAACAAGCAAACTGCAGTCGCCACAAAAAGCTTCAGTACAATGACCACAGCTCAGACCACAGAGCCAGTCTCCTCTCACTTGCCTCCTGGACGCTGTGTGTTTGTACGTGACAGGCTTGCATGGCAGGCAAGAGGCAGGGTGCCATGCTCCTCTCCTCCACCCCAGCTCATGCCTCGGTGTCTAGGCTGTCTCCATGGAAGCCTACTTGAGGCTACTATACAAAAATAGTTAGGGTGTTAATGTTGCCAACTGGAATTTTTAATTGAGTAGTCAGAGCTACTCTTGTTTGCAGTGTCTGGTAGATATACTCAAGAGGATTACCTAAAGGATGGAGACATCGGTCACTCCACCTGGCTGAGCCAAGCACCAACTCCAGCTTGTGCTTTTCCCTAACAGGGCATCTGGCAAAAGGAAAGAAAGTCCTAAAGGCACATCCAAGATTACCAGCCCCTTACATAAATACCAGTCTCCTGATCCCTTCCTGTTTGCCTGAGTAGTCCGGGCTGTCTGTGGGCTATGCTGCAAAGTAAAATGAAGATGTAATACCCAAAGGAAATCCAGGCACATCCCGAGGGCAGACTCAGCCCTGCCTTCATGCCACATGCTGGGACTCACATGCACCAGTGCGATCTGCCCTCTGCGCTCACCCCCGGCCCTCCGCAGCTTGCACTCCAGCGGCTTTGGCTCACGAAATTCAAAATCTTCTGACAGCTGTGAGCACCAAAAAGTTAGTTTTCCAGATTGTAAAAGCCTTTGGGAAAAAAAAAAACTCCTTCTGGAGAAAAAGCAGCTAAACAAAACAAACAACAAATCCCAACTAGGTATTTTTTAAATTGAAAGAGAAAAATAATTTCTAAAAGTATTCCTCCTTCTATCTCATCTCTCCTGATGCGGTGTGCTTTTTGTTTTCATGCTGAACAACTGAGCTTTACTTATCCTTAGCACTTCTGTAGTTCGATTACTTTGAACTCAACTACTTCAGTTTAAATCATAGACTTCACATTTCACTACCCCGAGCATGGGCGTATACTTAATTCCTACAATTTTTAACCAGATATAATTCAAAGTAGCATTAGATGCACTTTCAATTCTAGTTTTAAATATAACAACAAAATGAAGTGGTTTATCTTTTTGGATGCTTCTGGCTAAATATGTTTAGATAAATCAATATCCACAAAGGGAAGCACAATTTTAAGGTAACTTGCAATACACATAGACAAGAATAGCTCAACAGATCTGGAACATAAAGTGTATTAGTCATAATGGACCAACTGGCAAGAAGTCAAGAGTCACTTACTGCATTTTATTTTTAAGGATAATGACAAAAGGAGACCATTTGCATTAAAGATTGTTGCTTAAATGAAATGTATAACATCAGAATATACTATCCATAGAAAGATTGAATAAGCATGCAACTTTAGAGACTGGAACACAAACATATATTTTTCATTAAATACCTCATACATCTTTCAAGTACTAGTAAAAACTCAAAACTACCCAATTTTCAAAATATTCTGAAGAGATATAGCACTAGAAAAATCAAAATTTTCAAGTTATAAAAATAATTATAAAAGTTTCTCATGTGATCTTCAAGTGACCCTTTTTTGTTATAACAATAAATATCAAAATTTTACCTGATGACATAAAAGTAAATCGTCAGACCCTCTCCTCCTGGGTAAGTTCAGTCAGATCCAAGAGGGACTTTGCCCAGATCATTACCACCTGCTCTGGTCTCCTAAGCAGACTTTTCAATCCAGATCAGCTAATTGATTATCAACTCTGACACTAACCTTCAGCTGCTTTTCAAAGGAGAAGAGAGGCTTGAAACAGGAATTTAACCCACCTGAATCTGCTAATTTTGCAAGAATTATTTTTTTTCTCAGTGACTTCTGACAAAGTTCTAAAGTCATAATGTAAATATAAAGATTTAAAAGTTGAATGGAAAATGCCTTTTTTCCATGAAGAAATATTCACCAAAGTATTTTAGTCTAAATGAATTACAAAATATTTTTTTAAAAATTCAAGCATTTGGACTTTTGTGTGTGTGTTCTCATCTAATTTTCTTAAAAAAATCTGACTTCCAGTAGAAAGAAGGAAGTAAGAATTCAGATTAAATTCCCCATGTTTATTTTTCCATTTTCTGGATATTTTTCAGATAGGAAAAATATGTGCAGCTTTCTCTTAGTTGAGAAAGTCATTTTGTGAAAGGTATAATTTTAAGAAATGGAAGTTACTTTCTTCCTCACGTTCTCAGGAGATGAGAAGGTCTAAACAGGTAATGCTCTCCCACTCTCAAGCCAAGCATTACCATAAATACAGGAAAGTATTAGGATTTTTCTGAATTCACTCACTTTTTAAATACTTAGAAGTAGTGATTTTTTTAAAGAACATGGAGTCATACTCCCTTTTCCCCACTGAGAAAAACTTATTCATAGAAAAAAAATGTTCTGATCATGACAGAGATTTCTAGCAAGTGTGTTTAAGAACTATTACCCCATTTTTATTCACAGAACAAAGTCTTAAGGGGAAAATATTATTCCGTTTGACACCATATATTCTGCAATTCAGATCTATATTACAGGTGTATTTTTAGGCTCTTGAGTCACATAGGCATTATGAGAAACTCATTTCTGTGGAAAGGTCAGGGAGTGGAAACTTTAAATTAAAAAACAGAAATCTCTAATCACACCTTACACATGCACAGAGCTCATTTCATTTTACATCCAAGGATGGAATCAGTCCCTTATTAAAGAGAATATACACAAAAAAAATAAAGCATAATATCTGAAAATATTTTTACTGTTGGTATACAGAGAATTTCTTACAAACATCTTTGTAGAAAACTTTTTAATTAACTACGAAAGTGGAAGTCGTCTCAGTCCTTAACTCTTTTGGAGCACGGTACGTAATCTGTGTAGCGTGAGCAATTTGCCACCCAGTATTGCTAACAACTTCGCCAACTGAGCGACTGTTTGGAAACAGGACTACGCTTCCAGCCATTCTCAATCCCCATGTTTTTGCAAGGGTGAAGGCACAATGAGTTTAATAAGAGGGTGTGCACCAGAAATTCAATAATTCCATGGCAATCAGGAATAAAAGCCATTGATTGCTTTGGAGATGGAAGTCCTAATGCATAGATGGCTGATTACATAGAAATTACCTATTTTTTTGAGAAATATTTTGTCAGTAGCAGGCAGCAAAACAAAAAATAAAAGAAACAAAAAAAGAAGGGAAAGTTTTCAGTGAGAGATGGACAAAATAGTCTGAGTAGCCCATTGACTTGTATAACAAAAAATTCATGGACTTGACTGATAAACTGTATTGTGGGGTTAGAAAAAGTACAGTTAAATTCATGTTTGCAAAATTGCACAACTGTATTTTCTGGCATTAACTGGAATCAGAAGCAAAATTACTGGAAGACAGGAAATTAGCTGAAATGAAAAATACACTGCTGACCTCAGGCTCTGTCCAGAATCAAATGTTATGATCTTAGAAACATCTGGAAAGAAGTCAACAGTGGTTTCAACGTTCTTGAGGGTTGTTTTTTCTCTTCCTGCATAATCCTTAACACTCTAAGGAAGTTAAGGAAGGCAATGTTTCAGCCGTATGTATTTTCTGTTCTGTCACTCTTTGCTGTTTTGATAAAAATACAAAGCATGGGTGTGCAGAGAGAAAGACTGAAAAGAAAAATGCATATTGTTCAGAAACAGCCCCAGAAGAAATCACAATACCAGACTCACTTGGTGGGGACTTTGGAGGGGATTTCTATGCTGTTCTAATCTGTACTTAGTAGATAATTATAACAATGAATAACCCAAAGTTTATGCTCTGTGGCTTGAGAGATTGGAGTTGCCCCAGCCTAAAAAGGCAGGATTCAATTTCCCGTGTCTATGTTTCTCCACCTGGTAAATTGGCTGGTATGGTCCAGACATTAGTTGGAGTATAAATCAATAAGCAGGCGGTGTAGACAATTGGATGTGTGGATGCAAGTGCAAACTGGAACCCTGATTTAACACGACAGTGCAGACTGCAATAAAGTCTGGTCTGGAGTGGAGATTCTTAACACCAAACTCAATCCTATGACTAACCATGTGGAGTCCTACAATGAATCTATCCATAAAGTGGCACTATGAATTGTTTTATCAATGAAGCATTAAACATGCTGCCACGATTTGTTAATCTAGAAATTCTGTATTATCCTCTTAAGTGTTCTGTTTGCATTGCAAATAAAGTGCTATTACCCTGCCTATCTAAACAGGCAGAGGAAATTTAAACAATGTTCTACTTGTTTCTTAATTTGTGGCTTTGGCTTGAATTCCCAGTTATAAAAATGGAACATGAATGGCATGATAGGCAAAATTTGTCAGTGAAGAAATTTGTTAGAGCAGGGATTGGATTAACCTTTATAAAGCCATAAAATATAGAAATACACAGAAATTTTGGAGTTACTTATGCTTCTTAGGTGAGGCAACATCTGGTGTTGACAGTAAATTATCACCTCCGGGAGGACAATGGGTCACTACTGTGGGGCAATGCTATAATGGCCGGTGAGGAGCGCCTGAGATGAGGCTATGAGTAAATCATAAACACAGTCAAGACTGTGGAGCTCTTCCCTTACCCACTCTAAATTATGATCTTCAAGCTACTGTCAGCATCAGGTATCCCACGGAAGATTTCTAAAGAAAATACCTCACATACAGTTCTAATGAGTACTTGCAAACTTTGAGGGCACATCTCAGATCCAAGATTTCCAGTGTAAACATTACTTTTTGGAACGCCTCGCTGCTCAAGACTTGTCTCCCTAACTCAAGGTAATTTTGAAGTATTTAATTTTCAGTACTAGTGATCAACGTTTTTGACAACTCAGACCCTGGTTTGATACACTGATAGACTAAAATGGAAACATTTGTGATGTCTGTTAATACCAAAATAATATGCCTAAATATAGAAAAAATCTGTTTGCCTGGTTGCTTACCATCAGTCTTATCACCACCATGTCAGACTTCTCCTGTGTCAGGTTGTGTCAAAGGCCAAAAGGGAGACCGGATACATGAAAATTTTGGTAAAATATATTCTTCTGAGAGACTTTCAAGACACACTTTTCTCTACAGCAGTGGTTAGAGAAATACTGTCTCAGAGAATAACAAATGCGGGATCTGTCACAGAAAGGAATGTTTACAGGCAGGACTCCAGTTCCACACCAGTGATTTCTATGATGCTACAAAGAAAAAAATCCTCTCAGGCTATAGTTACACTTGTTAAGGATGAACTGTTTATAGAAACATTTCTTTATCTATGATTTTTACTTACTTTCTGGTACAATTTTGATGGTGCCATATGAGAGAGAAAACATTTCATTCTACTCCCCAGTCCCCTCTTTTGTTGGTCTGCAAATTTTCTCTGCTTCTTAGAGCTGTGGCCATAAAACATGCCAATGTGGGTTTTGCAGAGTTCATCTGTGAGAAATGTCTCTGCAAAGGCATCAGATCCTCCTGTTCTTGCGTCACGAAGGATCTGTCCTGTGCAGGCAACTCTGCGCTCAACAGGCAAGTGGATAACACCAAAGTGACAGCAACCTACAAAACCTACTCCACTAAAGTAGCAAGTAATGACATTTTTCATCACAAGGCTATTTCCTACTTCTAAATATCTCATAAATATTCATATTTACTTTTCCAGACTTCAATTTGATCGCACTGTTCATTTCCTTCAGCTGGGTGCATCAAATGATTTTGGTGCTCATATCTCCCAGTTACAAAGGATCTCATTCACAACAATCTGGTGTGCAAAGCTATAATTTTCTTTTATTTCTAACTCTCATCATTTTAAAAATCTTTTAGGGTCACTCAACACAACATTTTTAACCTAATGTAAGACATTATCGTGTTTTAGAATAAATTAATAGAGTGCTTTAAAATGCTTCTTAGACACTTCTGCTTGTTGTGTGGCAGATTTGAATGCATGTTTAGCATAATTATTAAATGTAATTTATGTTTGTCATGGCTTAATATTCAAGCAAGCTTCACAAAAACAGAATTAAAAAAGTAAACCATGTTCAGTAATAGCACAGATCAGTCTTGGAGACTGATAAAGGATGTTACAGAAAATGTAAGGTGCTATTAATAATGATGACAAAAGATCCCTTGCACTTTACCTCAGTCGTTTGCCTGCTGCAAAATACTGGGTAGTCTTCAGAAGATATAATTCCTACCACTTCAAGGTGAAAACCAAAAGGATGACATTTAAGGCTTCCAGTTTAAGATACTGCTTTTTTTATCTCAGGTTAATAAATATCAAATGTTGTCTGCTCAGCATTTTTTTAAATTGGAGACAACACACCGATGCCTCTAGTTTCCTTTGTGACTGGCTTTTAACGAAAAATGAAAACTCAGCTATTTCAGAAAGGAAAGTGGGTTTATAGGTTCAGAAAGTTCCCAGGAGTAAAGCGATGACTGGTTAACTTACAAGATTGCTAATGGGACTGTCTACAGTTCATATACGGAGGGAATGTCACATACCATAAGTCATAATAAGATTTCCTCCAGATTAAGTGAAGTAGCCAGGTAAGAAAGAACAAATGTCAGGCCCTTGGAGGCAGCAGGGTGTTTCTACTCTGGAGTTCGCTGTAGCAGGTTTTCATCACAGAAGGGCTCCGTTTGCCACAGTGACATCCTATAAAGACAGAGGTGACATGCATGAAAATGAAAACCATTGTGGCTGTATTTTTCATGTATACTATATTTACCCACTATGTATATATGAATTACATACACTTTATATAATCACTCTGGAATAGCACTGAAGTAGCTATATACAATTCAATTTTTTAAGTGTTTGTATAATTGGACTTGTAAAGCATTATATTTCATTATGGCCACTGTTGCCTGATCCAGAAGTATCTTTGCTTTCCCCCAGATCAAAATGTGAATATCTGCCTTCATGCCTCTGCAGCAATGTATGTATCTCATTTCTCCCATTCTAAAAACATCTTCAGTACTGGCAAATCTGTTCCTTTTCTGGAAGTTTCTACATTTGAGCAAACGGTCATCCCATTTCTTCATTGCCTGTCATTTTAATCCTGCTGCAGAAAACATGGACTGCAACACCCCCACAAAATATCCTTCCCTGAACTTACTCCTTAGTCAAGGCGTGTGTACTCAGGCTTTAAAAATACATCTACTCTACTGTTTTCTTAGGTGTTTTGCTAAAACACAGTCCAATAAATCAAACATAATTCATAACTGACATTTGAGAAATAACTTTGCTGGAAATTTCTGAATGGCAGACTATTGAATTTTTTTTTTCCTAGGGCCCTTTGAAAGCGTCTGCAAAAGCGTTCAGCTAACCTATGTGATACTGTTAGCTGATAAGCAATGAGTGTGCTTTACTAATTTCTCCTGAGGAGTATTTGAAACTCTCCAGGAACAGACTGAGAACTTTTGTCTGAAATAATCTCTTCAGGTAACCCATAAGCAACAAAAGGCTATGTCTCAGCTCACCTCGGCAGCTGAACTACTAATCTTGTGGATTGTGTTTGGTCACCCTAAATCCACTTAGGCAGTCGCCTACACTTTTCAGGGTACAATTCAGTTACAGGTGAGAAGGAATGGGCTCTAACCTCTTTAGTGCCTCCTAAATAATTCATTCAAGTATGGTTAAGATAACTCTGTAAATACAGCCAATTCACTATGGTCAGTATTCTGCTGAAAAAGAAAATTATAGGATTTTTTTGTTTGTTTCCAAAGTGCAAAGTATTCCCTCTAACTCAACCAGCATCTTAATATGCATATCTCTCTTACATTAAAATTCATGTAACCATAGTAAAGAATCTCCTTTGCCACTTAATATGGTGATATGAAAGTATTATGTGCCGTTTTAAGAGGCAGTCTTTAAATATAAGGTACAATCTGTTCACCTGTCATGTCTGTCTCAGACGAAGAAGTGAAATGAGCAGTCTAACCTCCATGTTTAAAGTAGTATTTTTTTCTCAGCATTACTATATTCAACAGACCCTCTTGTTATCATTTTTGGACTGAAGTTTATTAAAGAGCATACAAACACAAAGTCCCTGAATAATGGAAACATTTACCCTTCACAGTCTATTAATTATTATCTCTTCTTCACTTACAGATAGTCTTTCTTCCTACATACTGAAAGTTAAAGGAAACATTTTAAAATGTGAAGTGGGGGCTTTTTTTCCAAATCAAATAGTGCAGCCGGTTCCGTGGTTGACCAGCTCTCTCCTCTGAGGCTCTCTTGTATCATTAAGCAAAACATTTTCTCACTTTTTCCACAGAAAGCGATTCACCAGGGAAAGGAGCTCTTGAGATTTGTTAAAGATGGCCAGAAAGTCTCATTTTCATTTTTCTCTCAGCTCTCTCTTTAAACAAAACCAATCTTTCAGCTATAAGGTTTTTGCTAAATCTTTGTAGTGAAATTCACCCAGTGTCTGTAGAAAATGTAAATCTCTTCATAATGTAAATGTCACTTTTCCCACTAGAATTAAGGCAAAGATTTTCCCTTACTACTGTCTCTGAAAGCACATGTATAAAAATGGTACTCTACATCTTGAACTTCTGTTTCATATTCTTACAATTCTCATTAAATTGAAAATCTTACATGCTTTTATGTGTCCTTTCCACTATTGCTATTTTTATTCTTTTTTAATAGCAAGTAGTCCTTCACCATTCCTTCACTTTTTTGTTTTTGCACGTCCTTGTCACCAAGTTTCTAAATGCTCTCTAACTTACAAAAAACAGGCTCACACTTTTCCAAGTTACTTATGCTGTAGCTGCCACAAAAAAAACTCAACAACTATCTGAGCCTAACTTTACTCATATATTACATTATAATGAAGAAGGGGTAAGGACAGCAGAAAATGACGGTACACTTCAGAATTACTCTTTCATGCCTCTGCTTGTCCTCCGTCTCCTGGTTTGTCTGGGAAAACATCTGCCCACCCCTCCTCTGCCAGAGGGGCACACAGTTTGGAGCTCCGCACCTTGATCCAGGAATCAGTGTTCCCAGTGGCTTTGGGAAATTACACTCCCAGATGTCCCAGGAGCTCCCACCTCTCTGGGAAACCCGTTCCAGTGTTTCATCACCCTCATCATAAATTTCTTCCTTATAGCTAGTCTGAATCTACCCTCTTTTAGTTTAAAACTATTAACCCTTCTCCTATCGCTACAGGCCCTATTAAAAGGTCTGTCCCAGTCTTATTTATAAGCCCCCTTTAAGTACTGGAAGGTCACTATAACGTCTCCCTGGAGCCTTCTCTTCTCCAGGCTGAACAACCCCAACTCCCTCAGTCTGTCCTCATAGGAGAGGTGCTCCAGCCCTCTGATCATTTTTGTGGCCCTCCTCTGGACCCGCTCCAACAGGTCCATGTCCTTCTTGTCCTGAGGGCTCCAGAGCTGGACGCAGTACTCCAGGTACGTATGTGAAGTACGACGTAAACAGAGATGAAGATAAATATAAGAGGTGACTTTCCTCTTTTACTGTCCTTTTCATAGGAAACATAGAAAGAGTATTATACAAACATCATGCCAAAATGTACTCCTGTCTTTTGCAGGGAATCCCAAAGATTTTGATTACTGGTCAAATTTAATTAGCAGGCAGGCCAATACTTTTCTTCCCTAGTTAAAGAAATTCACATTAAAGCTCCCTGCTGATTGTTCGAGATTTTTTTTAAACCGGAAATGGTGTTCCAGGGAAGACTGACCCTTTAAAGAAAACGGCTCTTCGCACCCGCAATTTGATCAGAGGAAACAAAGCTGGGAGGAATACTGACAGCAACACACAGACACACTCAGCTGAGCATAAATGCCTGCTTAAGGTTTTATCCCCAGGTATGTCACTTCAAATAGATAACGAAGAAAGGAGTGAATACATTCCATATTTTGTAGCACACGTGATGCTAAATACATACTTGTTACTAAGATTTGGTGACTAAAAAGGGCAACCATGCGCATCTCAATACCTGTTGCTAGTTACTGCCAATGAACTTTTCCTTCAGTCACCCTCACAGCCTAAGGGTATAGTGACATCTTGCATGACTACAAGCTCAGTACTAGCATGTGTTAGTAATAAAGTGGGTTTATAATGTGCCCTCTGCTTATAACTTTCCCACTATTTATCATTCACAAGAGGATCCGTGCCCAATGAAAGTACAGGTTTTGCCTGTCTCAGGCCTAACACATAAAACTGCTCTATTTCTGTGTGTGTCGTGGATGCTAGACCAAAGCATCCCCTTTACTAACAGAAACCCAGGTTTTTGACACCACAAAACCTCCCTTCCCCAGTAGTCAGTCTTCTCCTACCACTGTAAAGACGTCTAATTGATACAGCGTGTAGGGAGAAATTACTCAATAGAGGTGACAGGATTCTGGCTGAGGGGTATGTACACTGCCTGGAGCTCATTAACTGTGCATCACACATATGCCCCTGCATGTGCTTGTAGCTATGTTACAACAATAGCTGCCAGTACACAGTATTATTGTAAGTAAATACAATTTTCAAATGTGCTCCTAAAGTCTGGACATTACAGAAACTTAGACCTTTCGTGTTTCTTCACAGTAATGTTTCCGGTGATTTTTATAATACACAGTAAATCATTGTTTTTGCCACTTCTCTGGACTAGATTTGCGCCCATGCCAAAATTCTCCCTGAAGTCTGCTCACCAATCTGAGTACCCTTGCAGGCAATCCCCAGTGTCCATGATATTCTGTAGGGCCTATGGGTGCCAAATCAGGGAGCTGTCATTTTTGGCTCCTTTATAAAATCCCAGACAGAATTCCATCAGCCTGGGACACGCTATACCTATCAAGACCACAGCAAATAATTCAGTGCTCCTTTGACACAACAAGAAATGAGAACTAAGGGGATCCAGGAATTTCTGGTTGGAATAGGATCAGAGAGCTTTAATAATTACCTACAACATGCAAAGAAAAGCTGCTAGGAAAGGTGGTGTCATTTATTAGCTATGCATGGCTTCATAATAATGTAGTTAAGCTTTCGTCAGCATTTCTACTACAAGCACTTCCACTGTTTTTCTTGAGATGATAATTTAGCTAAAGGCTGGGAAAGTTTCTTCCCTGATAGGAAGTGACTTAACAATTTTTGAAGACAAAACCTATGACAGTAGTGAAGTGAGAGTACATGAAAGGATTTGCTTGCTTCCTTACATGTTGACTTGTTATTTTTTTAAGCTTTCCCTTCTGAATACGTATGCTGAAGATTTTCCATCAATACTTGCTTTCTGTGAGACTGCTAAGATGCTTGAGCTGAAGGTGCCCAACAGGGTATCCACATGTCTAAGCTCAGCAAAAACATACATAAATTTTTGCAGAGACACCAACCACCAAACAGAGACACCACCTTCACGTGCAACACATGCAGTGAAGGTCACCACGTAGCTCAATAGACCCCAGCAGCAGTGTTATAGCCAGCAGAAATGTTCAGTACAGTGTCAGTACCAGTATTGTAACATTTTACTGTGTCTGGAATTAGATCCAGTTTCTTTTTATTTTATTTCCTGTAAACCAAATATAACTGGTTACACAAATATTTTCCCTGTTTCTGATTTTAAAAATGAAATGTTATAGGCTATCCTAACTACTAAGCCGTGCTTGAAGCTATCACCCTTGAATTTTAAAAAAAAACTTATTGCTAACTTTACAGCTTAGACCACTAATGAAATGCAAAGATTTTGTGTAATTTAAATCAACCAGGTAATGGAGACAACCGGGTAATGACTATTCTTAATTATACTACTGATCTCAAAGGAGACAGCTGTGGCACTCATATAGAGATTTAATTTTAGTGGCTTTGTTGAAACTAGTAAGGGAAAGACTGGGGTTTAAAACCATAATGGCCTAACAAACCATAAGCTGATAATGAATGGAGGGAAACATAATTTAGCGTTGACACGAAGTACGTCTCTTTTTTAATGAATCAGATTTTCACATTGATGCGATGCATCAATTTGGTAAAATCAGAGCATATTTTTACTAACTAGAAAGAAAAATCGTTTTGATAGTTATAAATTATATTTCATAAGACAAACAATTTAACTGAAAAAATGTGGGCATGTGTATGTGTGCATGTGTGTACACAAGGTTAAGTATAGATGATGCAGTAATTTAATGTATAATGTGATGTTTCACAAATGGAGGTAAGCCAACGAAATACTGCATTCCAGATTTATTGTCAGGTCAGGAATATTATAGGTATTTAATGAACCACATTGATGACTCTATAATTAAGCTGATTTGAAGTGAAAATTATATTAAAAACAACCTTCAGAGCTTTTCTACAAGATGATACCTCAGGGCCTGTCATTCATTTCACTTCCAATGCTACAAGACTGCTGAAAAAGATTGATTTTTTTGCAGCTGAGTTGTATATTAGCATTAAAGACAATCTTTTTTCTTGTTTTTCTCTATATTAAAAATACAACTTAATGCAATAAATTTTTGTGGGACAAACCTAACAAAACCAGACATTGTGAAAAACTGGGGATTTAACAAAGAAGTTCCAGGTGAAACTGTACTAGATTTTTTTCCCCAGAGGAAAGGGAGGGTTTTGTTGATGTTTTTAAGGTTACAGGCCTTATTAAATTCTATGAAGAATTTTTACCACTTAACATGGGATTGTCTCTTTTGCCATAAAGATAATGTCAAGAAAATGGGCTGGAACTTGGTGTTTTGCCAACTCTTAGGCTATGTCTGCGTTAGTAAATTAGATATAGACAGAATTTTTCTCTGGCACCAAGCCCAGACGAAACAGAACGACCTTGAAGACATAAGTAAAGTATCCTACAGAAGAGCGTCCTCATCCAAACCACCTTCGGGAATCACCACAACCATACCTGAGACCATGCTAACAGCTTATTAGTACAAACAACAGATTCCCGGTGCCCCAGAACATTACCTGCTGCTGTTTAATTTATCGATACATAACATTATGCCCTGGAATCTACAGATCTGTGAAGTTCCTTATTGTATGTCTTTTTCTGTCAATTATTCCCCGTTCCTTGTGATAGGAATAGAGCCAGACTATTCTAGCTAAGCCGCTGAGATACACTTCCTTATATGAAAGAAAGTCAAAAAGCATAATTTTGATGCAAGAATTTAAATGGGAAATAGTTGTTCATCATCCTTATGCCATTGACTCTACTTCTGGCCTTGTCCTGTTCCAAGACTAAGAATTGGAGGAGAACAGTTGTTTGGAAGGGATTGATTATTCCATTATCGTTAGTTTGATTACATAAGGTTCAGATTTCCTAAGCAGTTCCACCTGGGCTTGTTTGTGTTGTTTTGGGAAGACTCTGCTTCTCTCCTCTCTCTACTTTGAGACCAGGCAACTTAGCAAGAGACACACTGATCTCAATTCTGTCGCCCAAACATAGGCACTGGAAGTCATCCAAAGGCATGGTACACCTCCTCATCGCAGAGATTTCTGATCCCAGTGGCATCTCAAGGACACACTAGAGACATCTATGTTTCAGCAACTGAATTGTTAAAACACCAGGGCTTTGCACACATACAGATAAGTAAAACACGCTACACAGCAAAGATTTCAAGATTTTCATAGATTGCTTAAATAAATCGCTACAGGTTTAAGTTCCAGAAAGCAAGCTTAGGATGGATAAGGTTTGGATATCCTGGGAGCACTTACAAAATTTCCTGAGTTATCTTACCTCAAGAACGTCATTTCACAGGGCTGCCTCCTTATCGCATTGTTTGCTTTTCCCTAAATGTGCTTTTAATAAAAATCTTGGAGAAGAGGAAGTCTCTGCCTGATATGTGCCTGCTACGTGGTCCCGGGAATGACTCAAGTCTGTATAACCACCGTGTGACACTTGTGTGAAATGTGCCCCTTCTGGGAACATAATGTGAGGAAACAGGTGCCTCACCTCCAGCGTCATGTCACAGAGCCTTGGCCTCAAAGTATGTCTAAATACAAAACTTTTCAATAAAAAAAATCAAGGAAGATCAGGACAAAGAATGCATTATGCTACAAAGACTATGTACAGTTAACTCAGGAAATACAGTTAGGAATAACAAACAATGGATCCTAGTAACTGAATATTGTGCATCCTGTTTTCTATGCAGTGCCCAGCTGTCATTGCTTTATGCTGCAGCAAAGTCAACAAAAATTCTATTACTATCAATCTACAATTACTATAAAACGACTAATTAAATCCACATTTTAAATTGTCTGTGGAATGAGAATCCAATATCTTTAAATAAAAAAGCTAAAAATGGAATAGCATAGCTAAACATCATGCATCTGTTATTTTTCCTTTTTCAAATGTTTAATTCATATTTCATAGGATAATGCTGTAGCAGATAGGACTACTTACTATTCAATAAATTAAGAATTCTGATTAGGTATTATTTATAGTGCAAAGTTTCTTATATGCCTTAGTATTGTTCTATTTCAATGACAGCTATAGAAAGAACAAAAAAGAAGGTAATGCAATACTTTTTCAGATACAAATAATCAGGATCAAACCTGAAAGATGATAGCTAAAGCTCTTGTCTATAAGCATCCTATCCCATTCCTATTCTCTAGAGACTATCCTACAAAGAAAGAGGCATTAAAAATACTCAAAAAGGGTGCTCAAAAGAGAGGGATGGTGAAATAAAACAGACCGGGGGCTGACAAGAGTGAGAAGAACTGAGAGGATGAGAGTCCTTCTCTGAACTAAAAAAAAGTGAGCCTTGGAAGGAGGCAGAAATCATATAAATAGATTAGTAACTTATGGTATGATTTCTCAGTCAGTCTTTGGTTCTAAATAAGGAATACTTTACTTTAAAAAGGCTGCGTGTCACTGGCAGCACTTGATGTGCCAAGACATAGAGAAGAATATTATGCTTTTACTTTTTTCGTTTTTTTTAAGTCTGTTTGCTCACTTGTTTGCTTTAAGACAGACACATATCAGCTTTTGAGGGATAAACACTCCATTAGAAATGTTTGCTGGCATTCAGTGTGAGTTTTTCTGAGAAAATTCCAAGTTTACAGAAGCCACAACACACAGATGGGGACAAAATCTTGTCCCCATGCATCGCCTGAACATCCAGCCTTCAACCATCTCAGGACACGCGGGGCCGATGCACTTGCAGCTGCACAGTCTCGTAGCCTACGGGAAGCTGAGCTTCTGTGGGAGCCTTAGAGGTCTCAGCAGGAGACTAATTTCAGAAGTTCATCTTTTATCCAAACTAATCTAGACTCACTTCCTGATTTTGGGTATTGCCACAGAGCAGAAGAGTGACCTCCAGAGCCTGCTGAGCTCAGGTGTAGGACAGCTTCAGAGTCCAGCTCCTGCTGAGCTGGAATATCTTCCTTCTGGTTTACCCCATGCTGACCCCTGGGCTTTGGTTACCACTGCTACCGCTGCAAGGGACAAAAGCGTACACAAGGAACTAAGGCTTGCTGTGGTGACCACGGGGGAGGAACTGAACATCAGACGGATCTGTGCGAGGGAGAAATCCCCATAACAACAAAGTTTAATATGTTATTTTCAATTAAAGTCTCAAAATACATAAAACATGACACATCAAAAAGATTAGCAAAAAATCGGTACTCATGTGGCAGTAGTTCATATTTCTTCACGTTAGTGTAGCAATTCAGTAGACAAAATGTGGTCTGTAATTCAAGTCCCCCAGTCCAGAGAGATGTCAAGCTCCTGCTGACAAAGAGAGAGAGAAAAGGCAAAAAAGTGAAGTTGGGAATGAAACAAAAAACAAAGCTCATGGCTTTGCACAGGCAGAGTTAGGGAGGGGAAAAAAAATATTCCTCAAAAATCTTTCTCTTCTGCTTCTGCTTCTACGGATGCAGCTTCACCAAAATTATTACTCTGTTTCCTTCAAAGGCATCTCAGACCCCCAGACACAGCCACACTGGGCAATAAGGTCATCATCGATATAAAACTGAAGCTTTAACAAATATCCTCTCAGGAATTAAAGCTTTATGAGAAGTTAAACAGGATGTCGATGTAAGGCATTCAAAGAAGTTAAGAGATACATTTTCTTCAAGTAGTTTATTCATTCAGTTCCTATCAACTACCCAACTATTCACACAAATGTACTTGCTTTATAAGAGGTCAACACAGACGTTCCCATTTGTATGATTCTTGCATAAGCAAAACATACTTGGCTGCTTGGAACCTTGGAGAGCTAGTATAAGGTCTGCCAAAGCAGAGGTTTTCTCCCTCTTTTCTGTCACAAACAAGACGTCACAAACATACTAAAAAGGCTGGAACTTCATTCAGCCTTTTTCCTTCCTCAGAAACAAACTCACGGCAACAACTCGTAACAGGTAAACCCAGGAAGGAGCAAAGCACAGCCAAAGCAGAGCCAGTGAGACAAGAGATGTTTCCCAAGCAAACGTGCGAAACGTACTAACTGTAAAGGGGAAGCAAATTATTCTTATAAGATGCCAGCATGTAAATTAAGTCTGCCTGGGGGAAGATGAACTTTGAATTAATTATAGGCAGGTATTCAACATACAGTTTGTGCACAGGTTTAGAAACAGATATTTACTCTTCGAACACTGTCTTCCAGCACAGGGTAGATATGACATCTGTGCTTTGAAGGGAGTCAGGCTTCAATGATGAGAAAATACTTATGGTACAGTAACTGTGAAAACTCTGAAATCGGCCTATTCCAAATCGTTTCCCTATGATCAATACTTAAATATATCTGTTTGCCATGTTACCGTATTTTGTTATGTATTGCCACTATCAATTTGTGATATCCTCTCAGAATATGATAATTTTATTTCAGTGATATAATAACCTGGGGACTTGTACAGAAGCAATGTTACGGTAGGAACAAGCAGTGCAAATGAATGCTGGGCTGTGAGGAGCACACAGAATTCCTGCCTCAGGGAGGCACAAGGCCCTGAAATACCCAAAAAGAGAGAGTCAGGGAAGAAGGAATGTCCAAAAAAGTGAAAAATAGGTGACTTATCAGAGGCTCAGCACAGAAGCCTTTGTTGATATACAAAATTTCTCTCAGGAAAAGAGGATAAGAAAACTTTATACAAGAGGAAAACCAAGGTATACACATAACCCTTGGTGAGGACAGGACTGCAGGCAGGTTCCGAAATGGGATGTGAGGACAGTGTCATCTGAGAAATGAAAGCACGCATACTGCATGAGTGCAATAAAACGTGCATCCTTTTAGCTGTCTAAGAAAACATCAGCTGTGTTCTTGGTGAGGGCTGAGAACCACATACACAGTGTTTCTGATACAGCAGTTTTTCCCTTCAGACATTTTACCGTCACTTGTAAAGAAGCAAGTAAAGAAGTCTTCTTGTAAAGACTTTTTCTCCTCTACCCTGAGCGTCAGGCTGCAGCAAGTGGGGCCTGCCCCACATGCATGGGGCAGCGGAGACCAGACGCGCAGGGTCCTCACCGGCAAGGTCCCCTAGGCACAAGCAGGGCAAGCAGAGCTGGACCAGCGTGCATGATCAGGGTCAGACACAGCCCAGCGTTCACCAGACACAACCCCAGTGCTGAGGTGGGTCCCAGGTCAAGCCAGGAAGTCAGTCAGCAGCTCAGGGTCTAGAAACGGAAAAATAAATTAGGCAATAAAACACAGGGTGCCAGCGATTTTTTACATGCAAGAAGAGCCACTTGTCATTAAACAGGACTGCAGCGCTCCATGAAAGAGTTAAGAATATTTTAAAAGATGTTTAAAGTAAAGTAATGTGCTTAGCGTGAGGATTCTGATGTACTCACCAAAACAAACAATTAGGAATATTGACTGATTCAAGTTACTGAAAATTAGATAAATATCTTCAAGCCTTTAGGTAATTATTTGCATTTAATCCTGTATCGGTAATGATTATCTATTCTACTTGGCAGCCTGTTTGAAATTATCAGGGTCAGCTTTGAACACTTAGAGGTGGCATTCATCTGCCTAATGCAGACATCCATATGAGCTAATCACCAAGGCTTTGTCTACTGTCAATGGAAATCTGTCTAGTCAGTGTAGCAGAGACATGATTCATCTTATCCTAAGTACATACATAGAATAGTTAGGAGGAATTGCAGCCAAAAAGAGCCTATTTCCCTTCGTTAGCTATAAATGGATCCTAAGGAGAACAGTTCATACATAGATGAGTACACTGCAGACCTCTGAGGTCAGAAGAAATGACTATGACTCTACGCGCTTACATTACAAAAGAATATGACTTATCCCCTGAAAATGGGATTGGCTGGACAAAGACACAGCACCTGATCCAAAGCTTACTCAAATCATTGAAAAAGTACACTTCAACAATTTGGATCAGATGTTCCACGTGTATAAAACCTGAAGCTGTCATTGACTGCCTAGGGAGATCCTTCCAGGACAAACCACATACTTGTGTGGTGATTTTTAAGTTCCGGAACAAGATCTCTGAGAGTATTAAATTCAGAGTTTTTCTCTTCTCTTGTATGCAAATGATGATATGAGATGTTTTCCCTCAATTCACTCTATTTAGCTGAGAGAAAAAGAATATTTACACTCGCATGTGTGATTCTACGTCACCCACAAAGACGCTGTGAAGATAATTTTGCTATATACTCTTAAAAAAAAAAAAAAAAACAAAAAAAAAAAACAAAAAAAAAAACAGAAGCAGAACTGTACTGAGGAACAGGGCAAACAAGCAGCTAAAAGCCAATAGGCAGGCATATTCACTTTTGAAGTCTCATTTTCATACAGTCACTATCCAGATAAATAGTTTTGCTTTCTTACTTTATATTTCTAAAACATTTAAACGTACAAATAGGGCAGCAGTGAGCGGGACCATTGTTACCAAGGCAGGTGGCTTGCCCACTGCTTGTCCACTGTAGTGCTGGTTAAAGTGTCAGCACACAGCAAATAACAGGATCAGAAGCATTACTGCTTGCAGAAAAAATCACAGCTGCTGGTCATTGTGTTATTTGTATTTCATATTCAAAAAGAGAAGACTTTTTTTAACAAGTTTTCTTTTAACACTTGCCATTGAATTGGATATAGTCATGGTACTTTTCTTAGACATAGGTGTATTGTATATAATCAAAAAACACAACGCCACATTGGTATCTAGACATTCTTATCAAGTTTAAGTCTTAAGGTTTGGGAAAAAATATGAATCAAATTTAACCAGATAAAAACTACCTGTAGAGCTCTGAACAAGACAGTTTGTGCTGATCAAGCCTGAATTTCTAGGCATAGTTTGACAAGACCATCTGCACTGGCACAAAGACATAAACCCCTTGTGAAAACCTCCCGCCAAGTACAGAGTTAAAAAAAATTTCATTAGACCTAGTTCTGCTGTATTCTCCAGGGTAAAGAAAATTCCAAATACTTCTCAGAACCTTCTAAGGAAGACCTGTATATGAATATCAATAACGAACACAAGTTCCTTTTTCCTCTTATTCTTTCAATCTGCTATCATTCAGAGCTGAGGAACTTCTGCTCTGCTTTGGAGTCTATGATATGCTCTCCACTTTTCTATCAGATTCCTGATCAAGTCCTTTTCCCGTTATCAAATTTCACATTGTGCAAATCTGTATTGTCCCATCACTGTGTGCTCTCTGTTTCTCTCTCCTTATCTTCCTGAAAGTTTTCCTTCCTGAGGACTTTTAGCAGAGTCTTTGCATTGGATCCTCCCCGTTTCTCAGATGCCTAATGGTTGGTTGCCATGGGCTTCACCCTTAATATATTCTAAATATTTCCATTTTCTTTTCCAGACAATGTTAAAGGATTGATGAAATTTCTAATAAATCTGAGCATTTGATGTAGATTCTTTCCATTTACTACTTAGCTTTTCCCTGAGGTGTTAACTTTTAAAACATTTAGACGTGTTTATCCCTTTGATATTTCCAAATTTCACATCCATATGTTGAAGTGGATATAGTATCTTGATTGAAGATTTGCAGTAGGTCTGTCTTAGGATTGCATATTTTTCTATGAGCCAGTCTTATTGAAATCAGGAGATACACCAGTGCCTTATCAGCTTGTGATAGTATTTCCTGCTGAATTACCCCATTGTTGCATATATTACTGTCAGAGCACGTGAAAGATCTCACCCTTTGTTGGTCTTTTCCTTCTGACAGAATGCTTGGGTTGAGTGTTTCTGAGACAAACCTGAAAAAATCTGACAGTTTTAGATGGAAGCGTAGATTGGCTAAAGGCAATGATAAGAATTTCAGCCCCTTTGGTCTCTGTAAGTGCCCACCAGTGGCAGAAATAGTTTGTATTTATTACAGGCAAACATCTGTCTCTGGACTACCAGCCTTGAAATGGAAATGATAATGGCAAGTGCTGATATGTTACTTGCGGCTCAAGGAAAAGCCATTATATATCAAACACATACATATATATACAAGGAAGAGACCTGCTATAATCAATTTACAGAAAATACTGGAGCTTTATACGCCATCAGATTGATTTTTAACACAAAACATTGCTGGAAACTACTTAGAGTCAGTGCAGTTATGGTACTCCACACTATGTTTTCTAGTATCTTCTGGCTGTGTATGGTATCTTGCATATAACATGTCCTCTGATGAAAATTTAGTGCATTTTTTTACTCTGCTTGTCCTTAAACACAGATACAATGGTCCTCATTGGTTCTATTAGTACACAATAAAATACAAATGTTAATAAAGCACCTAGACTGAGGTCAATATCGTTCACGCATTTTTGCAAGAGAGCCATAAAAGATACGCCCCCCCTTTTAATGAGGGAAGCATTTCATTTTGCAAAAATATAGTTTATGTAAATTGTGAAGTAATGGATGTTTGATAATTTCAGTACATTCCCACTCCCCGTCAGCATTATTTTGTGTTCTATGTGTAACCCACAACCCCAAGCCTGAGGCTTGGAGACTGCAATGCAGGTGCAAGAGGGGTGCAAAAATCATTCTAAAGCTGAAACTTATTTTCTAGGAGAAGATAAACACAAAGAATCGATTATCCTTATGCTATTCTGATATGTCACAAGGGACTCCAATCCTAAACAAAGTCTTCCTTGCTAAGGAGTAAAATGAGGTTGTGAGTGTGCAGATGGAAAGGTACAACAAAGCCTCTGTGGTGATCTGAACCCCACCCTGGGCTCTATGAAAACAGCTATTGGCAGAGAGTACAATATCTGGTTCCAGCTGTTAAATGAAACCTAATCTGCAGTAAGCTAGTAACCATACACTTGGTATATATCTCAGAAAGCAAAAGAAAGATCCTTCCCTTCTCTGACCAAAAGGATTTTCAGTCTCAGTTCTAACTGCAGCTGTAGGCATTTTGAGAAGCCAGCCTAACACTTGCTAGCAACCTTTAAAGCAAAAATAAACACATCAGTAACAGTTTTCTTGAAGGGCTAAAATAAACCGAGAATAATTAGTCAAAAAACATTTGACTAACATATATTGTCCTTTGCATCCCACTGCCGCAAAATATTTCTTCACTCTCCTCTATTTTATTTATTTATATATTTTGCAAAGTTTGCGACAACTTTACAGCTATGCCGATGCATTCGGTGCTTGAGATTACATTAAATTAACCATGCAGTACAGTGGCGATTACAGTCTATTGCTATAGCCCAGTGAGTCAGGCACCCTAGTCTTCTTGCTCTGTGGTAGTTGCTAATGAATGATGATTTTTTGAGGGCAACCACTGTAGAAAAGTCCCTGTGTATTTTCCAAGCCTCATGCAGAGCAATTGTTGCTCCAGCACTGGAAGCCAGCTGCCACTGAGAACACTACAACGATTTCAGAAATGTTACCATACCAGTGCTGTTTTACAAGGATAAGCAAACCCATCTCACCAACACGAGCTGTGCAGGAATAGAAGGATATTTATCCACCCAGTGCACATAGAGTTACTGTGCTGCCAGAAGCAGCAGAGCTGTGAGCACACCTTACAGGCTTGTTAGATTTGCTGAGAAACCCGAGCAGAGACGAGTTCTGAAGTACCTACACAACTTGTAGTGCCACAGGTAACAAGTTCAGAGCTGACTCGAGTATCTTGGCACTGTGCTGCATAAATGCACAGTCAGCTGTCCAGAAAAAGGATAACTACAAATCAGCAGTGTTAAACATCTACTCATTGTTTTAATCTTTTCATTTCAAAGAAGTCTAATAAGGTACCTATTTGACTTCTCAGGTGTTCTGGAATCGGATGTATCAGCATTTTCTGCCATCAGTTCAAAGATATAATTATTGCTCTAATTTTTTGTTCTGGTTTAGCATGAAATAGATCAGCAGATGTACGTACATTTCAAGTGAGAATCTTAAATACTTGTAAAATTAGCTATGTTTTTTTTTTTATTGCTGTGCTTCTCAACTCTTCTGCATATTGCTATATGTTTTCAATCTGATTTGCCAAAACCAGTCTTTAATGTATAAGTGGTGACGCCAGAATATTATTTAATAAAGAATGAAAAGGCGTGCAAAAGTTACAGTTGTGCTAAATATAGCTAAATGTCACATGCACAGTTTCTTCTTCTTCTGAGGACAATTGCTTTTGTTGGTAGGTTGGGAGACACACAAGACAGAAACCATCACCCCAAGGGCTCAGTCGCACACTTGAAAACAAAACAGCACTGACTGCTCAGACAGATTCATAACTTCAGAAGTATGCAAAGAGAACCTCGCCTTTGTTCTGGACAAACTAACAAGAAACAGAAATAATGATGATAAATTGGTCAGTGTTTGTGAAGTTATTTTTCTTGATACAACATCCAGAAGAATAATCACAGTTAAGGAATCTTGCTAAATCTTTATGCAAATTGTGCAAACTCAGTTTAGTCCAAATTTCCATGGAAATCAAAGCAATTGACAAATCTAAATTTGGCTTCCACTGAATCATTAACTTCTCAGGTGCCAACAAAAACTCCAGGCCATGAGACGCTGGCAGTTCTGGTCTACCAGCAAGAAGGCTGTCTCTAAAGTTACCTTCACACAAAGCCTGCGTAAGTCTAAGGGACTGATGCAATTCCAGTCTCTGTAAAATATTTTCTGTTTCTAAATTCAGAAAGAGAGAAACATAAATGTTTGATTTTTTTAAATAAAATATGAGGACCTGAATTCATTTCTTGCTGAGAACCTCATCGAGTGTCTGCTGTCTTTGGGAAAAGACATTGCTCTTTTTGTCCAAGATGCACCTGCTTTTCCTCTTCAGTTATTGGTCTCATTATGTTTTCTAATATGACACTCTTAATCTCAGCTCAAACTTTGGAGGGATTATCTATGCGAGCTTCCTTCACTGGCTTCAGAGATCATTCAGTTTAGCAGTTCGAACTACCTTTGGTTCTGCTAGTATTTGATCAACACAGGGAATATGCATTTATTTTACCGGATCTTTTCCTCCCTTGGTGCTTCTATGTTCATCGTTCTGCTTCCAGACACTGCCTCTCTAACCTGCTCTTGCTCTTATTTGTAATGTGAACAGAGAAGTCTCTATTAAGTGGGTGTGGAGCACACACATCTGTTTATGGTTTAGTGAAGGATGACTGTAGTTCAGGATGTGATATGGCGACTAATCAAGTCATGAGTAATATACCTTGGAGAACATAAAACAACGTGAATTATTGAAGCAGCAAAGATGTTTGTAGATGAGACTCTCAGGGCATTAGCTCAAGTAGCGCAGCTTATTTCAAAACTATAGAGGCATTTCTGGCTTTATAAGTCTGTAAAGAGGCAATAGAAGCAGTTCTTCATAAAAAATGACCTTTGGGCGAAGGCATCGCTCTGCTTAGCACCTCTTTAAGCAGGAGTCACAAGCAGGTGTTCAGTTTGTGGCACTTGGTGGAGATTTTCTGTCTGAGTAGTACCATTAAAAAACATCAGACTGGATTAATCATGTATTGAATACCACCGCAGTGATTTAGCTTTGCTCTTCCCACAGTGAACCACAAGACTGAGATACTTTGCTCTGCACCTTTACTTTCAGTTGTTAGTTGAATTGTGGGAGGTTCAGGCTCTCTGATTTGTGCATAAAAATGCATAAGAGAACCTGAGAAAAATAATGAATGAGAATCCTCCCTCACCACATACACTGCCATTTCTGGGGGGATTTTGCAAGACGTGCAGCTCTTCAAAAACTCAGGAGGATCAGAGTTTATTTATTCTAAGAGGGAGCAGTCTCAAAGGGCAAATTGTAAACTGTGAAGATTAACAAGGAGTTTTTCAAAGGCATAAAGGGAAGTCAGATGCCTAACTCACATTAAAAGTCAATAGGAGTTGACCATTTAATCCCATTAGTGTCTTGGAAAAGCTGCTTCTGAAAAGAAATTTTTATGCTCTCACTGAATTTCGAAGGAGTATTCTGAAAATTCCTGAGTGGACTTGAGTTTCAAGTTCCCTGCATAGCTGAGCAACAGTCAAAGGGTGGGTTTTTTAAGCTGTACAGCAGCTGGGATAAAATGCTAGATATATATGAGGTGTTTTCACCCACCATCTGTCCTCCCCTCATATACGAAACACCCCACTATGTGATGACTGACCGCTCTTTTGTAAAGACAATTGATCACCAGTGATACTGCTCTCCCTTCCCCTTACCAGCTGTTTTCCTTCCTTGAGCACTGACTTTTGATGAGAAAAAGGTTTTTTTTCAGCTTTCTTGTCTTCTTTCACTGGTTTTCCTCCAGCATAATGCTTGCAAACCACCTTTCCCTATCACTTAGGTGTACTCTTATTTTCTGTATCTGTGTTCACTCACAGCCCTCCGTAGCAAAGGTGTCATACACTCCCCAAAGAGCTGCTGTTCACTTTGTAGAGCCAGCTAGGCAAGCTCTTCCCATTATTCACAAAGCTTTCCCAGCAGTTGCTCTGTATGTACTCACTACAGTTTAATCCCCATGAGCTCACATACCTTTCATTGTAATACTGTAATTGTTACTTAGAGCTCTGAACATGAAAGACATTTATTTATCTGGCTGCTGCCTCATGTCACTAAGTTTAAAGAATATATGTACCGCTTTCTCTGACATTCTCTGTTTGGAAGCCAAAGCTGGAAACAGATAGCATGGAGATTAATCGTCTAAATTTGTCATTTCAAGGGGAAGGAAAGAGAACATACATTCATGACCCACATTTTTGTGCTACGAAAATCGATTTTCTCTCATGTAATAAAGCAAAAGGCTCAGGGATGCTGAGACATAAGCTTTGGTTGAATCCTGCACGTTGGCAGAGCAAGGCACGGAGCGCCAGGTGTGGTGCTCAGCTAAAGCACGCCCCTGCAGTTGCTGGAAAGCCGGGGGGGCGGTCTCTAGGGAGCAGAGCATTCCCATTAAGGCCAATCAGTCTATCAGTTTTCAAACAGCCCCCCACCAGAGAAATTTGTCAACCGAAAGCAGCAGGGAGAAAATTACACATCCAGAAACAGGAGCCATCCCCACAGACCCAGCAAACCGAACAATTCAAGACCGAGGTGTGCGGCTGCAAAAGCAACTTCCCACAACCCATCACCATATTTTCCACTCTGCTTAACTCTCTGCTGCATATTTCACCGAAGATCCATCCACGACTGCTGGACCACTTGCAGTCTGATAAACCGCGTTTGATGAGCCCTCCCTGTGCAAGCAGGCACGGCTCCTTCTCATTTGTTGGTAACTACGTCAATGGAGGATTACGGGCATCACCAGCCACAGTAACCTTTTAGGCAAAGAGGAGGGTGGGGAGTAAAAAGGGACACCTCAGCCGCACAGAGACACTTTACATAAATAAATAGCCCCAGATCTTAAATAACCTTTGCCGTATGGCTTCAGTAGGGCCTACCGAAAATTCGTAAGTATTTGTCACAGCATTTTTCTCACTGTCCTCAAAATATCAGCAGTAAGAACAAACTCCATTATAAAATTCTCCTATTTTAATGTGAAAAATTGGAAGGACATATTTAAAAAAAAATAAAAAATTGAACTGTTCTAATTTTCTCCTCTGTACTTTCCTCATTTCTTAGTGAGGAAAAGAGGAAAGAAACAAAGAGATAGATGTTTTCCAAATTCTCTCCCTTTTTCCTATTTTCTATCTTTCCCAAGTAAGAAGACATAAATCGATGGCAGAAAGACACTTTTCTCCACCAATCACCACTTAACGCTTTTCCCTCTCCCTTCTTTTCTTTCAGTAGAAAAAAAAGGGGTATAAAACCACAGCATAGGAATGTTCATATCATTTTTAAAAAGTTCTTGTTAAAAAGTTACTTAAGAAAAATGGTCTTGTGCAAATTACGTCTTCAAGTTTGCATTCTGCTTTTACCTGCTGTAAATACTGTGTCTCACTAAGGCTTATCTGGATGAAAATCAACATCTTGAACAAAAACACCATCAAAAGGTAGAATTTTTTGGAAAAAAAAAAAAGAGTACACCAGGGATAAAAATAACAGTTCCCAACAAGATGAAGTACTCTTTTGATAAAATCCTGCACATATTGATATTTTAATTTTTTATCAATCTAGAAAAGGAAAGAAACATAAATTAAGGAAATGTAAAGGTTGAGACATAGTGTTATATACAAATGTAAAGTATAAATATGATGTATAATTAATATATGTAGTAGAGCATAGAATTGTACAGTGTAAAATTTGCATATAGTGACTTGGAAAGTGCAGCAAAAACTGGTTGTGGTAAAGAAATGATGCAGAATAGATCTGGAAATTATAGAAATACATTAGAAAAATCCCACCAGCAGAGAGATTAAAACTCTCCTGCTCCTGTACGGCTGTTGAGAGGAACTTAACCTTATATATGAAATAGTCAGTATAAGTGAGAAATGCGGGAAGCGTCTCAATGCTGTAACAGAAGCTTGAGTGGTAGAGCATTACATGTAAGACATACTTGCAAGGAGATGTAACTACAGAAAATACTTGAGCAGTTTTAGAGTGCCTAAATGAAGGCATCATATTGCAATACAATAGCAAGGGTACACGAGATTAGGCATGGCGGCAAATCTGTACACAGTGTAACTTGTGATGGGTCCATTGCCTTTTTCGCTGCTGGCAGCTGGCACAGCTGCGGGATGGGTTCTGGTGCTATCACACTGTGGTCCTCCACTCAGCTGGGGATGCTTTGTCACATCCAGGGGGGTGCGGGGGAAGCTCAGAAAGCAGAAACGGGAATGTTCAGGGCACAGTGGGACTGAATTATGAGGAAATCAAAAGAGCTGAGCATGTGTAGCTTGGCTAAGTGTACTATTAAAGGGCAAGGGAAGGGGGTCCTGCTAAGGGTTGTGAGTTATCCTTTACTGTGATACATGAAAATACAGTACCAGCAGTGATATGAATTTAAGAAGGGGAAATTCAGAGCGAATGTCAGACAAATATCCTTCCTGGTATTAAGTTCTAGAAGACTAAAATGGTTTCCAAAGAAAATCAGAGAAACTTGGAGACTTTTCAAGTCGGGCTGGACAAAACACTTAGAAAACGCAGAGAAAGAAGCTGCTTTACCAGGAAGACAGACTGGATTTTTTTAAAAGATCTTTTGTCTTTTTCCAGTAAGAATTCCATGGAAATAAAATTGTAGTGTTGAGAATAACAGATATTAGTCCAAAAATATCGAACAGTTAATAATAAATACTTACGTGTAAACTAGATTAATCTAAACAACCCGAAGGAATTTTAAAATAACTGAATGTGAAAGTATATGTAGAATTTAAGCCACCAGTCAAAACCAGTTGTGAGTGGAAAAAGCGCAGTCTGGCTGCACTCTCCCTTCAATGCAATCTATCGTTCTGGCCAACACAACTTCATTGGCCTGCCTAATGTTTGTAAAGTTCAGAAGAAGGGCAGTACTATTGATCCAAGGACAAAAAAGTATGAGAAGGGACCATAAAATCTGAATTTATAGACTATAAAAATGCAGTCTGAGGAGATTTAATTTTGGTATATAAAATCTTAAACTGTATAGTTAATGCCAAATGCACTTACTATTTTTTTGCTGGGAGACAGATAAGAGGACAAGGGACATAATTGCAAAGTAAAGACAAACAAATTTGAAACAGATGTCATGTGTCCCATTTTTCTTTGCACAGAGCCACAAGTGTATGCAGAATAGCTTATGAGTCAGAGGCTGAAGCTTAAACACTGGAGGATCATTCAAGAAACAATTACGGCAAATGGCATCCTGAGGGGATTAGAGTATTAAAAGAAAATGAACCTTAATAGACTGAATAGACTCCACTTAGTCCCTGAAATTTATTATGTTCATAAACCCCAAAACAAATACAGTAGGAGAAAGATAAAAGCTAAAGGTAGCCCACTTACTTAATAATATTTTCTTCTTTCTCTGTATTTGAGTATAATTCTAGTCTTCACTTTCGCTCTTGAATGGTAACAGAAATATTAAATGCACATAAATACGTTAGAGACATTTCAAGCCATTCAGAATCTGCTTCAGGCAAAATTAACAAGAGCATTGCCTCTGAAATTTGGTGCAGCTGTTACTAATAAAAGAGCTAGTACCGCAGGCTGAAACAGCTGGGGATGATAAGTGAAAATAGAATTAAGGATCAGTAATGCAGGTTTGCACTCTGGAGGGAATTCTGGACAAAACCCGTGTGTGGCCTCAGGTCTGATGGGCTTGCTCTGTACAGGACCCTGGTGACACAGCACACAGTGCCCCAGCCCTGGCCCCTCTGAGGACAGACACACAGGCTGAGGACAAATGGGAGGTTCATAGATTTGGCTGGAAGACCATCCACATGGTCAGACATGCGTGAGGATGAAAGCCTGCCAGTCAAACTTTGTGCAGAAGTGCAGTCCCTTCTCCCCGCTGCCCACTCTTCCCACCTGGGAGACCACTGTGCCTTTCCTCTTCCTATTAAACAGTTCCCATTCCCCAAATGTTCTGTGTCTCAACTGCTTTCATAAGCACGGCCACGCTTCCCTGCATGCTGCAATGCACGAGCGTTGAGAAGAGTAATGTCGCACGGTTTTAAAGTCTCCCTGCTTAGGTGGTCACCTTGCACTACAAACTTTTACAATGCTTTTCACTAAAGAATTCAAGACTGGTGTGTGACAGAAATAAGGACATCCCCCCCCCCACTACAGTGAAAAGCAATATTCTACCTGCTACTGGCCTTTCCTTACTCTAGGAGAGAATGGAAAATGTGTACTCCACCTCCAGCTGCCTCAGAGGCAGAAAGAAGGGGAACAAAGGGGCACACATTGCCCCAGGGCTGTCGAATCTGTTATCCTACTCTAACAACGGCAGCACCACCTGCTTCACAAGAAAATGCAAGACAAACATATAATGACATACCCTTGAGAGGAAGTTTCTTTCTGACCCGAGGCATTCCTTGGTATTCTCAGAGAATTTTACAATACTCTGCTGTGCAAATGTAGCTCATCACTAATGGGGTATGCCTTGTCCCAGAACTTAAGAGCATTTCTATTATTCCTCAGGAGCACCTGTACCAGGGAACTTGGGAAAGAGGTCTCCAAGCCTGCATCAAAAAAAGGCTTTAGGAAGTGTGTATAAAAGAGCACCAGGCTGCGTAAATGCCTGCATCAATAGTCATACTTTCCAGGTCCTCTGACCCAGCCAAGCTGTAAGCTAATGTGGCTGAGACAATACCAAGAACTGAAGACCTAAACCACAGGGAATAAAACCTGTATGTAAATGTTGGTCAATTTCTTTTATACCTGGCCTAAGGCTGATTTACAGCCCACCAGGATGAGCTGGCCTGCTATCTGCTTTGGGCAGCTGCAGTCTGGTCCCAGCTATTTTCCTTCCTATGGACAACTGAGGAACAACTGAAGGACAATTCAGATTGGTTGTGTCAGGCAATAGGTCAACTGCATTGTATATGTTCCCAGGGCTTGGCCCTGTGATAGACGAGAAGACCAGGCCAAAAAAAAAGGCTTCTTTTGGAACTTAGATGAACTTTGCAAGATTGCATCAGCAAACCAAATGAAGTGTTATGTGTCGTTCCTTTGAATGAGTGCTGGACTTCAGAGGGTCTCTAGGATTTCTCTTTCCTGACAAATGCAATTAAAAACAAGCAAGCCAAATACGTTAACAGATTTGCACTCAACAACTTGGTAACAGGACTGTGATTCACTCTAGCAAGCTTAGCTGCTAAGAGTGAGATATGAGAGGTGAGGAAGAAGGTGGTCCCACCTCAGTTACCTTGCTGCTCTCACCCTTCTCTCCAACAGCTGTTTTGCTCTGAGGCTTCAATATGTTTTGTCAAGTCCTGGGACTTCACAGCTGGGATTACCATATGTCTACTCTTCCCAAGATCTATCCCCAAGGTCTGTTCTATATGGATATTTTTTTTAATAATTGCTATCTGCTTCTGGGTTGGATGGAGAGGGGAAGTTTAAGCCCTTTCTTCTTTCTTTTCCCCAAAACCACAAAATCAGCTAACGGCATGGCAGCAAGAAGTGCCAGCTACCAAAATGGATACAGTTAACAGAATGGGCAGTGACAGAGTGCCTGAGGTGAGAAGGCTGTGACTGGGGACCAAGGAAAGAAGGACAAAAGAGCTTTATTAGAAAGATGTTTGTGGGGGATGAGAGCACCATGGAGAACTGGAAAGGATCAGGAGGAGACAAGGTGCTCTGAAATAGATTATTGAGGAAAAGAGGGTCATTCTGGACTGAAAAGAGTAGCAAGAGTTTGAGAGGAGCTTGTGTGAGAGTTGCAGTGTTGAGAGACTTGATCTTTGAGACAGCAAGTATGGCAGCTTGGGGTTCTGTCTACATTAGGAAGTGCTGAAGATTTTGTAACCAAAGAGTGGAAAATAACATAGAGCATCTTCTTCCTTAGGTGCTTCTCCCTAGGAAGCTGTTTCGTAGTAGGTAAATACCCTTTCAGTAGTCCCTCTGGTATTACATAGGACTTCTCCTCCCTGGGAACCCCTGCGCAGAACTCCCTTGGTCCCCATCTCAACCTCTTCCTGCTTTTGCTACTGAAAATATGTTACTACTTACAGCAAGTTCTGTTATTAGTATTGCAGCTGAACATACTATCCTCTTCATTTCATTAATATAAGCATCGTGTCTTTACGCAGAGCTTGGCAGTTGTTAGACAAGGATTGCATATTTCTTGTGAGTGGGACATTTGTTGCGAATGGATTCAATTCATAAAGAAATCTATTGGCAAGAGATACTCGAGCCAAGAAAAGCAAAGCTTCCTTCTATAGCAACCATGGAAGGTGGCGAGAGTGACGCATCTAAAATGAAACTCTTCGCTTCCAGATTCCCACTGGGTAGAACCTGTCTCTGTGCAGTCAACAGGCTGGACCCCAGCCCACAGCTCTGCAGCCAGGTCTGCTCCACAGGTCCAGCAGGGAGTGTCTTGCACACACAGGGCAGGGGACAGAGGGGATTTCATCATCTTAACTGTTTTTGTTTGTTTCTGTCCTTTCTTTCCACACCCACGCACACACCCTCAGCACACGCAGCATCTTCCCTGCCCCACTATTTTGGATGCATGCCGAGCAACCAGGCCCCTTCCTCCCTAAATTTGTTCCTTTAGGACTTATTCATTGATTCACATGGGACTGTGTTGACTTATACTACTAAGAATATGGTTTCTCCTCCTTTTTCACACCACAATTCATTTGCAGCTTTCATCCTTGTGTAGTAGATTCTTGATGCTTTTTATTTTTATATTTAACTGCCTTTTCTCTTGGGACATCACTACTAAACCTTTTCCATACTAGCACAAGGGTTCTGAGGGAAAGACAAAGTCATGGTCGCCCCCTCCCTGCCTTTCTTACCTTCAGCCATGCACACAATTTCCAGTGCCCTACTCCCAAGTTTGACAAAAGCATCTCTCTTTAAGCCTGCATTTTTTGCATTACAGCCATCACCTCAAAATGACTGAACAGAGCCTAAGACTTAGTGCTAGCCGAAGCACAGCAATTCCACATTTCCAGGCTGACAGCACTATTTTCTGCTTAGAAGAAAGCATTTGTCAACACTTTATTTCATAACCACACGCACAGGTCACATAGCTTATAATAAACTAAAGACACTGCATAGCTTTTCTACATGCAACAGAATTCTGTTGAGAATCGAGATGTCAGGAATAATTTATACTCTTCTCTTTTTGTACCCCTGAGTAGACATAAATAAATATCAGACATCCCGCACAGCCTTCTTGCTATTAAATACTGTTTATTAACATCTGTTAAAATTAATTTTTCTTTATCCTCTCACCATTAATCATTTTAAAATGTGCTGTGTTTGTTGTAAGTGCAGTATGACAGGCATTAGAAACCTTTCCCCTCTTGCTTTAATCTCTAGCAAATTACATTACAGTGGCATCCTTTGGGACTGCAGAGTTTTGGATACATCAGCATTTCCTTTTACCGATACCCATATTCATCCCTAAAACTACACACTGCACTGGCTTGACACTCTGCACATGACATCTGAGCTCATGTATTTGATTCTCAAATATTTCAAATGCGTCTGTTTTGAACTTACAGAGCAGGAAAGAAAAAAACAAACAAAACAAAAAAAAAGAAAGAAAGAAAACCCACAGCCTACTGCAATGTAAGATTTGAGCCCTGCAGAATTTTACATAAGCAGGTCTGTGCAAGCGTGTCTAGATGGAAGAATGTTTTCAAATAATATCACTAAAATCAACAGACTAATAGAGACTTCAATCATCAGGAATACCAGAAGGAGTCAACCTTAAGCTAACGTTCGTAGTTTCTCAACACAAACCCACAGCAAGGCGTAGGTTCATCACAATTGAAAAACGTATTCATATTCACTACTGCTCCCCAGAACCTTCCACAGGTCACGCAGTGCCTGCTCCAGCTCTTGAGAGCTCAGTGATGATCTGTCCTCCAAGACCAACCACACACACCAAAGCTGTACTGAGCTCCTGGGTACAAAATACACTGCAAAACAACAGCCTTTCAACAGCAAGTCTTTTTTTTTAGCTGAAAATTAATGTGGTCTACAGACAACATTCAAACGTGCAAATATTTTGTTATGTATTACTATGTACTTCCCTCACAAGGGGCTCCAGGGCTGTGTTTGCCTGGCACATGCAGAGCAGCAAACAGTGATCTGAAGTTGCAGAGCAATATGGATACAACTCCATATTACTTGAGGAATAGTTTACGACTGAGTAATTAAAGGCCATATTGCGATGCATATGCTCCCCTGAGTGAAGCAAGCACTGTTGACAGTGTTCATGTCTCCAAACAGAAGGAGATTGAGGAGATGCAGAAGGGTTTGTTTTCCAGTCTTGGAACATGCCCAGAAGCTATCGTGTTTACTCTTGTGCTTTCAGAAGCTTCTAGAGACATCGTATTGCCTGCAACACCAAGCCTGCAGCCGCTTCAGATGGTTTCTTCACTGCTGTTGCGAGAGGTAAAAATGGAAATACAGGATATAAATCCACGGTATAGTTACAGGCCACTGGCCTGAGGAGACCTCCAGTTCCCATCAGACTCTACAGAAAATGACGGTGCTCTATACTCAGGAGTTCTGGGGAAAAAAAAAAAATACTCCAATTCTGGGGCATAGAATAGGGCCCAATAAAACTGGCTAATACACAAAGGGGAAAAAAATCCACAAACCCCCAAACAAACATATTCTCTTTATAATGCCAAACAGCTCTTTTCTGCAAGCTACCCAACTACCAGGAGCTGGGGCTTCACAGCCACTTGCAGAAATGCTTTGACAAATACAGTCACAAACAAAGCTTCTACTAGGGACTCCAATGTCACTTACAGTATATTTATTTTTTTTTTATTGATTGTGACTTTTGTCATATCTCATTGCCACATTGTGTTGAATTGACTCTGTTTGGATAGCAAAATAGCTTTTCTTTTAAAGAAAGCCACCTCACGCAAGCCAGGCCATAGACAGAACGAATGCGCTCTGGATCAGTGACTAAGATTCAAGATCATCCCCTACCAGAATACAAAAAGTGAAACCTAGGAAACAAAAGGCGACTGTATTTTCCACACCAGTGTATAAATCTATAGTAACCCAATTAACTTTACTATAATTATTTTTTCATGGAGGCTGAGCAGATACTCCAGAGATGAGAAATAGCATGAAAATCCGTCTCAGAGAGAGGTTTGAGAAGACTTTTGCTGAGAAGCCAACAGTTTATAAGATCCAGAGATGGGTAGGGCATGGACATGAATAAAAGCGACGTTCACAGTCCCAATAATTAATTTTAAGGAAAACTGCAGCGGAAACAAAAATTTTTGTGTCAGAACTTGTTAGATGTCCCTGTAAAGCTTAGCATTTAATTCCTGCCTTCCCTCGGGGCCTGAAGCATCTCCTGCTGATGCTGCTGGAGGCAGGAGAGGAGGGGGGGAGGTACCAAGGGTCTGAGCCAGCCCTGCGGTTCACTGACTGACATCAAGCCCACAACAAAGAAGGAGTAATTTCTCTCGAAGACTTTTTTAAACATTATAGACAGTCACTCGAACCCTGCCAAGTGCCTCCTCCCCACCCCCAGTTGCCAGGGGGACACATTGATTACCCTGTTTTCAGGCAAAAAGGGAGCATGAAGACCGTATGTGGGCACCTGTCAGTCACTCTGCCCATCTGTCAGACCCCATCCTCCTCATCTTCCTCCCACAACTTTTTAAATGTTGGGGGAATTCCATCTGTATTTGACAGAAGATAGGAAGTTCCAACCATTTGGGACAAGGAGATTACATCTCCCAAGTAATTTGACACCAGCTTTCCGAGGCAGAACAAGGGTGGCTTCAAACACCAGCATCTCTCAGTGCCTCTGATCTCCCCCAGCTGA